>NC_138191.1:63049880-63649880 GCF_964194105.1 Spermophilus citellus | reverse complement strand
CAAATAAAAATCTCTGGCCACATGTACCATCCATTTTGGGGGGGAGGCAGGGCAGTGGCGGAGAAAGAAAACACACAGAAAAGAAAATGTACAATGCATCATTTTATAAGTTCTCCTGAGGAAAAAAAAAATAGAAAATAATATAAATAAAACCAGGGATTGAGGGAAGAGATTCAATTTTAAGTAAAATGATCAGTGAGGATCCCATGGCAAAGAGGACAGTTGAAGAAAGGCTTAAAGGAGAGAATCATAAATATGCTTGACAAAAATCACATAACAGAGGAAGTAGTAAATACAAAAGGAGACAGGAAACTACTTGTGTTTGAACAATGGCAAGGAGTCCCAGAGACTGGAACAGAATAATTATGTCAGATGGTGATAAAAGCAAGGAGAATTAGGAGTACTTGGGCTGAGATAATAAGTGGAGTTAAAGTACAACTTCAAATAGACAATCACATTAAAGGTAAATGGTCTAAATGTCTCAATTAAAACACAGAGATTATCAGATTGGATAAACATGTAAGACTATATTTGAACCTATAAGAAATACACTTTTATTAGAAAGACACAAACAAATTTAAAGTAAATATTGGAAAAGAAAAAGGCAAGCACACCAGAATAGCATAGAGCAAAAGAAATTTCGAATGGACAAACTAATATCAAACAAAGTACAGTATATGGCAAAGAAGATTACTGTGGATAAATAAGGATATTTCATGATAAGTATGAGTGAAATCATCAAGAAGACATCATGGTCCTAAATATTTATGTACTTAACAATAGAGCTAGATTATACATGACCAAAAAATTCATAGAACTCCAGGGAGAAATAGACAAAAATCATTATCAGTAGATGCCGCAGTCTGCCTGGGCACAAAATCACCGAGCCACCACAAAAACTTGTAGATTCCAACAGCAACTCTTTATTCCTGAACTCTCACCGGCCCACAACACGCATGTTCTGGGGAAAAACCACTCCCTCCACCGAGATCTGCGTACCAAATACTCTCAGAACCCCGCGAGAACTCCACGGGAACTCAAGGAGTGGGCGCCTGAGGCAGCAGGAGACGCCCTATTCCCAGCAGGATCCACCCTAAACCTGGAGCCACCCTAATCTAGCAGGATCCACCCTAAACCTGGAGCCGCCCTAATCCCTGAGCAAGGTCACCTTTCAAACCAAAACTCTCAAAACATTCATGAAATGTCACTGCAAATGACCTGGGTCCAAGGCAAGCCCATTTCCACAATGGAGAGTCCTCCCTCTAGGCAACATTGAGTAGGCTGACAAGGAAATTGCCATGCGTCAATCCTACTTGGCTATGGCTCTCAGCAAGTAGAGATTTTTCACATTCCTCTCTTGATAGTTAAAAGAATGAGTAAGCAGAAAATCAGTGAAGGTCTAAAATATTTGAACAACACACCAACCATCTAGACCTTTTTGACATTTATAAACACCCTACCACAGAACAGCAGAATACAGTTTTTTTTTTTTCCCCACAAGGGCATACAGGATATTTATCAAAGTATGTCATTTTCTAAGCACAATCCACAATCTTAATAAACTTAATAAACTTGAAAGTATTCAACTTATAAAAAGTGGATATCCTGATTACAATGTAGTTACTCTTTTAATCAGCTTTTTCGCTGCTGTGACTAAAAAGACCTCGCCAGAACAATTTTAGAGGAGGAAAACTATATTCTGAGGGCTCACAGTTTCAGAGGTCTCAGTCCATAGACAGCTGGCTCCATTCCTTGGGGCTCCAGGTGAAGCTGAACAACATGACAGAGAGTGTGGTGGAGAGAAGTAGCTCAAATGCTGATCAGAAAGCAGAGTGGGTGGCAGTATTCCACTTGTCAGATACAAAATATGTGCCCCAAAGTCATGCCCCCAGTGACCCACCTCCAGTCACATGCTACCTGCCTTCAGTTACCACTCAGTTAATTCTGTCAGGGGAGTAACTCATTGATTAAGTTAAGGCTCTCATAACTCAATCATTTCTCTTCTAAATCTTCTTACATTGTCTTATACATGAGCTTCTGGGGCACACCTCACATCCAAACCATAACATTTACAGTACAATGTAAAAGTCAATAGTGAAAGGATATCTGGAAAATCCACAAATAATTGGAAGTAACTAACACAATACATTTGTCCCTTACATCCATGGGGGATTGGTTCAAGCACCTCTGCAGATACCAAAATCGGAAGATGCTTAAGTGCCTTACATAAAATGGCATACTATTTGCTATTTTAGTATATGTTATTGCCCTTATAGTACTCCTATAACCTACACACATCATCCTATATACCTTAACTCACTTCTAGACTATATGTAAATAGTTTGTATACTGTATTGTTTAGAGAATAATGACAAGAAAAAAATTTCTGTACCTGATCAATATAGACACATTTTTTTTTTCTTAAATATTTTTGATTTGCAGTTGGTTGATTCCATGGTAACAAAAAGTATGGATACTGAGGGCTGATTTTACTAAATACCTCATGAGTTAAATAAAAAATTGAAATGAAAATTTAAAAGTATTGTGAAATAAATGAATTTGTACACAACATTACAAAATGTGTGAGATACAATAACAGTCATATTTAGAGGAAAATACATACATATTATCCTTAAGCACATGCCATTAGAAATAAATAAATAGAAATTAGAAATAAAAGTCCAAATCAGTAACCTCAGCTTAAGAAATTATGGATTGAACCCAGGGATCCTTAACCACTGAAATACATCCCCAGCCATTTTTATTTTTTATTTTGAGATAAAGTATCACTTAGTTGCTTAGGGCCCCACTAAGTTGCTGAGGCTGGCTTTGAACTTGCAATTCTCCTGCCTCATACACGCATGTGCTATCATGCCCAGCAATAAAAATATTAATAAATAAGACAAAGAAAAAAATCCAACTCTGGTTGTTTAGCAGATCATTAAAACTGATTTGCCTCTAGGTGTTCAGGAACAAGGAACTATGTAAATTACTAATATCATGAAGGAAAGAAGTGACATCATTACAGATTTCACAGGTACTAAAATTATCATTAGTGAGAACTATGAAAACTTAGTCTCAATAAATCTGACAACTTAGATAAAACAGATTTCTTAAAGTTACAAACTATGAAACTCTGCTCAATAATAAATAGATTACTTAAGCAGTCCTCTCTATGTTAAATAAATTATATATAGTTAAAAATTTTCCACAAAGAAAACTACAAGCCCAGATGGCTTCAGTGGACAGTGTAAGGAAGAAATAAGACCGTTCAACACAGGCTTTTCCAGAATACTAAAGAAAAGGGAAAACTTCCTAACTCATGTGAAACCAGCATTATTCCTGTACTAACACCAAATATAAGGCAAAACAAACAACCACATATCAATTTACCTCATAAACATGGATATAAAAGTTCTTTACAAATACTATAAAATTGGATTAAAAATATATAGAAAGTATAGACATCATGAACAAGTAGTGTTATGCCAGCAATGAGAAAGTGGTTTAACATTTGAAAAATCAATGGATGTAATTTATAGTAGACTAAAAAAGAAAAAAAATACATTCAATTATCCCAATAGAAATAAGTAAAGCATTGGACAGATCCAACATCCATTTCTAATAATGTCTTGGCAAACTAGGAATAGATAAGTTACTGAAACTGTAAAGTGGCATCTATGAAAAATCTGTTTAATATCATAACCATTCTTAATGGTGAAAGACTGAGTGCTAAGATCAGGAGCAAGAAAAAAATGTACATTTGTTACTTTTGTTCAAAATTGTACTGAAAGCTCTAGATAGTGAAATGAGATAAGAGAAAGATTGGATGGGAAACAGTAAAATACTTCTTATTCACATATAAAATGTTGGTCTATATAAAATCCCATGAAGCCATGAATTAACTGGGATGGATGCAGGATAGACGATCAATAAACAAAATTGGTGTGTTTTTACTAACATCAAGCAACTGAAGTTGAAATTAAAAATCTATATGATTTAGAAAATCATAAAATAAAATATTTTGAAATAGATATCATAAAAAGATACAAATGACTTGCATGTTGTAAACTAGAAAACATTACTGAACAAGATACAAGTAAATGAAGAAATATGGATTCCTGGATGGCAAGAAAGAGTTTTTTCCTAACAATTATCCTCACATTTATCTAGAGAAATAATACAATCCTAATAAGAATTCAAGAATGATTTTTAATGTCAAACTTAGTAAGCTGATTCTAAAATTCATATGAAAATGCAATGGACCTAGAAAAGTCTGACTAACAGGAAAAGAATAAAGTTTGGAAATTTATGTCACTTGATTCTAAAACTTCATTATAAAGATCAAGACACTATTATAAATATCTTTATAGTGTGATATTGGTAGAAAGAAAAATATTTTACTGGGACAGAATAGAGCATTTAGAAATAGACCCATATATATTGTTATTCAATTTTTGACAAATTGCAAAAAGAATTCAATGGAGAAAATGGTCTTTTCAATGAATAAAATGGAAATAACTGGATGTCCACATGTCAAAAAATGAACTTTATTCCCTACACTGTGGGCAAAATTTTCTTTTTAATTTCCTTCCTTTCTCCCTCCTTCCCACTCTCCCTTCCTCTTCTCTCCCCCTCCCTCCCTTCCTTCCTTCCTTCCTTCCTTCCTTCCTTCCTTCCTTCCTTCCTTCCTTCCTTCCTTCTTTTCTTGAATTGAACCCATGAACCCAGGGGCACTTTACCACAAACTAGGTCCCCAGTTTGTTTTTTATTTTTTATTCTAAGACAAGGTCTCACTAAATTGCTTAGGGCCTCACTAATTTGCTGAGGCTGGGATTACAGGAATGCACCATCACACACAGCTTAGGAAAAGATTTCTTAGATATATTAAACACACAATTCATAAAAGAAAATAATGAATTGGACTTAAAAGCTACTCTTTGACAGTTAAAAGAATGAATTGTGACACAGACTGGAAATTGAAACGCAGTAATAAGAAAACAAGCAACTCAGTAACATATGTGCAAAATATTTGGACATATATATTCTTCACTGAAGGTGAAGGTGTGTGGCTGGCCAATAAGCACATGAAGATGTACTCAACTAATCATTACAGCAATGCAGGTTAACACTAAAATAGTATATCTTAAATCCCCTACAAAATGTCTAAAATGAAAACATGGATCTATCAGTTGTTGATAGAGGAAAACTATTAGTGGGATTATAGAATGGTACACTCACTTAGGAAACTTTGGTAGTTCTTGGAAGTTAAACGTACTAATAACAACCCAGAATTCTACTTCTATATATGTGGCCAAGAAAAGTGAAAATGTGTGGCCCTACACAATTTATACATAAATTTTCATAGTAGTTTTCTTTGTAATAATAAAGATCTAAGAAAAAAATCCATATGTTCTTCAACAGGTGAATAAAAAAATAAATGATGATATAGCTGCACCCACAGTACTATTGCTGAGAAATATCATTTGGCAATAAAAAAAGGGTAAACTAATGCAGGCAAAAACCAAAACAACAACAACAAAAGGATTTATCTTGGCCTAAACATGGTGCGTCAGAGAAGTCAGACATTTCCCCCCAAAAGAATTTATAAGAATTACATATTCTATTTATGCAAAATAGTAAAAACTGCCAGCTAGTGTATACAGAGGAAAACATACAAATAGTAGCCAGGGGACAGTGTTGTGGGGAACAGAAATGGACATGTGAGACTACTATGGGACAGGAGGAAATTTTTCAGGGTTATTGAATATTTTCACTATCTTGACTCTAGTGATGTTTTCACAGTTGTATGTGTTTGTCAAAATCTATCACATTTTACACCCTAATTATGTACAGTTTACTATATGTCAGTTGTTTCTCAGAAGAACTGTTAAAAATTAAGTTAAACTAAAATTAAAATACAAGATGCCATATAATAAGAAAAATAACTAAAATTTGCTCAATGTAGATATTTTAATATTAAAAAATTAGACAGGCAATTTAAAATTTTTAATTTTCACTTAGTAGTTACTGACACAGTGCTCACTTCATGGTACATATTCTTAGTACTTTACAAAATTTTACTTACTTAGTGCCGTAGATAATTCTTTTGGGGTGAATATGGCATTACACAACCCATTTTAAGTATGAAGATACAGAGGCACTGAGGTGGTATAGTTTATAAACGAAGAGCCAGATTTCAATCCATTGTAGTTTGGCTCCAGAGATACAGCTCTGTTTAATCTTGCTTATAAGAGAGAGTATATTTGTACTACTTCACAGATTCAGTAACTGTACAGTGGGATTTTAATTTCATTCTCCTGCCACCCACATTTTTTTTGAATAGATTTTTGAACACAGGTTGAAATGTTTACTGCCTGTTTTATAGGAAAATACTTTAAAACATATGAAACACTGCTCTCATTAGCACACATTGTCCTGCCCACCAGACCCCTGCCTTAAATACATCTCAGTCTTCCTATTCCTCGTTTCTTTTCCAAATTAATTCCATCCTGCAAAGCATGAGTCTTCAGGTTTTGAAATGAATACAGCAATGTACCACTTACTTTCTTTCTACCTAAATCCTTCTACACCATTGTAAAGTTTCCATGTCATTTATTATCCATACAGGATTACTGAATATCTGATTATGTATTACTTCTAAATATTCTTGCTTGTAGAATGTAAATTTTATGTTGCCAATTAGATTATTTATATTTGTCATCAGAAATCAAATCTTTTCTTTTCCAGGTACATTCCAATAGAACTATTTTGGACTCAGATTTGCCAACTTCTCTTGACTCACAAAAACATACATGCCCCACTTCAAAATATATTCCTATTGTCTTTTTATAGCACTCTTACAGAATAAATTACTCAGAACAGAGGATTGTCAATGCATCCCTCCCTATCTCTAGTATTTTCTCTAAGTTTCGCCTTGGGTTTGTAACGAGAAATGTTCAGTCACTCATGAAGAATGGAAGTGAAATGAATAATGTTTAAATTGCGAAAATGGTGCTCTTTATGTGGTTAGGAAAAATTCCCAATTTTTTTCTCTCGTAAAGAATGTGACATTTGCATTGAACTAGTGAAGAGTGGGGGGTCTTCTTGGAATAGGTAAAAATTCATTGAGTTCAGCAGGAGCAGCAGGATCCACGTCTCACCTCGTCCCTCCTCCTCAAATAGTTTTCATTAACTCTCTGAGTTCTAAAACAAGTCACTCTCATTTTTTTCATTACATGTTTCATATAATTTATTGTACATAATAAATAGTTTGCAAGAGTTGGGTTTATGAATAGCTTGAAACAGGTTTTCCATGTCCAAATCAAGCTGCCATAGTAACCATTTTTCATTTCTGCCAAACGTATGGTCTATTCCTTTTTTTCTGACTTGAAATATGTTGTTTAAAAAAATCCCAAATTATTCAGGAAAGTTGATCAGGTTTCATTAAAATAATGACTTCATTGTTAGCAAATGCTCATTTCAATCTCTTATTAAATGACTCCATTTTACATTATGACCATCAAACTAAAAAAATCTATAGCTTTAGATTTTGATTTTTGTGACATTTATCATAAAAATAAATTAAAGCACATTTTTGTTCTCCTTCCATTTCACGGTAAAAGAACTCTCTGCCCTCTTCAAACAATAGAACCAGGATTGGACCAGGTGAAAGTTCTGCCAGCACAGTCCCATACAGAAAGTCCAGGAAGACAGTAGAGTCTGCTGTATATTTATATCCAAACACACTCAGGGAGCTTCTAATTCCTTGTCAGAAAGGATTATTTTTCTTTTTTCTTTTCTTTTCTTTTTTTTTTTTTTTACAAAGGTTTTTTCTACAGGTTTTTTCTCAAATTCTCATCATTATAATATTTTGCTTTTTTAATTAACCAGCATCCCCAGTTGGAATCCTCCACCAAGTGACCAGGACCTCCTATATAAACTAACAACAGCCAACTCAGTTCCCTGTAGTTCACAAAAGCTGCAGTCTATAGCCATTCACCTCAAATCTTCAAACAAGAACCTGCTTTCGAAGGTGACTACAAGTGTGTGCACTGTAACAGTTCTATGGAGGTCAAAGGGCGTGGCTGTGTTCTAGCAGGGCAGCAGAAAGATCTGCTTTTATGGAGACATTCTTTATGTTAATAAGAATCATAATATTAAGGTTTCTTTATTTTTTAATTAAAATTTGAAAATTTTTGGCTTCCTATTTCTGTTCTTTCAACCTTTACTAAGTGGTGTTTAACTGAGAGAAAGAAAATTATTAATTAGTTCAACTTTTATTCTGTAACTCAGGGACAAAAAGAGATGTACACATTTTTTAACCATTGCCTAATAAAATGCCTTGCTTTAAAGTATTTGCTGAAAGCCTCCTTGTTTTCTAGTATATTTTCTTACATTGCCAAAATAACTTTATTTCCTTCAAAACTTTCTTCCATATATTCAACAAATATTTAATGTGATATCATATAGGTTTCATGGAGATATATATTCAAGGGTAAAGTCTGAAGTCTATCTAAAGGATGTAAATAAAACATAAAGGTGAAATGAAACATAAAGGATGGAAACAGTTTATGTAAAATTTTGAGAAATAGAAGTCTGTGTTATGACACCACTGTTACTAATAATATATTGTTCTTCTTACTATTACAATGACTAATACTAATATTAACAATAGTTAAGAAAAAATGTAGGTTGCAGATTCTAACTGCAACTAGTTACCTGAGAAAATAGTAGTAAGGGAATCTACTGGAAGATCTAGAGTATCACATGGAATCCAAGGCTAACCTTGAAAACTAGAGGGATTAGTGCCCCTGTGGATTCTGAGCTAGAAGTTTTGTCTCTTGATTACTGCTACAAAACTGAAACAGCTCCTAGCTTCCAGTCGAAGGCTTTTGATTCACAACCCATAATTCTGAGAGAGAGAGACTCTAATAGCTAATCTTGAGTCAGTGTTCATTACCAGCCAGCTGTGATTAAGTGAACAGGTTCACTTATAGCAGACAGTGATGTTGGGGTACAGTCCTGGGCATTGGGCCAGTGAAGTTAGGAGAGGTGGAAATCATGGTGATAGTTGACAAAATGTGCCTTCCAACCAGGTGCAGTGGTGCACACTTGTAATTCCAGCAGCTCTAGAGGCTGAGACAGGAGGATTGTGAGCAATTTAGCAAGGCCTTAAGCAACTCAAAGAGACCCTGTCTCTAAATAAAATATAAAAAAGCCTGTATATGTGGATCAGTGGTTAAATGCCTCTGGGTTTAATCTCCAGTACAAAAAAAAGTGACTTCTGTAACTACAGCTGGAGTTTCCTAAGTGAGGCACTACCATGTGTCAGGTCAGGGTTCAGTAATGGCAAGACCTGCTAAGCACTGTGCTAAGAAGTACTTCTCACAGGTTATCTAAACTCCCTCCCCTGAAAAGCCTAACTCAGTAGACTATTATTCTCATTTTGCCTGTAAGAAAATAAAGGTTTAAAGGGGATATCAGCCAATGAGCTGTGAGCCAAGTTCTAAAGTCTGCTCTTCCTCACTGCAGAGCCTCTAATCCATCCTTCATCTTGCATTCAGCAGGTACACATGTAGATTGAGTCAGGTACCTCTGTTCCTGTGGGCTCTCAATCCTCAATGTTTTATTTTAAATAGGTGAAGAGTTGATTGAAAAAGAATTAAAAGAACTAATAAATATATGGTTAACTAATGCCCAAAAGGAACTTAGCCTTTTTATCACATTCTGATATTAAAAGGGAAATGTGTCCCAGGTATATATGGGTGTGCTTCACATGGAATCTGTGTGATGCATGGTACTCAGACAAAAGATAATATGACACTAATAATATTGTGCTCCAGTGCATTATGAATGGAAATAACTTTTTTTGGGAAACCAACCACGATCTATTATACTGTTTCTATGGAAAATTCTAAACATTTGACCTAGAAATAAAGCCTGAGCACATACAAGAACTACTGGCCCGTTAGATATTGCCCAGAGATCATTTCTTCTGGACACGGTCACCATAGTACAATATGAAAATGAATATAATATTATTTTTTCTAATGAGTAAATTTTGACTTGAAAAATGGGAAACAATCCGTATCACTTTTCCAATAGAGGAGTGAAATTCCTCTGGGAATTCCTAGAAGGGGACTGAGGACTGTATTTGGGGTAAGAGAAATCCAAGGCAGCCATGACTTCTCTGTGCATGTTTGCACACTAGAAGGTAACATTCTGGGTGCTCTAACATGTGAAAAAAGCCCAGTTCCTTGTCTCCTCGCAGGTGGAGTGGATAGTGGAAATAAGAAGAAGGTGTAGGGAGAACAAGGCTTTGCCATTGCTCATTCATATTCTCAGGTTATTCGTCCTAAACTACAAAGTGAGGGTCTTTCCATGAGGAAAATCATACTACATTGTAATACTACAAATAAAATGGGTGGAAATTCTCATCAGGGTAAGCACACACAACCTGTAAATAGAATTTTTGAGCTTTTCATTTATGTGGTGGACCTGTTCTTGAACATATAACCTTAATAAAAGCACATGCATTGATTGCCTCTTTTGGGTTAACTGTAGGAAATGAACTTTTTGATGAAATGAGAACGTTTGGTCCTAGATGGAGGGCAGGATTCCACTGTTGCCTTGGAATTCTCAATAATGTGAAGATCAGCTAGACTCCCTGGGTGGATAAGTTAGGGTGACTCTTTAAACCTCTTAGTTTGCCTACTAGTCACAATATCTTTGTCAACATCACAAAGAAGTTAAGGAGAAGGAAAAAATGTAAAAATATACAAATTAACATTGATGAATGGATTAATTAGGATATGACTAATTCAAAAATTCTGATAACAAAAATAGGAGCCGGTGGGAAAGTAAATTACCTCTCTTCTATCAGAGAAGGCAACACATTCAGACCTTCTCTTCTGATATTCAGTTTAAATATAGCCCAAACATACTCCAAGATTACTTTTCTTCGTGATCTCAGAGAATGTACTTTTGACTAATTCATCTGGTTGAGTTTCCAAGAAGATTCTGGCACAATAAGGAAGACTTGTCGTCTGAAGGGTACACAGAATGTACTCAAACAGCTCTGACACTAAGTGGCTGAGCAGAGGGGAGCTACCTCCACTTGTTAGGTCAGAGCTGGAAGGAACAGCATGCAACTGCTGACATTCTCATGGTATACATGACACAGGTGCCCTTCAAGGGACAGAGGACAGGGGAGGGTGCAGGAAAAGAGAAAGGAAAAGATGAGAAGAGCAGAGGAGAAAGGCAGAGAAATCAAGGAGAAATTTTCAATGGACATGGAATAGTCAATTAAGATGATGTGATTGGGAATATTTTTCCCCCCAATTCTTAGGGTGTTAGAAAATAATTCTCATTTAAAGGAGAGAGAAGCATACTGGAAAGCTAAAACCATTTCCAGAAAATTGGCCACAAACTTCCTTCACACAAAGACAAGTTTGAGAGATACGAATAGTCATGGGAGGAATATTTTATGGAACAAAATATTTATTCTTGTTTCACTTATGAGGATATCAAGACAGAAAATTGTCTCTGGAGGAAATCATGCCTCGGAAAGATATTTTAAGATCAAAGTTTGCCTGACACATAAACCAACTCACTAACAATGAAAAACATGAAATTCTGTTTTGAAAGATACTGATTTTTCTTTTCTTCCTTTATCAATTCATCTCTTTTGTCTCACAAAATATACGTGCAACCGTAACAAAGTGATTTTTTTTTTTTTTTTACCTATAAAACTTGAAACGTGTAATGTGATGAGAGAATTCAAGCCCCATATGGTGCATGGAACTTAGTTTCCTTGACATACTTCTGATAATTTTTTGAAACAATGAAATTTATCTCATGCTAAATGCCATCAATCTTCCCATTTATATACACAATGCATGCTAAATTTTTGAAAAAAAGAGACTCAATAGTATAATATCTTTTCTGTGGCTCCATTTCTCTTTGGTTGATGATGAGAAAATCAGAAATATATTATTCTTACTAACTTGAGCTGAATGAAAGTCTTCATTTAAGTAACTTAATTATATACAGAAAGTATGTAATAAAATAATGACCTCTATTATAAATCATAAGTAGCAATCAAAATAATGATCAAATCAGATAATAAGTTTGATTATGAGCAGAATTCCACTTTCCTTAGGTATGTTATTACTCTCAGAACAGGATGGAAACAAAAGGACTTGGCTGGAAATAGGCTTTCTCTTGATCGCATGCCTAGTATGGTTCTCTGTGCCCAGTGGGTTCTCAATAAATATTCAGTGATGATTATAATGAGTCTTCAGGAAAATGCTACAATGTATAGGTATGCACTGATTTGAGATCAGGAAAAAATTAGTCAGTGTAATTTATTGTGTCAAAAGAGAAGGAATTCTATATCCAATATCAATCTCATAAATTGTGGACCCAGACAAACACAATTGCTGTATGGCTTTTCTTTTAATTTCATTTTTATTTTTTCCTGGCTACCCTACATATTAAATGGAGATTCACTGAACACACATATCCCTTGATTAAATTACCCAGGGACAAAACACCGTTGTCAAATATTTCTGGAAGGTGTACTTTATTCCCTGAAGAGGTCTTTGATTTCTGACTGTTCTGTTCCAGAGAGTCTAGCCCTGTGGAGAACAATACACTGGAAGGTCTTGAGATTGCAGTTATTGTACCAGTTTTGTCCTCTTGGAAGTCAGAAATCAAAGTTGTAAGTGCCATGAGTATTCATGTTAAGGAAATAAATGCTGAATTAAAATAAATAATAAAGCATGAAAAAGCTCGCTCTGGTTATTTGCAGGTTGGGATGATACCTGGGAAACGTTAATATTAGGCCAATGGAAAAGTGGGTCAGATATTTTGTTCATTATTCTAGCCTAAGAAGTTCACCTTTAGCCAATGTGAACTATAGATCCTCAATGGGGAAAGGGAAGAGTTGATGATGAGATTATCAAGGCAGGAAATGGGAGGTCAATCTTGACCCTTACCAGCCTCCTGCCACCTTCCTATGCAATAAACATGTCATTTGTTGCCAATACATATCTTAACTTCCTTCGATACATTTGCCTCTGTGGTGTTACTCACCTTCTTAAATACATAGATGCAATAAATTTATTTTGTATACAGTACTGCAGTGGGTACTTCAGATATGTCTGTTTATTTTTCTTATTTGATCCTCTCAAAACCCAATTTGATAAATATAACTGTATTCATTTCATATTGCTTCTGTAACAAATATGATGGCTTTAGTGGTTTAAAGCCAAAGAAATTTATTTCCTTTAAGTTATGGAAATCAGAAATCTGAAAGGAATCTTCAGGGTTAAAGTCAAGATTTAAAAAAAAAAAAAAAGATAGTATTTGTAACCAGTGATGTTGGAACCACTGGATATCTACATGCAAAGAAATGAATCCAGACACCAACCTTACACCCATCACAAAAATTAATTCAGAATGGGTCATGGGCCCAAAAATAAAAGGTGAAACTATAAAACTCTTAGAAGATAAAATAGAAGAAAATCCAGATGACAATGGGTATGATTTATTTAGATACAACACCAAAGACTTAATTCTTAAAAAAGTTGATAAAGTGCTTAAATTAAAAGCATCTTCTCTATAAAAGACATTCTTGAGAGAATGAAAAGACAAGCTGGAGACTAGGAAAAATATTTGAAAAAGATATATCTAAAACAGACCATTATCGAAAAGATAGAAGTACTCCTAAACTTCAACAATAAGAAAATAACCCAATAGTTAATGAGCCAAAGACCTCAATAGATGCCTCACTGAAAAAGATAAAACAGATGGCAAATGTGCATATGAAAAAATTCTTAACTTCATATGTCATTAAGAAATTGCAAAATAAAACAACTGCAGACCTATTAGAATCATCAAAATCCAAAACACTATCATTATCAAATGCTGGTGAGGGTGAGGAACACCAGAAACTCTTATTAATTGCTTAGTAGAAATGCAAAATGGTATAGTTACTTTTGGAAGACAGTTTGGCAGTTTCTTATAAAACTAAATATACTCTTATCATATGATCCAGCAATCACACTCCAAATAACTTGAAAACTTATGTCTACACAAAAACCTCCACGTGGATGTTTATAGCAGCTTTATTTATAATTGCCAAAATTTGGAAGAAACCAAGATGACCTTCAGTAGGTGAATGGATATAATAAACTTGGTACATCCAGGTCATAGAATATTATTCAGTGCTAAAAAAAACCACATTATCAAGCCATGAAAATACACGGAGGGAACTGAAATCACATTGCTAAGTAAAAGAAACCTTTCTGAAAAGGTTTCATACTGTAGAATTCCGACTCTGACTTTCTGTAAAAAGGCAAACTATGGAGATAGTAAAAAAAAAAAAAAAAACTACTAAGGGTTAGGGGAGATAAACAGGTGAAGCATAGGGTTTTTTTAAGTCAATGAGTCACTCTGTATGATACTATATAACAGAGGATACTTGCCATTGTACATTTATCAATACTCACAAGACATAAAACACCAACAGTGAGCCCAATGTAAACTACAGACTTCGAGTGATGCCAACCGTGTCTTTGTAGGTATATAACTTGTAACAGAAAAGGGGGGCCACCCAAATGAGACCTTATAGAAGCAAGATTATGAGTTTCAGTCTAATCAAGAGATTGGACATAGATTGGTGATTTAGATGAAAAAGTCAGAGGTTTATGCCTTAATGCTAGACAAAATGGTGGTGCCATGGGTCAAAATAGAGGAGGCTGAAGTTAATACTTTTTTTTTTAGACTAGGTAACAACAATTTGGAACTTCAGGAATGAACAAGATCACTAAGTCACTGCAATTCATAGGCTGGAACTAGAGAGGGGATGCCCAGAGTTAAAGATGAAGATTTGGTCATTCTTTATATGGATAAATAGAAATTCTTTACAGCAACTCACTTTCATTGAACACATTTCATTTTACATGCATTATCTCATTTAATTCTTCTGTCAACTCTATAAGTAGATATTATTTTCCTACTTTATGAGTGAGGAAACTTAGACAGGTCAAAGAACATGCCCAAGTTCAGATAAGCGCACAGGTGACAGAGTATGGGACCATGGCTATGTGATCTCAGAGCCCATACTCTTGAGCGCTTTGTTATAATGACATAATTCAATATGATCACCTTGGGCAGTGCTCCCCAGATGTCACTTCCAGATTATACCTGATGGCAGAGGAGAATCCCAGGCTGTCCTTCCTGTCCATAAAGAGGGATATGATGGATACCTTTCAAATAATATACTGACAATTTAAAAAAAGGAAAAAGAAGCAGCTTCCTACCTTAAAAACCCATCCTAATGTTCTATTAATATAATGTTTTCTTTTTCCGAAGTGTCAAGGAAAATTTGTTCTCTAAGGAGCTGTTTCCTCTGTAACTTTAGCCTTTTCTTTCAGCAGACTATGGTGTACCCTGGGGTTGGGAGAGGGATGACCCAGGCTGAAACACACCAGCCACAGTGGAACACAGAGGACTAGGAGCAGAAGCCTAGATATACTGACAGAGATGCCAACATTCAGGAGGTGAAAAAAGAAGTCAGACTTACAAGAGGAGTGGAAGAGCTATTAAAGGAATGGTATAAACTGGCAGAGTATAGCATGGAGAGAACATGAGTGGGAGTTTCTACTCTTCTCAATACTTCAAGGAAGTGTCTAGAAGTTGAGAATTTACTAGAGGGGAGGGGGACAAACAAAAACGCTTTGTATTCACCAGTAAGTGACTTTCAAAAGTGAAGTTTAAATGAGATAAGTGTCAGATTACAAATGTATACAAAACAGTAGATATCCAGAACTTTGAGGGGCAATCAGTGAATAGTATTGAGTGGTGAAGTTTGTAAATAGAAAAAAAAGGTGCTGGTTCAAGCAAATCCAGACACTACATCTGGTGAGGTATTTCTATCACAACACAAACTGATTCTGCATTAAGTGAAGGAAAACTAAGAGTTAGTACTAGAATGAGCTGCAGAATCAGGCTTCAGAAAGTACAAGAACCAGACCAGTTCTAAAAGGAACTTGTTAATTGGAACAAGTTCCTTCAGGCCAATGCTGTCGGTGACTTTCCTCCATCTCTGTTCAATCCCGGGATTGCTATATGTGTTACTGGCTCAGTTGTGGTAATGGGCTCACTGATGACCAAGGAGAAACAACATCCTTGAATCAGAGCTTGCTACTAAGAAAAAGTTAGTTCTTAAAAGATAGTCTAGAGAATGGATTACAAGAGAAAAAACAAAAATAACCCCAACAGACAGACAAATCAAAACCGAAACCAAAACCAGACTAACAACAATGTTCATGGTTGAGGAGTAGAAAAAAAATTCAGGTAATTCTTGCTTTGTACTGTGCAACATTAGCTGAAGCACACATGTTGTGGCGATGATCGGGCACTTGGCACTGTTTTGTGGTAACTGGCATTTGACCTTAGACATCATGGAATACCGCCAAGTGAAAAACCAGAGCCAGCATGCACCAGCTTCGGTGAACGTGGTTCCTTGCAAAGCAAGCACTCACTGCCTGCATAAATGACCATGAACATTTATAAAACATGAGACTTCAAAGGCAGATTTGGAGAATCAAAACATAGTAAAAAGGAACCTTAGAGATGATCAAATCTAGCCCTTGCCTATCATAGTGAAAGAAGTGGAGCCCAAGGGAGGCCCATTAATTTGTCTAAGGCTTCCTTTTTTGGATGAAAAATTATAATAGCTAAAGAAGTTAAGAAAGCAAGAAAAGAAAAGAAGAAGAAAGATGAAGAATGAAGAAAGAAGGAGACGTTTTCCCTAACTGCTACAACTTAACAGGGAAAGCAATCTGAGGGAATGAGCTAGGTTCTGAAGGACTAATGAAATGTGTTTCCTCAGGTGTAAATTGAAGAGGGCTGGTCTAAATCTCTAAGAGCCTTTTGAGCTGTGACATGCTATGATTCAGAGCAATATGCACTAAAATTAGCAAGTCATATTCGGAGAATAGTAAGCAGGGTGGCTTGATTGGAGCAAGGAAGCATGTTGAGGAGTAATGACAGCTCTGGGAGGGTCAACTGATGGATGTCTGATGAGAGTTCGGGGTTAATACTCCTCTGAGAGGGTTAAGGAAAGCTGCCACCGCCCAAATGCTGCAGTATGCCCACAATCATGAAAAATGAGCCAATGCACTTGTTAAAACAATAGCACCCAATACACTTCCTATGGAATGTGATTGAAATATTATTGGGAAAAGTTTTCCTACAGGGCTGTAATAGCTGAGATTCCCTATTGTCTTATTAGATGAAGCAGCTATAATTTTTAATTCTGATTCTCATAGAGTACATGTGACTTCCAGCAGATGTGTGTAGTCCCTAAGGCCAGTGTCTAGTGATATACAGAATGAACATACAGGCTGAAGATTGAATATAACTCATTTTAGTAACCATATGACAAACCCGCTCATAGATGCTAAACAGGGTTTGCTGAGTGTTTTATTCCCTAGCGGAGGCATTTACTTTTCATATGTGTAGAAGTTAGATTATATTAAAAATCAGAAAATTACCCTAATTGTTTTGGCTCTCTTATGTATTATGTTTTCACAAACCCATATGCTTTTTGATCAGATTATGGAATTAATGGATAAGGAAATGCATTCAGTTCTTTCACTGAAGTCCAGTTGTACTATGATGTTTTAACACTAAAACACCAACATCTTGTGCTTGCTTCCCTGCCTGCCCTCTTCCTTTTTTCAGGAGTTTCAGCATCCTTTTCTAATTCTTCTGTATCTATGTCTGTTTCTCAGTTCCCACCACTCACTTTCTGTACCGCATTAGTTCTGTTTGAATTAATTAGGATATTTTATCTTCCCTTCACCTTCTCTTCATCTTGGTGCACTTAGATCCAGTTTGCACTGCATTTTTATAAATGGAATGGGAATATCAACTCTGTCCATAATTGCCACGTGGGCTCATTCCAAATCCAGGTGACTCTGGAATCTGTGAATGAAAATTGGGACAGACCTGGAGTGGGAGCAGGTTAGAGTGTCTTTCTGATCTCAGTTGTCCTTGTCTCTTTGATAGTCCTGCAATGTGGACTGTGGAACACCTGCCCTCTTACCAGTGGACCTCCTGCTGTCACCATTTTCCTCAAACACTTAATCTATTTCCTCGCTTCAGCTGAAACCAAACGCTATCCACCTGGTACCCATTAGAGTCCTCCGTTGTTCTACTCTTTGCACACCAGTACTTCACTGACTTACCCAGCTATTTCTTTCTTCCTCCTCCTTCTTTTGCACATTTGCATCATAAGCTTATGCCAGAATTTCTCCCTTATTATGTTTTTATCTAGATATTCTTTCCCTTTTCTGGATGACATAAGCACATCTCTTCATCCCCAACAATTATCATTCTCAAAGATTTAGACAACGAAATGGAAAATATCTTGACCTCAAATTTCTTCTGCTCGGCAGCTCCAATGATCTCCAAACACAGCCATATTTTAGATTGCATTCTTACTGAATTGCCCATCTCATGCCTCCAATTCTAAACTTCCTTTCTCTAATTTTCACTTCCTTCCCTCCCACTTTCCAATGTCTCCTTTCAAATGTAAATCAGATCTTATCATCCTTCTCCTCCTCCTTAAAACCTTCCATTGACTTTTCATTGCACTTGAAATGAAATGCAAATTTCTTACCAGACTTGCTCTGGGAATGGATCTGACTTCACTTCCCTCTCTGATATTAGCATACACCATTTTCTTCCTCCCTCACTGTTTCTACAACAGCGCAGCATTCTTTTTCTTCCTAGAACAAGACTATCCCAGACATGTGGATGACTTAAGCTTCACATTGGTTCCTTCTCAAAGAGGATTTCTCTGATATCCTGTCCAAAAGAGACTCCCTATCTGATTTTACTTCTTTTTCTTTGTTCACAGCACTCTTGAAAATAGTCTTTGTGTTTATTTCTTTATTTGTGCCTCTTCTTAGGTGGGTCTCTTGTCTATGGGGTTGTTTTCTGTCCGGAGGAGATATTATAAACATCAAGATAAGGGCTGGGGATGTAGCTCAGTTGGTAGAGTGTTTGCCTTGCATGCACAAGGCCCTGGGTTTAATCCCCAGCAACACACGTGTGCACGCGCGCACACACACGCACCCACACAAAATCAAGACAAAATCTTTGCCTTCCGCTTTTGAAAAGAAGTCAGACAAGTAAGAAGGCAAATATAACACCAAGCAATCATCTTGAAGCAGTAGTATAGTCATTAAGGTATAGGCTGTGCAGCTAAGCTTATCTATCTGATAGAATACTTAACACCTGGAATGCAGTGAACACTCAAAAAGGAAAAGAGTTATTATTTATCAAGCTTGTTTTTTTTTTTTTTCCACATCCTAGCCACCATCATGACTCCAGTCCAACCTATTGGCATCCCTTTCCTGGAGCATTGAAACAGCCTTGGCTTTAGTTTTATAGCTCTCTAATTCACTCTATATTGCCCATACATTGGTCCATTTCCTGAATCACTTCAGTGGCTTTGCATACCTTGAGATAAAGTCCAACTAAAGTGTGCTGGCTAGGCCCCTCATGATCTGATCTCTCTGCCTTCTCCCTAGCCTCTTTGACACTCCATTGCATTTCTCACTTGATGATTCAGAAATGCCAAACTTCTCATAGTCTCCTTACCATAATTTATTTCTTTTCTTTATGCCAAAAACTCCTGTGTCAATGCAAGAATATACAGAGGTAAAATGATTCCATTTTGAGAGCTATAACCTCATCAGTCCATCCTTGAAGGGACTCACTGGGTGGTAACTGTAAGCAGGTGGGGCATGACTGGAGGAACTGAGCCACCAGTTGTGTGTCCTGAAAAAATGCATCTTCTCTCCCCCAACCTCTCTTGCCATTACAGGCAAAGCAGCTCTTGTCTAGCACACCTGTCCACTGTGATATTCTGACTCACCTTAGGCCCAGATCAATGGAGTCAGCTGACCATGGAATGAGCCTCTGAAACTGTGAGCCAAAATGAAATTTTCCTTCTATAAATTGTTCATCAGTTATTTCGTTCACAGTGACAAAAAATGGACTAACATAATCATGGAATATCCCTTCTCTATATTATACTTGGTTTAAAATTCCCTTATAGTACCCAGCTCTGAGTTTTATCCTCACAATGTAATTCCCAAAGGTAAGGTTGAGATCTCTATAAAATACTGTGTATACCATCATCATTGCATTGAACACACCACCTTATCATCTGTGTCTGACTACCTGTGTTTCTCATGGGTAGACTTCTTACCATTTTTATATCCTTAGTGACAAGCCTGGCACATTGAAATTTTTTTGTATTAGTCAATTATTGACATCCTAATACATATCCATATATAATGTTTTACTAGCTACCTGGGTGGCCCTTAGCTCAGTCAAGTTGACACATAACATTAACCATCACGACCAGTAACATAAATGTCCACCCACTCTCCAAATGCCCAACACTCTCTAAAGGAAGACAACAAAATCCAAACAATCAGACAATGTTCAGCATCCTATTTAAAATTATTAGCCAATCTGACAAGCAGGAACATGTGATTAGGAGAAAATTTAGTCAACAGGCTAGGAGATGGCAGAAGTAGCAGATAAGGATATGAAAATGACTATTATACTATATAACCTACTTGAAGGAAAAAAAGAACACAATGAAAACAGAAATGAAAAACATGACATGAGCAATTAATATTTATAAATGAAAAACATATAAGTCTGAAATGAAAGTTTTCTTAACAGGATTAATGGCAATAGTTAATAGATGCATCATATAAAATAAAGTCCTCAATAATCTTTATTGAAAAAAAAATAGAAGAGAACAGAAAGACTGAAACAAAAACTCACCATTCCCAGAGCCTCAGTAATCTATAGGATATTATTCAATTATTTTAAAATTTGTGTAATAGGATCTTGGTATTTAAAGAGATAATCATCAAAACTCTTCCAAATTTGCTGAAAACTATTAAGCCAGTGCTATTTTGGATCTTCAACATTCTCCAAAGGCCCATGTGTTAAAGTCATGGTCCTCAGCTTGATGCTATCAGGAGGCAGTAGAAATTTTAAGAGGTAGGGCTTTGTGGGAGGTCTTGTGGCTTTTGAGGACATGCTCTTGAAGGGAGTTTGGGACCCTAGCCTCTCCTCTTCCTTTCTTTTTCCCTTCCCACCATGAGATGAGTAGTTTTTCTCTACCATACATGCCCTGCCATGACATGCTGCCTTTCAGGGGCCCCCAAACAACAGAGCAAAGTGACTATGTATTAAGAACTCCAAAACTATGAGTCAGAATATACCTTGTCTTTTTATAAGTACATTGTATTTTGAGTATTTGTTATAATAATAGAAATCTAACACAGATTCCAAGAAGTTCACTACAAACCCAAAGCAGAATGTACACATAGCCATAGCCACAGATGCACATGTACACACACACAGAGGAAGATGGAGTCAGATTGTGGGAAGCCTGTGAGCCTGACCCTTTCTTGGGTTGGGCACTGGAAGTAAGTTCTATATCCTGGGAACCCCTCACCCTGCCCTCAAAAGTGGGCAAAGAAGAATGGTTAGTCATAGTAGATGGAGGAGTGATGATGATAAGTTCTAGTGCATTTGTAAGCTCTAGATTAACCACTCAAAAACAAAACAAAGAAGTAGAGCTAATAAGAGGTAAAATGGAATGTTAAAAATACTCAATCCATGAGAAGGCAGGAAAGCAGTAACGGAAGAACAGATAACAAGAATTTTTACAATGGCAAGTTGAGCCAGGTGCAGTAGCACAGGCTTGTAATGCCAGCTATTCAGAAGGCCCAGGCAGGAGGATCACAAGTTTAACGCCAGTCCAGGCATCTTAGCAAGACCAGTTTCCAAATAAAAAGAGGAATCTCAGTGGTAGAATGTCCCTTGGTTCAAACCCCAGTTCACGGAAAAACAAACAAAACAAAACAACAACAAAAAAACCAAAGAGTTACCAGCCAAGTCATTAAAAATTAAAAACAAACATCCAGTAACACAGGGAACAATGGAAATCCCAACAACAATGATAACAAAAACAGCAAGTTGGCAATTTGAATTTGACAATATCAATAATTGTATTAAATGTAAATGGTCTGAACACTCCAACTGAAAGACATGAAGTATAAGAATAGATAATGAAAGAACTAATTTCATGCTGTTAACAAAAAAACGATCATTAATATAAAACACAAATAGCAAATAGTTTAAAAACAAAAAAGGGAACAATTATGTGATGTATATTCTGAGCATAAAATAAAAAAAAATACTATAGTGGCTATAATTACTGTCAGATGAAACAGATTTCAGAACAGGGTGTATTACCTAAAATTCCATGATGCTAAAGGAAGCCGTGCATATGTAAGCCCTTGATAACAATGCTTCAGAATACACAAAGCAAAGATAAATAAGTTAAAAAGGACAGATATTGATAGAATGAGTGGTCAGAAAGTAAAAATGTAGAAGATTTGAACAATACTAAATAGCTTGACATAATTGACATTTAGAATATGCCAATCAATGTTGGCAGAATACATGCTATTTGAAGTTCATGCAGAGACCACATAGATTATGTTCTAGGTTAAAAAAATGTTTCAATAGATTTTAAATAAAATTGAAATTATTCAGTGCATGTTATCCATGAAGGAGCTAAATTTGAAACTAATAACAAATAGATACATGGAAAAAATCCTCAAATATTAGGAAAAAAGCAACATGTTTCTAGACACTCATGGAAGAAAACCACAAGGAAAATTAGAAAATATTTTCAAATGAAAGAAATTTAAAACCATCGTATATCAAAATCATGGGCTGCAACTGAAGCTTGGGGCAAATTCTGGAGCTTTAATACTTGTATTGGAAAAGTTTAAAATTTGAACATCAATAATCTAATCTCCTATATTAAGAAACTTTTAAGAAGAACAAAGTAAACCCAAAATCAGCAAAAGAAAGTAATAAAAAATACAGAAGAAAGTAATAAAATAGAAAAAGAATAGAGAACCAATGAAATAAAATATTGTTGCTTTGAAAAATAATCAATAAAACTGATAAACATAGTTAAACTGATCAAGATATAAAGAAGAGACAAACTACAAATACCCAGAGAGAAGTAGAGAACATTACTAAGGATTCTATAGATATTAAAGCAACAATCAGAGAATATTATTAAAAATTTTGTGACACCTTAGATTAAATGGACAAATTCTTTGAAACACACAAATTACTAAAATTGACTAAATTCATCTCATTGCAATTGACATTCATGACAGTCACACCCATGAAATCATTTGGATACTATCAGTAATGACTGAATGAAATGAACTTTTGAGTATTGGTATCTGTTTGGAATAATCTTCTATTTTTGGGGGGGGGCGGGGGAGAGTCAAAGTATGCATTCTTTGGTTTATTTCTATCTCTATCATGATTCTTCATCATTATTTACCATGACTTACTTTTCTTTTATCTATGCCTAAAGTGTAGCTTCTCTCTAAGATTCTGTCTTGGAATTTCTACTCCCATTCAAAATCCTATCTGGATAATCTTGTTTATTCCTAAGACTTCATTACTTCATAAATCCCAAATTTATGACTCAGTCAACTAGAACATCTAAGCACACAACGGTCACCACAAATTCAACATGTCCCAAAGGGAACTGACTCTCTGTCTGGAATCTTCATCTTTGTATTCTCTTCCTCAGTAAATAAATGAATCACTTCCACAATTCTCTAAGTTTTCCAAGCCAGTGAATTGAAAGTTATTCTCCACTTCTTATCTTTCTCATCTTCATCACCAAGTTGTATGGACTCCAACTACTTTTTATTATTACTACCTCAGTTTAGGCCACCATTTCTTGCTTAGATTACCAAAACAGACTCCTGACTATCCTCTCTTGCACCATTCCCCACCCCTGACCCGTGATCTTCAAATACAGAAATCCTATCATTTTCTTAAGATTCTTTATTACTCTCTTTACCAATACGATGAAAACCAAACTCCAATGGAAAGTGCAATATCTCTTCTGACTTGATCCTCTCTTTTTTCTCTCATTCTTATCACCTATTTCTCAACCTTTACATTTCACTTCTTTTCGTACTGAACTCACTACTTGGAATTGCATTCTTTTAGGTCCCTGCCCAGGGCCCTCAGGTCCTATGCATAGATGCTATCTCAGCAGAGGAATGCTTCCCCCATTCCATTTTTCCACCTGAATTCTTATTCTTCAGAACTAGGCTCTCCAAGCTTTGTGCCTGCCAAAACCTCATTGGATCTCAGCAATCTGAGCAGTCATCTCTCTTAACTATTCCTGTACTACTTTCTTCGTACAACGTGTATACTCACTGCACTTTGGAAAAATAGTAAAAATAAATAATGACCTTTGGAGAAGCAAAGCCACAACTGGATGACATAGGACCTGGAGAGAGAAAAGTGAAGGAAAATATTAATACAAAACATTGAGATTGGTTCAGTGAAGACACTGGCAACAAAAGTAATTAAAAGGATTTTAACATCAAAGAGAGAAGGGGTGAGGAGAGAAAGGAAGAAGAAAGGAATAAGAAAGAAAAGAAGAAAAAGATAAACCTCTTTATAGGAGATTCACTGATGAGTGGTGTGATCTCGTTGGAAGAAGAATTGTAAGTTCTAATATTTGATGCACCTTATGCTAAAAATATCTAGTACTTGAAACATAAACAGGGTGAGGAACAAAAATATTCTCTGGACCCAGGGTTTTGGGGATTTTTTAGCTTTTCCCCTTTAATTTTTGGATGGCTGTAATTTCTGTGATGTCCCTTGAGAAATCCCAACTCTGATGGGTCAAAGTTATTGGAACCAAATGCAGACAATTTGTTGCCAACACCTCAATCCTTGTCCTTGATGCCGATCCAAAAACAAGCACATGGTTTTGAGAAAAAGGAAAAAGAAGGTTTATTGCTTTGCTATCAAAGGAGAAACACAAGGGGACTCCTGTCCCAAAGGCTATGATTCTGCCCATTAGCAGGAGCAGGGTGATTAAAGAGGTGATTCTTTAAAATGAGATTAGGGAGAAAAGATCAGGAAGGAGAAGATCAGGGAGAAGAACATTAGGGAGAAGAAGATCAGAAAGGAGGAGATCTGGAAAGACAAAGTTAGGGAAAAGATCAGGGAGGAGAAGGTCAGTGAGAAGAAGGTTGGGAAAAAGAAAAAAGCCTGAACTTTCAAAGCGACAAGGGATGTAGTCAAAGAATTAAGTGAACCCCTGTTACAAATTCACCACACATCTTCTCACTGCCAGGTCTAGAACTCTGATTTTTCATTGTACCTAGAAAGGTTCAGGTCCCAGTCTGTAAACACAGGCAAGAAGCATCTTTAAGCAGGGAGATGATGTTGGGAGGACCCAGGACTTGCCATTCCCCAGATATGGTACAGAGCACTTAATGGGATTCCGGGGAAGCCCGTACTAAATTGAGCATTTGAGAGCCACAGGGTGTAATGACTTCTATAAAATGCTTGAGTCATTGACCACTGAGAAACTTTTTTACTCAAAGGCTCAAATAAAAATAAAGAATACCTCTGGGTTCAATCCCCTATACCCCCCAACCAACCGCCCCCAAAAGGTCCAAATAATTTACTTTCTTTTTTGCTTTACATAGGCAGCTGCTAGGAAGTATTTTGATGGTAAGAACTGAGAATTATGGCATGTGCCAAAAGGATTTGAAAATTGGGATCTAACTTGTGATCTAATTAAACAATAAGACCTGACAAAACAGTCACTAGGGTTCTGTTAATGACTTCCTGGGGCAGTTCAACTTCCAGGGTCAAAGCAGAGCAAGGGCAAGGTCATCTGCCTTTGGCATTATTATTAAAAATAATGCCTCTACTGTTCCTCCCCCACCACTTCTCTCTTTCTCTGTCTCTGTTTGCTAGAAAAAAAAAAAAATCATACACTGAAACAGTGACCAGAAAGTCTGATTTGAAAGTCCCAAAACAGCAAGACAAAAAAAAAAAAAAATTCTTAACAATTATCTAAAAATATGCAAGAAAGAAATAGCACACCACAACCCACAGCTCTACCAAATAGAGGCAGAAAGTGAGGCAAAGGAGTTGGACAGCTTGAGAACATACATCGCCACAATGAGTGACATGAAGGAAAAGGCATAGGCAGCAAATAGATAGTCAAACTCCAACTCCCACACGTGGAAACATCTGCTCACTTTGTGGCCACACCTGTTGGCCCAGCTCAGCTCTGGTTATCAGCATCTCTTACTTTTGGGTGTGACTCTCAGGAGGTCTTGTTGGCTCTGTTCATTTTAGTACTGGTGATTTTTTTTTTTTTTAAAGAGCCACTGCACTTGTTTAGGTGAAAAATTAGACTACTTCACTGAATAAAAACCTAGTTCTTTAAAAACAGCAGCAACAACAACACTTACTGCATGGCATCAAAGCTAGATTAAGATAAGTCATAAAAATGTCTCTAATAGAGGCTTTTAGATTATTAAGACTGCTTTTGAATTCTTATTTTCAAAACAATGTTTTAAAATTTTAGATTAATTTTATTTTTTGAGGGGGACAAATGTAGTTTTTTTTTTTTTTTTTTCACATTATTCCCAATGTTAAGTCCTTTGTGAATGATGTGGTAGCTGACTTCAGGCTGAAAATTAGACCTTCTTGCATAGATAAAATAGACAAAATATAAGATGCCTATAAAAATGTTTTGGGGACAGTTTTGGTTATGCAATTCAGGAAACCTATTTTCAGACTCTTTTTTGTTTCAAATAATTTTCAACATTCTTCATTTTAAAAGAAAGGAAATACAGAAGTATCATACCTGTGATAAATTTGACTCAAATATAATTAACTGAAAAAAATTATATATATTTTTTAAGAAAATAAAGACTTTGATTGTAAAGGGACTCTGTTTGCCAGGCCTCCTCATGCTAAAGATAGAACCTACAAATCTCCCAAGGGAACTTTTCCGAGGAGAAGCTGGGGCCAGCCCCAGACAGGATTTTTTAGCTTTCTCTCTTGGGCCTGAGGTGGAGACTAGCATTTCAAGGGATTCTCCTGCACAGTTATTGCTGGTCATAATCTTCAGAAATGCTGGTCTGCCTATTTTGTGTACAGCTTTTCTAATTTCCAAAATTATGATTACATCTGTGAATATGACCAGGGGAGTTTAATTTAAGCAGGTAAAACTGATTCACTCATTTAATCTTCCTCATAAAGATTCATTCACCTTCTTGTCCTCTAAAACACTGAGCCTTCTTTTTAAGTTTTTAATGCAGCAAACATTATCCTACCTGCCCATTTCCTTTGGGATTTCTGCATGGTTTACTCTAATTACTCGCAATGCCAGACCTTGTGTGCTATGAACAACTTCAAAGAAAAAAACTAGAAAAGGAACTGTGTGGTGTTTCCCAACCCCCCTTCCCTTCCTTTCCTTCCATTTTTTCTTTCTTTTTTTCTCTCTCTCTCTTTTCTTTTCTTTTTTTTTTAGAGACATGCCATCAAGGAGACAAGATAGCATTTTGCTCTCATAATGTGATGGACAAATCATATGGATGATCTATTAGGATGATGGATGGTATAAATTTTAATATGAAACATCAACTGTAGTGAATTTCTCCTAGAATGTCTTTGAAAATGAACAGTCTCTGTTTGGTCTGAATTTAATAGTCAGGTCTCTAAATTTAAAACTTCTTGGATATAAAAAATTTGATTGATTTTAATTATGTTCTTTGCAAGAACCATTAAAACCTTTGTTCAAAGTCATTGTTTCGGGAGGAACTACCTGACAATGGAACCCATTTCTTGCCTAGAGGCTAAATAGTATCTTACTCTGGATGTCTATTTACACTATTGTCCTGACTAAATGTTATTTCCCTACTTTCTGTTTTTATTCCATAAAGCCGAATTAACCCAATGAAATTGTTTTTGTCTGGCTCTGTTTTGTTTTGCTACAGACTCTTTATTTTCTTAAAATGTTTTGTTCAAAAGACATTTCTTATGTGTTTACTAAGTGTGAGGATTCACATCCCTTGGCCTTGAAAAGCATGATCCTGTCTTCACAAAATTCCCTGTCTTCTGTGAGTCAGAGACAAATAAAACAATTGGAGTTATAAGATATGATGAATGCTTTGCTAGTTATGTGTATAAAGTGCTTTGGGAGCAAAAATGATGGAGTAACTAACTCATAAGTGTCATTTTATAATTCTAATCAAAATAGGATTTTCATAGAATTATCAAGCTTGAAAGTATGTCACTGGTTAAAATTAGAACTAGTTTGAAAAATCTGACTGTTACTTCCTAGTCATATGACATTTAAAAAATTACTTAACCACCTTGAACTTTGATTGCCTTTTCTATAAAAATACTGATGTTAATCCATACGGTTGTAGAATAGTGAGAATCAGATCCAGTAACTAATTCTATAACTACCACCACTATTATCGATGGGCTTTCATTCTTGAGCTTCGACAAACACCTTATATATGTTATTCAATAAACCTTCATAACGGTCTTCTGAGGTCCGTATCCCATGTGTTCCCATTGTACAGGTGAAGAAATTAAAGTGTCCAAGGTCACAGCCAGTTCTTTGAATCCAGAAAGACTTTAGATCTCACCTATAGTCACAATACTGAATTAGTTCAACAGAGCTACCATTCTCCCTTTTTAAATATTATTGTTGTAACTATTACTATTGATGAAAATCAGATATCACCTACTTAGAGCCCTTCTTTTATAAAGAAAGATCAGAGTATTGAGTGTTTAAGACTTGGTGAAGCATAGCAAGTGGGGGGAAAAAAACGAGATTAAGTGTCTTAGAATATTTGTCTGCTATACCAAAATACCAGAGACTGGGAATTTTCTAAAGAACAGGGATTCCTCATGATTCTGGGGAATGAAATTTAAGGTCAAGGTGCTGGCAGGTTTGATTGTCTGGTGAGGGTTTCTTTCTTCTTCCAAGATGGCATCTTATTGCTGCATCCTCCTAAAGGGCAGAATGCTGTGTTGTCACATGGCAGAAAGCAGAAGAGCAAGCCAGCCAAACACAGCCTGAAACCTTTTTGACAATGAGTCCTCGTGGCTTAATCATCTCTTCAAGGACCTCCTCCTCCTCCTCCTCCTCCTCCTCCTTTTTAAGTCATTGATGGATCTTATTTTGCTTATTTATATGCAGGGGCTGAGAATCAAACACAGTGCCTCACATGTGCCAGGCAAGTGTACTACCACTGAGCCCAGCCCCAGCCAAAGGACCCACTTCTTGACACTATCACATTGGCTGTTGAGTTTCAACACCTAAATTTGGGAGGTGACACACTTAAACCATAACAACTAAGACTTCTGAGTAAATTCAGTATATCATTTGTTCATTTGTTTTTGTATTGAATATTGGTTTTTAAATTATAAAATCATGTTTTGGCCAGAAAAATCAAGGCTGCTTCACATCAATCTTCAGAAACAAATTAATCTGGAATAAACTTCAGGTTTCCCTCTTTCTGGAGGTTGCATCTATGAACATGCAATATCACAGACACATTTCATGACTCTGAGATTACTTAAATGTATAGAAAGAAGGATCCTGCCCAGGGCTTAGGGAACCAGGATCCTATTTCCTCTCTCTGTTTGCTACAGAATCATAATGTTTCAGAAACTAAGGGACCTGGAACCGCAAATTCATCTAACTCCACATGTCACAGGAGCATAAGGCACGGCTGCATGTGAGAGGACAGAGGCAACATCAAACACCGATTGGTGTGCACAATGCTCTCGAAACAAGAACATGAAAGCTAAATCACTACATTTCCTGAATCACCGATAAAACCTTTATTTTTTTAGGCTTTTTGATTGGACTTATCTAGCAATTCAATGTTCTTTCTATCTCACCCAATGTTTACAGAAAAGAAGCTAAAAAATAGATGTAAACTTCATTGTCATTTAGTAAAGGAGGAAAGCATCTGAAAACTAATTCAGATTAAAATAAATCTTTCATCATTATGAGGGAATAATATATAGGAATAGTACGTGTTTAAGGGCTGGGGTTGTGGCTCAGTGGTAGAGTGCTTGCTTAGCATGTGTGAGGAGGTATAAATAAATAAATAAATAAATAAATAAAATTATTACTAAAAAAAAAGGACTAGTATGTGTTTAAGGTGTACAACTTGTCAAATAACCACCATATCAAGCTAACTAACCTTTCTAGACCTCACATGAATATCACTTCATCCCTTCTTTCCTTTTCTCTCCCTTCCCTCCTCTCCCCTCCCCTCTTCTCTCCTTTCCTTCCCTCCCTCCCTCTCACCCAACCTCCTTACCTACCTTCCTTCCCATCTTTCTCTCTCCCTTTCTTTTCTTCTTTCTTTGTCTCTCTCTCTCTTTCTTCCTGGTGAGATCTCTTAATCTCTACCTCTTAGAATATCTGAAGTGTGCAATATAGTGTAGTTAACTAGTTATCATGTTGCACATTGGTCTTCAGAACCCATTTATTTTTCATAGCTTAAACTTTTTACCCTTTGACCAACATGTCCTTGTTCCTTACTACCACGGTCACACTTGACAACTACCATTATACTCTGCTTTTACGAGTTTGCCTATTTTAGATTCTACATATGAGTGAGTCATGCAGTATTTTTCTTTCTATGTCTGGCTTATTGCACTTGGCAAAATGTACTTCAGGTTCACTCATGTCACGGATGCATGACTTCCTTCTTTTTTTAAAGGCTGAATAATATTCCATTGCATGTCGATATTTGCTACAATTTCACTATACATTCATCTTTTGACAGATATCTAAGTTGTCTGCATGTCTTTGGTATTGTGAACAATGTTGGGGTGAACATGGGGAGGGAGAGGATATCTCTGAGATCTAGATTTCATTTCCTTTGTGTATATACCCAGAAATGTTATGGGTTATATGGTAGTTCTATTTTTAATTTTTTTGAGACATTTCCATGATATTTTACATAGGGGGTTTGTCAACTTATCTTTCCACTGAGATTATACCATAATTCTCTTTTCTCTACATCCTTGTCAACACTTATTATCTTTTGTCCTTTTAATGATAGCAATTCTATCAGGAGTGGGATGATAGCTCACTTCAGTTCTAAGTCCTCTTTTACTAACAAATAAGATTTCTCCAAAAGTAACATTACATCCACTGTAGAGAAAAATCAGATCACAATACCCTATGTTTTCATTTATCTATCTATATTTCCTTAGAATTCTGATCAGGCCCCCACAATGTAAGTCCTCCTGTGCTGGTGCCTTTCCACTGCGGTGGCAAATACTTGAGATAAACAAAAGAAGGAGAGGTTTAACTTGGTCGCGCTTTCAGAGATTTCAGTCAACGATCCCTTGTTTGGCTCCATCACTTCAGACCTGTAGCCAGACTGGTGGGGAACACAAAAGCTGCTCACCTTTCTCAGCCAAGGAAGCAAACAGAGAGAGAAAGAGGCCTTGTTCTGCATACCTCTTTCTAAGATTGTCTCACTGACCGACCTAACTTCTTTCTACTCACTGGGCCCCACCTCTACTTTTTAAGGGTTTTTGTTTGTTTGTTTGTTTTTATTTAAAAGGATTTAATTTTGTGAAATCACATTAAAACTGGAAAAGCAAAATTAGAAACTCTTACAGTTTCCAATAGCACGGCAGGCTGGCCATCAAGCCTTTGACGTATGAGCTTTTGAGGGATACTAGATCCAAACAACAGGAACCCACACAGTGTACCGGTGAAGTCTAATTAAATTTTCACAAACAACTCTGCAATCTTATTTCATTTTTCATAGAAATAATCTGAATCTCCAAAAGATGAAATAATTAGTCCAGGGTCTCACATCTTATTTAAGGCACAAGTTGGATCACAACTCAGGTATTTCTGACTCCAAAGATGGCACCCTTTCCATAAAGTTAGATAGCTTCTGGAAGACACACTGATCTATGATTCTACCTGAAAGAGAAGCAACACGATTAAGGAAGAGAACAAAGTATGGCTGGTTCAGTAATAAAATCCAGATTTCTAAATCGTCTTAGTGACTGGAAAATAGCCTCCATCACTTGGTTTGGAAAGAACAAGCAGTTACAAAGAAGGGAAGAGGCAAAAAGGGCCCACCAAGAGCAATAAACAGGTCTTTCAAATCCACATTTGGAAGAGTCCTGTGGCTGGGTTATGGTGCCTGAATGTCAGTCAGCTTTACATCACTGTGACCAAAATATCCAACCAAAGCAATGTTGAGGAGATTAGTATTTTGGCTCACAGTTTTAGTGCTTTTAGTCCATGGTCAGATGACTCCATTGCTCTGGGCCTGAGATGAGATGGAACATCATGGTAGAAGGGCAAGGTAGAGGAAAGCTGCTTACTTCATGGTGCAGGAAGCAGAGAGAGGGGAAAGGGCTGCCAGGAAGATGAACCTTTCCAGGATACATCCCCAGTGACCCACCTCCTCCAGCCAGGCCCCACCTGCCTACACTTACCATCTGGGCAGACCATTCAAGCTAGGATGGATAGATGAAATCACAGTGCTCATAATCTAATTTTTGCACCTCTGAAAATTCCTTCCTGCATGAACACAGGGGTTTTGTGGGGCCACCTCATATCCAAACTATAACAATCTTCACCACACACACCTGTAATAATATAATATTCAAATACATGTGGCATCATCAAACTGCCTTTCCTACTTCTGTCCAGAGAGAAAAGAGATGTTAATCTTGCCCTAGGTTGCTGATAGAAATATCATTGTTTTTCCCTTCAATTTTTGAGAAATGAAGTCCAATCTATTAAATATATGTCAGTAAAAGAAATTCTAATATTTCATATTTGGATCTGTTGGAAGAGCTTTTTTCATGTTCTTGGATTAATTAAAAAATTATAGCTCAGATAAGGGAAGATACCATGGTTAACCATTGTAAAATGTTGTGAAAATGCTGCAAATGTATCTCATTCTGTCTAGAAATATTTTTAAACTTGAAAGTGCAGAGAGAAAAAAAAATTCACCATAAGTCACTGGCTTTCTACTTTGTGGAACAAAATTAAATTGTATAAAGTATTTCATAAGGAAGGTCTCCTATGGACTCTTTTTATACGATGACTTTTAAAAATCTCCCCCCACCCAATGTCACAATTTTTTTTTTTTTAAACACTAGAAATTCTGTGGAGATGCCAAAGGGTCTTTAAGCAAAGAAGAAGTAGAAATCAATGCTAGAATTATTATTTTGAACACCGTATTGACAGCTATAATAAAGTTATAGCAACTAGACTTGGGAATGTAAAGTCAGTTAATGGACTTTATTTAGACAACATCAGATAAGGACATTAGTAATAACTGTTATCTTGATGGATAACCTTAAATTCAAGAAAATGTTTCCCCAAACACAAGTTGTTGTGAATTCCTTTCCCTTTTATCTTACAGTAGGCAGAAGATTGCAACCTCCTATTATGAAATAGCATCATAAAATGCAGAGCACAACCACCCTGACGAAAACCACCTCTCTCCTCTGCTGATACAGACAAACTAGCAGTAAATGCTTTTTGAGCTCCTGGCGTGCAGATAAATTCCTACGGACGTCCCCAATTGGACTGAGAGATTGAGAGACACAAGGGAGAGAATAGCTGAGGCCAGGAGAATTTAACATGGCAATTAGCAACCCTTTGGCTTCGCTAGACCCCACAGCACAAGACAGGATGCAAGGAACCAAAAATCTCTCCAGCAGAGTAGATGATAAATTGGTTGGGTCCCTGGGGTTGCTGGACACAGTTATTATCCAATGGCAGGCCTGGATGGTGTGAAAGTCTATGTAGTGAGGTCAGAAAATGAAACAGGGCTTTAAATTCCCAAGGAGAGCTCCTTTGCTTACGTCTCAATCGGTGTGCCCTTTCCCCTTGTTTTGGAAGGCTCCGGATCACATCACATAATCTGTATTACCTTCTCCATCTGAACAAATAGCTTCCAAAACATCAAGTATATAAAGCAATTGTAACTATTATCACCCATGATTCTGTCCTTGAAAAGTTAGAAAAGTAAAAGATAAAATTGAAAATGAAAATATTTAAAGACTCACAAAACTTTGCTGTTTTTTTTTTCTTTTTTTCTTTTAAGCAGAGGGAGGAAGTGTCACAGGCAAGAGGACTCAATCCTTTGTCTGTATCAATACTGAAAACTGCTTTTAGGTGGTATTTCACTCATCATGTATGACTCATAAAAACCCAGTACTGTATTGAGGAGCACTCTTCACATTTCTCAATTTCTTAGGGTCTCAGTATTCTCATCAGAAAAGCAGGGCTAGTAGTATTGCCTATTTACAAAAATGTGATGATTAAATGAATTCATACATGCAAAATGCTAAGAGTGCTTGGCGTCTAGGAAGTTCTCAGATGTGTTGGTGGTGGTGGTGGTGGTGATGATGATATGATATCGAAAAAGAAGAAGAAGAAGAAGATGATGATGATGATGATTTTAATGTCACTTTAGATAGATTTTATAATCCATAAAGTAAGGATCACTTCTGCCTATTTTAGGGCTAAAACCCCAGCATTTAAGCACACTGCTGGAAGCACAATTAATATTTATTGATTGACAGAATGAATAATTACATTAGTTTTTTTAATGCTGAATTCCACACTTGTGTTACTATTGATCTAACTTAATTATGAGGATTACTAGGAGTCATTAAAAAAGAAGAGGGAAATATATTTAGTAAAATCAATGTCATCAGAATACATTTATTGAGGGGCTATTATGTGTAAAGCACAGTGTTTGAAATATCAATTTGTAATGGGTAAAAAAACAAAGTACAGAGGATAACCTAATATGAAGACTATGTATATATGTGTGTGTGTTTGTGTGTGTATTCAAATTATATATATTCACATATATATTCTAATTATATATATATTAGATTATAACTATAAATTATATACCCACATATATATAACTAATTATTCAGTTTACCTATCATTAGAATGTATAATATATATTATATATAATTAGCATAAAAAAGGGGCCATATGAGAATCCTATAGACATTTCAATTGCATTTTTTTTGCAAATATCTAATAAACTTCAAAATATCAATGTCAAGTTCCTCTCTCTAACCCTTCTCCCTCCCTCTCTCTGTCTCTTTCCCTCTCTTTCTGTCTCTCTCCCTTTCTTCCTTCTTTCTCCCATCCTTTCTCCTTCCGTCCTTTCTTTCCCTCTTCTTCTCCTTGTCTTTCTCTTTTCTCTTTTTCCTCCATCTTTTTCTCTTTCTTTCTCAGCAGGCCACATTCTTAAAGACCACATTCTTAGATGCCTTAGAGCAACTAACTAGCAAAGAGAGAATGTAAAACCCTGGCAATGTTAATCTTTTTTTTTTTTTTTTTAAAGAGTGAGAGAGGAGAGAGAGAGAGAGAGAGAGAGAGAGAGAGAGAGAGAGAGAGAGAGAGAGAATTTTTAATATTTATTTTTTAGTTTTCGGCGGACACAACATCTTTGTTGGTATGTAGTGCTGAGGATCAAACCCGGGTCGCATGCATGCCAGGCGAGTGTGCTACCGCTTGAGCCACATCCCCAGCCCAGCAATGTTAATCTTTCTGTGAAGCTGGTCCTTGAGATTTTCCACTAGGCACTGTGGTGGCTGGCACGGGAGCCACTTCTAGAGGGAAGACCACTCCCACTGGAATTTCTCCCAGAGTTCCATAGCACTGGCCATGGCAGTCATGACTGACATGTGCTTTAGGACAGAATGAGAACTCTGAACTTTCTAGTCAGTTCTCCTCATCTTAAGAGAACTAGGGTGATATTTGGTGGGTCATTTAGCAGTGTCAGTGTTTAAATTGAATGCTGTTTTTTTTTTTTGTTGTTGTTGTTGTTGTTTTTTGGTGGTGCCAGGGATTGAACCCAGGGCTTTTTGCATGCTAGGCAAGCACTTTACCAACTGAGCTATATCCTCAGCCCCCCATCCCTGCTTTTCTTATATTGAAATTAACTGAATTGAAATTGAATTAGTTTGAAGTTGAAAGTCAGTGCTGAATGTGTGAACATTGGGCAAAATTTAATAGTCTAGTCTAGGTTTAAAGTTCTCTTGAACTTGTAAAATCTTAGTTCAATGCAATAGTTTCAGAAGGAAGTGCCTGAAAATGAATCACATTTCCTGTCCTAACAGTGTCTGAAGTTCAATGGTCATTTTTTTCTGTGCCCTGACAAAATGACTTTTGCCTAGCTATGCTAGCCGACTCAGTTTTTGCTGTTTCCTGTTTGTTTGGTTTTGTGCTCTCATTGTTCTGTGCTGAATAGATGATTCTGTCATCACTCAGTTTACTTGACAGACATTTAGTAATTGATTCTGTGGGTAGGGCACTCAGAGACATAAAGTCGAATTGTGCTCCAAAACTCCCCTGGCAACCTTTGTCTAAAGTAACTGCCCTCTTTGCTCCTCCACTCCCTATGCCCCTTGCCTGTCCTGTTTCGCTTCGTATCACTTATAACCTCATGTTACATATTCATCTGCCTCATTTGCATATTGTTTTTCTCACTGTGTTTTAAGTAGGCAGAGGGCAGTGCTTGATACAAAGTAGGGACACACAAAAAAAGTATCTGCTGAAATAATTATTGAACATTAGAAGGAACACCTTACCATGCATTGTATTCTTAACCTGGGGGTGGGGGGGTTGGTCACAGAGGTGTTCACTTTCTAATAAATCATTGAGCTGTTTATTTTCAATGTGTGGGTTTCTTTGGGTATGTGTTATATTCAAGAAAGAGGAAGGTTAAAAACAAAACAAAACAAAACAAAACAAAAAAACTCCCAAACTTTTAAAAATCACAATACATTAGTTACTTACTGGCTATACAAAGTAGTTCTCTACTGCCAAGGTCAAAATGGTCTGCAGCAACAAAATCTCTGTATACTATGTTTTCAAAGCTCTGCCTAGATAGCAAAGTAATTGTCTAACTATTCATTTGCAAACTGAAAATCTTTATTAAGTGACTATTCCATTGTCCTTACCATGTACAAATAAATTTAAGGGCAGAATATTCTTTAGATGATAATTTCCCTGGGGCTTGCTGGTATCAAAACAAAAAAGTGGCAACTTAACTTCTCAGGCCCTTAGAATACCTACAAAGCTGTAGATTTTGAATGGCCTTTTTGAGATGAGAGAGTTGAAGTCTTCCCAGTGGTTCACAGGAAAGTGGGTAGGACAAACACTTAGTCCTGGTGAGACGGATCTTTGCAGACTGAATGAGAGTAAAACACTATATCCAGATTCAATGTAAAAAGTCACAAATGCAATGAAAAAAAAATTCAGCTTGACTCCGTTATTCAAAATAAATTCATGTGATGAATTTTTTTCTGCATTTTTACAGCATCAATCTGTTCATAGAGAAGGTGTGGCTGGCAAGGTTGATGGGCATGCAACTCGGAGAAGGAGGTAATACGTGCTTCTGGCATTCTTAGCTTTGCAATCCCTCTCCCAGTGTGTCTCAGTAAGAGACCACCTCCGCCTGCAGCACACATCACCAATGGGCTTGAGTGCCCATATCAGGATGTCAGGCCTTCATGTCCCCAACTATGGTTACATTTGAGAAACACGTTAGGACCAGTTACATTAAATAAATGTTTTTATTGCTTATGAAAGCCAATGTTGTAGAAACCAAAGAAAATAATTATGTTCTACTTAAGGGCGGTTTATTTCAGATTCAAGCTAGGGTCCCACTGTGGCTACTGCTTACATTTTTCAAAATTGATTTTCCACCCTATGAACAGTTACTCTGAAGTTACGTGTGGCATTTCCTCCCAATAACAGTGATACAGTGTCTTTGAAACATTTCCTGGTTATGTCCCATTTTTCTTTCTTTCTGTAGTACTCATTTCTTTGACACATTCTTTCCAGGAGAACTTGTACCATGGTTCTACCCTGCTAACTGTCACCCTGTGTGACCCAGGGAGATGGGGGAATCGGGAACTTTTACAAGCAGAATTTTAATTACTCCTTGGAAATGGAAGGCTTTGCTTGCATTAGTCTCCCCTCAATAAGTCTTACTCACTTTCACGCACTAAGCATTAAGGCCTGCACTAATTGGTTCTCGTTGTATTGCTCCCCAAGGCAAGCTCTGCAAGGAGAAGTTGGTCTTTAGAGCTTATCCAAGCTCCCTGCCTGTCTCCTCTTTCTTCTCTTCTCTATTAAGGATATTTGCCATCTGCTCCTTCCCTGAGGCCCCAAGCACCAGCTTCCCTAGGTCTGGAATTTGACCCAGTCCTTCCCTTGACGTTATGACACACATCTACCCATATTCCCTCAAAGTTCACCTGCCTCTATCCTCCCACCTGAGATTTCTGTTTCCTGTTTCCGAAGGTAGCTATGGAAACATTAGCTGTTCACATCTGACAAAGGGTCTATAGTAGTTCCCCACCCCAAATCAGGGCTTTGCTTTCTATGGTTTCAGTTAAACGCAGTCAACTGTGGTCTAAAATTATTAATTGGAGGGAGAAAGAGAGACATTATACATTATTACAATTGTTCTATTTTATTACTTGCTAATCTCTTACTGTGTCAATATGTAAATTAAACTTTATCATAGATATATATGTAGAGGGGGAAAAACAGGAAATAAAAAGAATTTGGTAATATCTGCAGTCTTAGGCATCTACTGAGGGCCTTGGAACACATTCCCTCAGACAAGAGGGACTACTGTATCCATGTTTTTGGAGACAGATATCTATAGACTGGGAGAGAGAAGGCCTCAATTCACATTCCAATTCTTCACTGAGGGTTTGGGTGACAAATCTCGTAGTTTATAAACCTTAGTTTTCTCACCTATAAAATAAAATAGGGTTGACAATATATATTCTGTGGTGTTACAAGGCTCAAATTAGTTAAAGTAGGTGAATATGCTTGCAAATTGTAAATTTTCCAGCTGTACAGTGTTATTTTAACTAATGACATGGGAGAGAAATTTGGTCTTTCTCTCCTGTCAGCCTGAAGGTTGTGACCTGCTCCACCACCATGCAGAGGGCTTTTGCTGCAGGGCAAAGGATGGTTTGTTCTTATGATTTCAGAAATGAACACCTGTTTCAGCCAGCTTTTTCACTGCTGTGACTAAAGTGCCTGACAAGAACAATTTTAAGGAGGAAAAATTTACTCTGGGGCTCATGATTTCAGAGGTCACAGTCCATACCAGGCTGGCTCCACTCCTCAGGGCTCCAGGTGAAGCAGAATGTCATGGCGGAAAAAGTATGGCAGAGAAAATCAGTTCAGGACAGGGCCATCACTAAGCAGTGAGAGACTAAGTTCAGCTCACCAAATATATACCCCAAAGGTAAGTCTCCAATGACCCCCTTCCTCTAGCCTCACCCTACCCACCTGCAGTTATCCCTCAGTTAATCCCTGTCAGGGGATGAATACACTGATTAGGTTAACACTTTCATAACCCAATCATTTCACCTCTAAACCTTCTTGCATTGTCTCACATGGGAGCTTTCGGGAGACACTAATATCTAAACCATAACAGCACCTAACTTCTCAATTTGAACCCCATGCCCAATCCCCTGCTCCCAAACTTTTCATTCATAAATGCTTTAACTCTAGTCTGCCTTCAGTGTGAAAACTCCAAGAAACCCAATCCTCTCTGGGGAGGTGACCGACTTTGGAGAATCAGTACACACACAGTGATAGAATTTATAGCATGGGAGTAAGAACCCTGCCTCCATTCCAAGTCTGCAACCCCCTAAAAAAATTCAGGGCAAGTGGCACTCGGGAGATATGGAACATCCCTCAAACTCATTAGGAACCTCAGGTCAGAGAAGTGGCATGTAACTGAATATTGTGTGGCCTTATGTGACATCTAGGTGGAGCAAGTTGTCAAAGGAAGCCTCTTTGCACAAAGTTCTTGAGGTTGGGGGTCAGAGGGCATCCTCTCACCCATGTCCGTGCCTCCTACATGTTTCCAAAACATGTAAATATCTATTTTGAGATGCCAGAGAAGAGCAGACAAAGGAGAAGAAAAAAACATTCTGAAAGCTAAAACGTTGAACAATCCACCATTATGCAATCCTTATGTCAGTATCTCTGAGTAGTACACCTCACCATGCCAGGCTTTGGGAGAGGAACAAAACTCAGACATGTCTTCATGCCATAAGGCTCAGGTTAGTGCAGAGGGTTACCTGGTCACCACTATAGAATTCAGCAAGGAATTCCAATGTTCATGAATGTTCTGGCCTTCTGTCTTGTACAATTGACTGGGAGTCTCAATTAAAATGAAATCTAAATGCAAAATCCCCAAGTGTCAGTTTCATTAGGAAAAAAAATGCTTTCAATAATTTTTATTGGCTTGAGACTTTGCCAGTGATACTCGTAGTCATGTCTTGACCTGATTCAAGTCTTAAAAATAACAAAAAAATTAAATGTCATAAATCTCTAAGTTTAAACTTCTTCCTATGGGTTGAATTTAAAACTCATTGGTGTAATAAAAGCACTATTTAAACTTAACACCTATGGAAAATTCACAGAAATAGAGGATCCTGCCTGTCAGTAAGATGCGTGCTTATCAATGCCTCCTTTTAACTGACGATAATCACTGTGTGTGTCCAACATCACACAAGTCTGTTTCCATGGAACAATTATTAGCAATGCATGATGAACATATTGTGGGTAAACTTTTCTCCTTAGCTCCAAGGACAGTCATAAGACTTCCTAATCAGCTCTTTGAATTAGTGTGCTTCCTAGAAAACTTATTGGAGAGGTATGTGAGCAGGGTAGCTGCCTCTGTTTTTCTAGTATTACTGCAGCTTCAGAGCAAAGCTCATGGGCTCATTTGAAAATTCTTTTAGTGTTTTCATCCTAGCTCGTGGCACCACATTATATTTTGGTGTATAGAAAGCACAGTGTGTGAGGAGGATAATATCATATCAAAAAGAACCCTGGAGATAGCTGTAAAGTATACCAGTTAGCAACTCGGCGGAGAACCTTCCATCAAACAACCTGAAGTGAGGTTGCTTTGTTCATTAAACTGACCCTACATGAACCATTATTGCTATTTGGCTCTGAATTATTAAAAATCAGTAGCAAGATTTAGCACACCTCTAACTCCAGGCTTTCCTGTTCTTCAAGATAAAAACAGTCTCTCTTTGTGCTAGTTAGAAAACATATGTGAACGTACTAGCACTCAGCTTCTAGTGATAACCTTGTTAGTGTCTATATAACTGCATGTAACCACTCAGCATGACATCCTTTTCCATTTCTCTTTATGAATAATTTTGTTATACCTCATCCATTTTCTAGTGCTCTTTATTACAGCATGCTACTACATTTATTAGAGTTCCCATCAGAGAATTCTTCTTGTTATCCTTAATAGTGCCATGTACTGCCCTCTCTTGCCTGTAAAGCTGGCACTGTTCAAAGCACATTTATTAGTTTATAACCCTCACATTTAAAATTCCTGCCAAGAACTTCCTAGGTGAAGAATAAGTTTGCAATAAATATTCACACATACCACTGCCACCACTACCACCAGCAGCAGCAGCAGCACCATCCCTTCCATTAGAATTACAGCGCCACTGAACTGCCTTTTAGTCTACAAGCATCAGAAAAGATGTAGGTTAATGACTTCTTCATTTACACCCGTTAGGACCAAGAACTCTAGCAAGCTCCAAGGAGAAGTTCCTTTGGTTCTAGAACACACCTAGGACTTGAAGCTTTGAGCTGATGTGGTTTTTATTGTGCAGACTACTGCAGCCTGATTAGAAACAGAAACAGGCTGAGGGTAAAGAACAGCCCTAGTTTATGATGATTTCTCAACAGTCTAATTTCAAACCTTTTAAGGTTTCCCTGATTAGCTATTAGTGTTGTGACTTTGGCAAAGTGCCTTGGTTTGGGCCCCCTGGAAGATCACCTTTGTAATACAGCCATCCAGATGCATAGATATAGAAAGTGAGTGGCACTTATCCCTTTGTTAGTTAATCACCTATATGTAAAAAGGGAAGTCTCCCATCCCCCCCAGGGATAGAGCGGTAAACCTGTTTGTTCTCAATTCTTCAGAGGTAGAAGAGAAGGGTTTAGGAAAGTGGAAAGAATATGGCCACTCAGAGCTAGAAGAGAAAAATAGTTAGCAGAAGAAAAGCAAGAAATGACACTATGGCCATACCAAACATCATTCAGCAATGGAATTTGCCAAATGTACATTCACATATAACCATAACATTACTAGAAGCTTTCATGACTTTTATTTCAAGTGAATTTACTCCTGCAGTCTCCAAACAATAAAGTGCATTGTTACAGGAAGACAGAAAGGCAGACGCGCCAACCATCTCATAATTTTCTGAGCTCACAAAACCCTGATTATGCAGCTAGCTTCCCAAAGTCCTAATGGATAGCAAGAGACAGCCATCACCAATAATGGGACCGTGTCACCAGGGAAAGTCTACTGGGCTTCACTCATAATTAGGTTGTTTGATTCCCAGAGATATGTGTTCTCTACTACCAAGTCCAGGAACTGCTATGCATACTATCATGAACAGTCCTTTGACATACAGGAAGCACACACTCCCCACCTCCTTTTATTAATTGTTAATTAATATTTTCCACTAAAATCTTATTTGCTGTACCCCCTCCCTCTTTGCTGTTGGCCTCTAGAATATGCATGTTGCTGTGGAGGAGTATTTGCTCAAACTTGGCTTTATCACTGTTATTACCATTTTGAGATCACAAGCAGAGGTGTCAGATTTAGAAACAAAATATCCAGGTATGGTAAAAGCCCAAACTTGGATGTATCCCAGTTGGTTATTTTTATACTCATTCATAATAATGACTGTCAAAATGGTGGCAGCTTTTGTTTTGTTTAACTCTTGGTCCTCCACAAAGGATAAGCACTTTATCTCTCTTTCCCTTTTCTCCTATTTATCTGCTTCCTGATGTTGAGTTCTTCACAACTGTATCCGTAAATCTTGTTTGCATGATGTGTTCCATTTTAGGCAATATGAAAGCAGAGTTTTCCATTAAAAGGGAGACTGCCCACTGTATAGACACATTGGGAAAAAAAGTATGCAGAATTGCTCAAGCCAATGCCTATTGTTCTTAAGACATGAATTTTAGGGCTGGGGTTGTGGCTCAGTGGCAGAGTGCTTGCGTAGCATGTGTGAGGCACTGGGTTTGATTCTCAGCACCATGTATCAATAAATAAAATAAAGGTCCATTGACAACTAAAAAATATTTTTAAAAAAGACATAAATTCTAGAGCTTTGGTAATGTCTGCAGAAAAGTGTAATATTAGTATTTGAAGTGGAAGTACAAGAACTGGCTCATAAAACCTTGGTAAGAGGAAGATTTCTCTAATAGATATGTAAAGAGACCAAGTAAAATAGGTCTAAGAAATGTATTTGGTGCAGAATCAAGGGAAGTATCAGAGGGAGAAACTCCAGGAAAATTGAAATCTTTCTAGAAGACTTCTTATGCTAGTGAGAATAGAGACAGAAAAGGAGGAGGCAAAAATGCCAAGAAAATGAAAGAACTCGTCTTAAGACAGAAAAGTAATGGAAATAGGGTCCAGAGGCTGGGGTAGCACCTGAGATCAAAGACCAACCAAAGAAGAACTAGTTAGTAACTCAGTGTAAAGGTATACCAAGTGCAAGTGTTTTTATTTTTGATATATTTCACTTAGTCTGGGGACTATTGGTAAGGGTAGAAAATGATGACAAAGAGAAGAAGGAAAAAATAGTCCATATTCAAACACAAAGTAAATCACAGGCAATTACTCCTACAAAGTGGTTCAAGATAGATTGAAGATGAAATTGATTGCCATTTGATTATAATTGATTTGCACATAATGCAAATTTTGCAGTAGACTTACAAAATTGCCCCCAGATGCTCATGAGCTTCTGCTTAGATAAACACAAGAGACCTTTTGACACCTAAAGTTGTTCCATCTGGGGCCTTTTCATGGGTAGTCTTTGGATAACACCAGTATCCTAAACCGTCCTCAAATAAGAAGATTGTGGGGTTTTTTCACCTATTTTGACCCTATCTCATCACATTAGTTTCTTCAAAATATTTTAATTCAACAAACCTTTTTTCTTCCCTTTGGTAAGAGTAAATACATAATCTTGTGGTTGCTATCTTTGGTCTAGCAGCTGAGATTTTTCCCAAATGACAATTTCTGCAGCTCCTTATCACTCACTGTAGAACCTGCCCAGAGGTGAGTTTGGATCCTAGGAAAAATCAAGTACAAGTTGTAAAGGCTCTATTCATCTTTTATTTATGGAGATTGTTTACCTTAACTTCTTGAGCCAACTGGAAGCAAGTGAAGAATTTTTATGGCCAGATGAAAATCTGAATTCCTGTGATGATTGTAATATTTTTCTTGTTACTACCTGCATGTGTCACTAGTGGTAGTTAATGATTAGAAAAGGTTAGTGAAGGTACTTTCTCAATATTCTTACATCTGTGTGGTTTTTCAGCATTTCTTAGATTCTAACCTCATCTACCACCAAAAAAATAAAATAAAAAAAATGGGACCTGTCAGGGCCATATTCCTTCTTCATCTTGGGATTTACCCATTTTTGTCCACCCATCACAATTCTTACAAGCCTAAACACATTTCTGTAGTATGTCATGCACCAGTCAATGCTATTCACTTTTACATCCAGTTTTCCTCAGTTCTATTATTTCCCCCCAGAATATGAAAAAATGCTAATTTCTTTGAATGTAACTCAAATTCACCCTATTCTAAGTCTCTCTCTTTAAATTTTTTTGTCATTTCATAGTCATCTCTTAGATATTTGTAATGTATGAAAAAGTAACAGAGTCATTGGAAAGTCTAATCTTTGTTTATATGGAATGTACTGCTATTGTTTTTTTCTTAGCCCTTGACATCCTAGGAATTGCAATCCACCAAAGCAATTCAAGCATTGAGAATAAATGGAATTCAGTCTACAGTTTCCATTTTGGACTTACTCCTATAAACTTTTACCTAAGATTCCTAGTGAAGATTATGTTCTCTGATCACCCAGAACCAACAGAAGGCTATGAGCAGAAGGGGAGGATTCATGAATGTTAAGGATGACCAATATTCTGGCATAAATGTCACAGCGTGAAATATATAGCTGTATTAGTCATATGAAGGTTTGCATGATTAAATAGAGGCATATTGACAAATATGGGATAAGTCAACTTTCTTCATGGATTTCTTGTTATGAAAGTCTTTTATGTTACCTGAATCAAATAAAATAGTCCAAACAGAAACAGGTTGTTTGCTTAATGGTCTGTGAAACTAGGACCAATGATTGCACTTTTAATTTCTGGCACTAAGGCTCTCAAACATTTAATAAAATCATCACATTGCTGAAATTTCTTTTCTTGCCTCTGTACCCTGTTATGGTTCAGAGATTAAATTTCAATAATGCAATCAATAGTGTGATGAGGAGAGTGTGGATTTTTTTTTCAGGGATGCATTTCTTGGAGAAATACAGGGAACCATTTTTTTTCTGCTAGTATGGGAAAAGGATATAAGCAATGGCAATCCCTTTCAACTCTCCCTAATCCTACTCAGATTCCTCTACCCTTTAACTCAATACTCTCCAACTCTTATTAATTATTCATTCCTATCTGAGAAAAACTCAAAATATCAAAAATCCAACCACCTTCTATATGCAGACTTTGTTTATCAATTATATTACCCCATATCTCTCAATAGATACATGAATATATGTACATACATGCACCCAAAGTGTAAAGTTATAGATTTGAGATGAAAATTAAATAAACATTCTTTTAAAGGATCATTAGCTAATAGCTCAAGGCATATTTTCCATTTGAGGTTTATTGCTATGGTGGTGGATGATTAACCCACATTTCAAGTCATTTTTCTTGATCTTTAAAAATTTTATTTTAGAGGAAACATTGAAAAATCCAAATAAATCTTCTTTTTTTTGATTTATAAAAAAGTTTATTCTATGAGTTGAAGTGTCAGATCTGTACTTTTCCCGTATTCACCTGGGCTTGCATTACTGTATTACCTTTCATCATTGTTATTTCTTAGGAAACTTGTAGACCTCTTGTTAGCTCTTAGTCAAAACCCAATAACATAATCCATAATTTGGCATTGCTAGCCACACATAAGCTAGACTATACCATAATATACTGAAAATAAACAAATAAATTGAAGATGACTTTGTTAATGAGTTTGCTATACAGAATTATTATCCTTTTCCCAAGGATGCATGTCCTTTGAAACTTAGACTGAATAAGAATCTATTTACTGAATCTTAGTAAAGGCTAATTTCATTTTTATTAATAACACAGACTGTAAGAATACATGCAAGCTGTATTACTTTCTTCTCTACCTCAAACAGATCACCTGGTGGAATAAATCCTGTCTACATACATATGCAAGTTTGGAGGCCATTGTCCTAATTGATAGACTTGAGTTTGGTCTCATGTCTCACCTCTTCTAATTTTTAATAATGTCTTTGGGTAATTTAATAATACTCTGAAGATACATGATGTACCACCAATCAGACTTTTCTTTTGAGCTACAGCTCACGTATGTAATTGCTATCAACTGGATACCTCCATATAAAAACCCATTTTTAAAAACTGAATGTTCATTTGGGATTAACTATTCTGCTACCAATCCAATCATGCTTTTGAACCCTTGACCTTCCTTTATTTGTTTGCCACATTTATATCAATAGAGTCTTTCTCTCTAAGCTGCCACCACGGAGCCTGTCTTAGTTCATACTTTGTTTCTATCCTAAGTGATGAAATTTGCCTGTGATTTCCTCCAGTCTTGATATCATCCAACAAATCCTCATACTATTGCTGGATGATCTTTTTAAGAGGCAAAAATTGGGTTACTTTATTTAATAGCTTCTTATTAATGGCTCCCCTTTGCTCACAAGATAAAATAATTTTTCTCAAGGAAGAAGACATTCCATGATCTGGCTATTCCCCTTCTCTGCAGTCTTACTTCTTAACACTCATTTCACACTGTGGACTCAATTTATTCAAAATTATTTGAAAATCCTAAAGGTGTCATGGTGTTACATAAATATGTCCATTCTAGGCTTTTCTTCTGCCCAGAAAGCTCTCCAACTTCAACTCATGCTCATCTGGCAAACTCCTACTCCTGAAAGACCCAAACTTTCTAAGGCTTTCTTGCTATAGGTAGAATTGCCTTTATTCTATACTAGCACATCTTTTCACTCTACTTTAATTGATTTACTTATTTTTCCCCACTTGATGGTAAGCACCTTTTTTAGGAGTCATTTCTTATTAATGTTTTTACAATCTAGACAAAATATCTTATGTGTAACAAGATGTGTCAGTAACTATGTGTCAAGAACTAGTCTAGAAGCTGAGAATTCATAGATAAAAATCTCTGAGCTCTTAGAGAATACAAGTTGCAGTGGATTTTGTTGATATTATAATCTATGTAACAATACATTATTGTTTAAATCAGATCTAGAAAAGTTCTTATTCCCTGGCTATGATTTACATGACATATATATTTTTCAAAATTACAAAATAGAAAAATTTATAGATAACGAAGTAAATTATCTTTGAAGTTTTTTCCAGTGTTGGTAATATCTTGAACCCAAGATAGCACATGCTAGGACAGACCTCTACCACTGAGCTTCACCCTGCCTACAATGTCTTTTGTGATAATGGTTACTATCTTGCACCCTTCAGTACTCATTTTTCTGATAAATAAGGCCTGAATACAAAGTAGATTCTCAGCAGTGCACATGACTAAATGAGTACCAACCAATTAACAGGGTCAAGAGCCTATAAGATTTTTCTAAGCTGTCTTCAAGGAATATAACTCAATAACCAGTTGAAAAACCCAGAGCTGATGTCATCTTCAACATACACATTTCCTGTGATGCTCAGTGTTCTACTTCAATCTTCCCAAATCACAGGTCTACAGGCCTGATGCTGCGGCTTTGACAATTTCAAAAGCTTTTCCAGATACTCTAATGATTGATGACTATGTTCCAGATCCCACACTGTTTTTACATGAATTGTCTTGTTGAATCATTATAACAACTCCATGAGCTGGCAATATTACTCTTTCCATTTTATAGATGAGGAAACAGATTTGTAGATGTTTAACAATCTCCCTATTGTCATATTTTAATAAGTACCAGAACAAGAATTTGAATTCACACATTTGACCATGAAATAGCTTCAGTCTAACCTGTGCTTCACTGAAACACATTCAGGACACTGATACTTAAAGTGAGGTTTGCATGTATACAAAACCACCAAAACTTGTCTGCAAACATACCTGTAATCAACTGGGATGAGGGATGTGCACAAATACACAATAGAGGCTGAAAATGGAAAAAGAAAGAAGTGCTAATGGTGAGCTGATCATGGAAGTCTTCAGAGTTCCACCTCAAAAAGTTTCAAGTAAGAACTTGTCATTGGCTCTGGAAGAATGAAGAGAAAATAGTACCACAATAATTATTGTTGACATTGTTTATGGGGAAATAGATAAACAATTTTCTGCCTCTGCTTCATGTCAGTTTTAAATTCATGCTGGTATGTTCAATGTTAAAATGTCCTGGTGTTCAGAAGCAGCAGAGTCGACTGTACGGAAGGGCCAAAAATATATCACTGCTATTTGAGATTAATATATTTAGTATAAACTGGTCTATCAGGTTAGCTGTAGTTACCAAGCATAGCAATGATGAATGAGACTTAGGAAATCATGTTTTGAGGGAATATTGAATTTAGATTTGGTGAGCTTAGGACAGAATTAGAAAAATGGAAATCAGAGTGGATGATTGAGAAGAATGATGATAGGAAGACAGATGATAGAGAGCCAGAAACAAACTCTGCCCACTTCTATCTATATCCTATGGTTGTTTCTATGACGTGGCAACTTTCAAACACCTAAAGCTATTCACACCTCAGAAACAAGTTTTGGGGTTTTGTTTTTGTTTTTGTTCTTTTTTTTTTTTAAGATGAGCAAGAGGCCTTTGAGTCAGGCCTATGCTCACTTCTTGCCAAACTTAACTTACTTGAACCTCTGCTTTCTCTCCCTTTAATGGAAATAATATGTTTCAAAATGACTTTGAGAATTGAAGAGGTGATACCTAACAACCCCAAGATAGGTATCAGACATAGTAGATGCTCTGTAAACTTCAGTTCTTTTTCTCTCCAGTGAGAAATCACACAATCAGATGAATACATCATTTATAGGCAATCAGTTTACACACTCATATACACACATCATTGGTTTAGGAGAAAAAGAGGAAACAGGCACCATTCGCACAGAAAATATCAACATTGTGCTTGGACCCTATTTATTCTTATATGTTTTGCTAAAAATTTAAAGTGATCCTGAGAGAAGGATGTTATTCAACAGTCACAGAGCTCACGGGGAAGCTTCTTTTAAGAAGCAGCCTGCCAAGGGGCTACTAGGAAATCTCCCTCTCTATCCATTAAGCTGATTCTTATCTCTGGGGAAAGTTGTTTAGAAGAAACTTGAGGTTTTCCTTAGAGTTTAACATGCCTAATCCCAAATGATAAGACTTTTGAAAAGTAAGATCTGAGGCTAACATCTGCTTGAGACTCGAGTTACCCAAGATCAAAGGTTTGCTCTTTGCCAGGGATGCTACTTTCCAGTACAATGTGCGTATTTTTCCCACTTGGGATTCAAGTTTTTCTTCATCTCCTTATCTGTAAGTAATATGGCATTTCAAACAACCCCAATTCATTTCCTTACACTGTGTCTAGCAAAAAAAAGAAAAGCTGGGCATACACATTTATACATTTTAGAGGGGTACCAGGGGTGCTTAACCACTGAGGAACAGCCCTGACCTTTTTATTTTTTTTTATTTTGAGACAGGGTCTCACTAAGTTACTTTGGGCCTCACTAAGTTGCTGAGGCTGGCCTCCAACTTATATTGATCCTCCTGCCTCAGTCTCTCAAGTTCCTGAAATTATAGGTATATGCCACCATGCCCATCTCTAATGATTATAATATATGTTAATTTTTATATGCTTTAAAATGCTGCTTCATAATCAGTTAGGATGTGTAGACAAAAATTTAAAAAATTACTCAGCCCTCTAAGAAAACATTAAAATATCAAATACAGAGAGTTTTCTTTTCTTTTTTTTTTTCTTTTTTTTTTTTTTATAAATGTGCTGGTCACCATTCTAGCTCTTTTCCATGTATTGACTCAATCCTTCAAAAAGCTGTAAGATAACTACTATTAGTAATCACACTATGCAAGTAAGGAATTTTCATACAGAGAGGCTGAATAAGTTGCCCAAGTTTAAACCGTTGGTAAATGCAAAAGTTGCCCTGGCGTTCTGATCTACTTGGCCATATACCACCATTCCTCATGGTACTTAGAATACATTGAACAAAATAAGTCAATTTCTTCCTGGTGTCAACATTTTCCTAGTGCAATGGAATTCTTGTCCTGTTCCACCCATTATTACCCCATCCCTTAAAGATGGGCAGGCAACTTTCTTACAATAGAGAAATATTATTGCAAAATTTACTGCCAGGTTGAGACCTTGCATGCCACACTAAATTTTTATGACAGTTATAAACACCTAAAAAATCTAAGTCTATCACGGGACTGCTTATAAATCCTAATAATAACTCTCTGACCAAGTAGCATCATAAAAGAACCTAGTGGCTCAAGTCAAGTAAGTAAGAACAAAAAGTGCAGATAATTTCTTTAGTTCCATGCTTGGCTCTTCTTCCCTATCTTTGCAAGATATTAAGAGAAGTGGGAGGTGAGAAGAGATGGAGGAGAAAGGAAGCTTCCCATAGGACCCCAGTAGATCTAATTCTCTGAACTCTAGTTTTCTTTTAAGTAAAATGGTATTCAGTACATTGTGAAGTTCTTTGAAATTCCATTTTACTAAATCCGCTCAGGATTTAGGAGGCCAATTTAATAAGTGATTGTAGAATTCCCGCCATCTGAGTGCTGCCCGAGGAGGGATTCCCCTGTTGTGTGTTTCTTTTTTAAGTATTGGAAGGCCTGGGGAAATACTAAACAGAATTACAAAAATGAATTATACAAGATGTGACTTTAAAGTAATGAGACCAATTCTACAGGCCACACCTGAAAATCAATGATATTACCATAATCACACTGCACCTTTATTCAAAAAGGCACAACACACAATCAATGGGATTAGAGAAGAAATAAAAGGATTCGAAGAATACACTCCAAACTCAGAATTGTGGTTACCTCTGGGACTCAAAGGGACTCTAGTTTATTCTTTAATGTTTTCATTTTTTAAGTGCAGTGTGCTTGTGTTTTTTAAAAAAATCATCTGATTTTGGTCTAAAAAGCACTTAAACCAATTCAAAACAAAAGATTGTTTTATTCAACTTATTTTTTTTTCTTCAGGAATATTCAAAGAATGAAATTTTGTGCTTTCAAGAAGTAACTCTCCTTGACTTTGATTCTTAGTGAATACTATATTCTTATATCACTTCCGTTTTGGGGCTGTCATAATTACCACTGCTAAACAGAATCAGAATACCTTCACTAGAAATTGGATCCCTGTTTATTTATTTATTTAATTATTTTTAATGCACTATAGAGCCTTGGCATATTTCTCACCAGAATTCATTCATTAATTTATTTGGTGAGTCTATTTTATTTAACAACTCCGTCATTCATTTCATTTGATTTGTGACATTATCACCCATTGAATTGGACTCAATTGGACTCAATATAGGTTCCACATATGTTTATCAAATATTCAAGAACAAAATTCACTTTCTCTCCTTAGAAAAATCAAAGAGAAAACATTTATTCCTAAACTTGAATTGTCGTCATAAGTGCTCATGAGAGAGTTACAACTGCATCTTTAAGCAATTGTGACCTGTCCATTGACACAACTCTTGAAAGAAGTTAGATGTATATCCTAGAATGCCTAATGTTAAAATATATGTACATATATTTAACTTGGTAATGAATCAGGAACAAAAATATTTTGATTTTACCCAGAGGAAACATATTGGTCAATGAGAAATTGAAATTGAAAACAATACTCTTTCTTGTTTCCTCTCTCCTCCCAAAGCAGTTCAGACCTTCTATATCTTTAAAAAGAAAATAGCAGGAGTTTATGTGTTTTTATAGTAAAATACTATTAGCATTCATAATATAGTAAAAAAAATTAAGAAGAGGAAAATGGCAAATTTTGACAAGGTATCAACGTGCTTAGAGCTGAGATACTGATGGCTACTGACCCATGGTGCAGCCTCTCACCAAGTAAGTAAAAACAGAGAGCAGGAAGAGAAGGAGAATGCCTTTCACACTTAGTCATCTGTGCAGTGATTCCAGCATGGAAAAATGCTTTTCAGAAACATCATTTGGGAAAATAAACCTGTAGCCTTCTTATTTGGTGCAGGTGGGCATCCAGAAATATATTCATATACATAATTATTGGCATGCAATTTAAATGCAATGGATCATGATCACTAACAAGAACTTATCAAGTCTACTGACAGTGAACATGAAGGGGAAGAAAAATCCCTGTGGAAGAACCTGGGATAAGACATTCCTGACTCTTTATCAAATAGTGAAATTAACTGAGAATGCCTGGTAAGACTGCGCCTGAAGCCAAGTGATATTCATATGAGATCTTTCTGGGTTAAGACTCCAACCAGGGAATTAAGGTATAAATACTAGCTTCAATCCCTCCAGCTGCTTGCTCCCATTTGACCAGAAAGCCCTGCATTAATCTGTGCTTGTCGGGAGAGTATCTGCACATTAGCAAATGAAATATCATGAGAAAATTTACTCCTTCAAAATTCAAATGAGTGCATTTGTAAATATCAATTTTAAGAAACCAAAGAATTTTAAAAAAATTAAGAAATTCAATTTTATCATTGATAAAAGTCAAAGGAATAAGAAAGAATACTGTTATGGTTTGGATGTGAGGTGTCCCCCAAAAGCTCATGTGTGAGACAATGAAAGAAGTTTCCGAGGTGAAATGATTGGGTTCTGAGAGTCTTAACCCAATCAGTGATTTAAAATGTGACAGTACAGAACCTGGCATCAAATTACCTTAATAAATGCCCAATGAATGAGTAAATTAATTCAAAACCCCTGATTCGGATTAACTGGGTGGTAACTGAAGTGGCAAGATTTGGCTAGAGGAGGTAGGAACTGGGGCATGGCTGTGGGTATATATTTGTACCTGGAGAGTGGAGTCTCTCTCTCTGCCTTCTGATCACTGTGATGTGAGCTACTTCTCTCTGCCTCACTCTCCCACCATGATGTTCAGCCTCACCTCAAGCCCTGAGAAATGGAGCTGGCCTTCTATGGACTAAGACCTCCGAAAGCATGAGCCCTCAAATAAACTCTTCCTCCTCTATAATTGTGCTGGTCGGGTCCTTTAGTCACAACAGTGAAAAATATGACTAAAACAAGTACCCAGACAGTATTGAGATATCTTTCATCGTTAAACATTTTTGATGTTGAGTAAAGCCATTCACTGAAGTCACAATCTCCTGTCTAATATGTGTGAATAAATAGAAAGAATAAAGTCTTTGGAATCAGGTATAAAATCACTTGCAGTTTCACTTATGAGCTATATGTCTCTGGATGCGTCACGTAACCTCTTTGGGTCTTAATTTCTTCATCTGCAAAATGGAGATAATGGTGGAATATAGAAATAATAAAATGGGATCAATAATTGACATTTTTTTTCATTCCTATTAGTGACAAAATGAATGCTACTTTTAACAAGATCTTACCTTCTCCTGAGAGTAAATCATATGAGACACCCACAAGAGCAAAAGACAGAGCATCTATTCAACTTGTGGTGTGTGCCAGGAATTTCATTTTGTGCTTTATATACATTATCTCCTGGAATTGTTGAAGTAATCTTACGAAGTAGGTATTCTTAGCTCTGTTTAAACATGAGGTAGCTGAGACTGAATAACATTAGGTAACCTTCTTAAAGTCACATAGCTATAGCTGACAAAGTATCATAAAGTGAGGATATCTGGAAAACTGCTTGTTAATTGAGACCTTGTATCTTTCTGAATTCATTTTTTTTAACCAGGAGATTGTGTCAGGTGTAATGTCTGTGATCATAAAATTATAGCTCTCACTAAAGTTGTCTCTGCCAAGCTTTGCAAAGAGCTACATACAAATATGGATTAGTGGCTTTGTGACAATGTCCAGAAATCTCAGTAATGCAGAGCTTGGAATTTCATCCTTAATGTTCCATAGATCTTTGCTGTAAGGGAAAGGTTTGTTTTATTTTATTTTATTTCATCATGGCAAAAAAAGAAGAACTTGCATTTTCAAGGTCCAAAATAGATCTTCTATCTCCTGTATTTCTTTCAATTTGCCTGGGGTGACAGTTGATCAAGTATTCTGTACTACGTCAAAACTGTTTGTGGAAATGCCCCCCAAAACTGTAAATTTCAGAACAGGTACTCTCATTGTCTTCAGAGTAAAATAGCTAATAAAGTCACAAGGGTATCAGGGCTGATTTGTATCTTTGGCCCCCCCAACTTAAAAAAAACCGCAGAGATACACACATGCACATACACTTAGTCACAAAAGAGCTTCTGGATGTGCCAGATCACTGGACTATTTGTATTTCCAAAGGATTGAAGAGATTTATTTGAAAAGACTAATCTTAGAATTGTTGGGATGATTGCAAAATGATATACAGTGTGCAATCATTTTGGCACTCGCTGGATGTTTGAGAACTCTTGAAAGAATGAGTCATCATAAAATGTGCCCGGTATAGCACCTGGCATCAAATTACCTTAATAAATGCCCAATGAATGAGTAAATTAATTCAAAAGCTAAATATATTACAAAGCTTTTCCCCTTTAAGACATGCAAAAATAATTCCTTGATTAAGGTGGCCAGATGAATCATATTAATACATGCTTTCAAGATGAACAAGTTTGTTCTCACTTAAGTAATTCTAGAAGAATTTATCCTAAATACTCCTGCACAGAACTTTCAAAAGTATATGAAAACCACAAAGAAGAAAGCATGCACACTACTACCATGTATTTAAAAATGTCTTAAACTAAGTAAGGATTGCTATCTCATGTTTCATAGCAGAAAAGGAAAAAATATGGAATATTCATTTATTAATGAGCAAAATTAAATTATTCAGAGAGCTACACTTTCTTTAGCAGTAATAGGAAGAGTAACAACAGCATTTGGGTTTTTTTGTTGTTGTTGTTGTTCTGATGGCCTCTTTTTAAACATACCCCTCCCATAGAAAATTCCAGATACTTAGGAAGTTGGTAAGTTAGAATTGCCAGATATTTTGGAAAGTCACTTAACCATTTCATTCATGCTATCATCTTTGTTACATATGAAGTCTTTCATTGCCTTCAAAATAAAGTAAAAATTTTATAGCATAGCATTCAAGAACCTTGGATAATCATGACTTTGCTTTCCTCAAATATCAGATAGGAAGCTTTGATTTCAATCAACTGACATTGACTATAACCTACTTAACCAACAATCTAATTTGTTGGAAAGATATGTGATTCTGACATGTTGGAATAGGGTGTGGAACAAGACTCAGAGTTGGCAGGGCCCGGGGTCTTTCAGAAGGGTGGAAGTTCAGGAGATGTTTGACCATTCTATTAGGAATGCACCTGAAAGCACAAGGACCTGAGCTATCCTTTTGTCACTCTTAACACAAGCTATCATAAAGAAGTGCTTGGGATCAGTCCCAATGTTGGCCAAGGGGGAGAAAGAGCTCCCTCCAGATGAGATCAAGTTTATATTGCCTAAGAAAGTGAAATGAATGGTAGCCAATGTCAGTAATTGTCACCCTCTCCTTTCTGACTTATTTTCTGCTTCTTTCTTTTTGTTACTTCAGTTCTTGGAGTTCCATGTATCCTCTCTTCCTTTGCCATTCCATCTGCCCACAAGTAACATGCAGTCTGGTGTAGAAGACAAAAAGGATGGGCAGAAACCTGTCCTTTTTACTTTCCATGGCTGATGTGAGAGGATATGAATGATGCAAGCATGTTGTGAAAGGAATTAGAGTTTTCCAAGATTATTTATAATCTTTTCTCCCTCTACTAAATTATCCTGGCTTTTTCTGCTCCTGTAACAATCCTGGCCCGACCTCCAAGACTCAGCTTTTTTCCCCCAAAAGTCCTTGCCCACACCTCTTTCTCTCATGCTCACTCCCCATCAGGGTGAGTTGTCCTTCTTCAGTGTTTTCATAAGATTCTTTGTTCACTTCCATTATTCATCTTACTCCCTCTGTATTCCTTCTCAGACCTGTACCCAATGTTTGTGGGGAGCTCTCTACTTTTCTATTCCCACTCTCTGGGTGGTGTGTGGTGTTCTTGGGAAGAGGCACTTCACAAGCCCAGGAAGTAGGGCATCCCCCCATTAGGTAGGGAATACTGAACCTCAGGATTGAGACTTCGGAGGAGTTTGGTACAGGGATGGGGTGAGGGTACATAGGGGAAAGTTGCTTAAACTCTGGGGAGCTATCTCCTTTGCCCAATGGATTCTTTGTCCCATGGAAATAATAGCAGTCAGAGGAGGGACAGGCGAGGTCCTCTAAAATTCAGTGTCTAGTGCAAAGGCCCTGGTAGTGAGTCCAGTGGCAATACTGACTCAACTAGGCTATGGGTTACTTGAAGGAAAACCAAATTTGTAGAGGCAGCAATTCCTATAGATTATGCATGGTTAGTGTCCTATATGAGTGGGACTAGGTGATGAGTTTATAAGCCTTAGTTTTCCTTGAGAAATAAAAGCAATGAAACCTGTTCTTTTTACTTTCCATGGATGATGTGAGAGGATATAAATGATGCAAGCATGTTGTAAAAGGAATCGGAGTTTTCCAAGATTATTTATAACAGTTTCTCAAACAAGTTAATGACTTGTTTTAGTTGCCCTCTCAGAACAAGAAATAGCAAAACCTTTTATGGAGTTTAGATTGTATGTGTGCATGTGTGTTGAACTCAGCACAGATCGGTTTTCTCTTTTTAGATTTTTAAATTGAAAGTTTAATTTAAAAATAAAAGACCAATGAAACAACCTCTCACACACATTCTGATTTGGCATAGTTCAGGGTGTGAAGGAAGGAATACCTTTCATGTCTTATCTTGGATCATTTGGTCAAGTCCTCTGCCCACGGGCTCTGACCTCTATGCAAAGGCTACTTATTGCTTGTCTTTGCCCACTCTGCAGTGTGCCTGCTGTTCCAGGTCCTCTTTTCTCTCTACACTCCTGGCTTCCGGGAGCAATGCATTTCCATTGCTTTAAATACCATCTATATGTGGATAACACTCAAGTTGTTGTGTTTAGTCAAGACCTAACTTCTGAGCTTCAGATTCAAATATATAACTGTACCCTTGAAATCTCCATGTGAGAACTATAGTCTTAAAATATTCAAAGAGAATTGTTTTTTTTTTACATCAACATCCTCAATTTTTTTTTTTTTTTTTGATACCAGGGATTGAACTCAGGGGCACACGACCACTGAGACACATCCTCAGCCTTATTTTATATTTTATTTAGAGGCAGGGTCTCACTGAGTTGCTTAGTGCTTTGTTTTTGCAGAAGCTGGCTTTGAACTCACGATCCTCCTGCTTTAGCCTCCCGAGCCACTGGGATTACAGGCATGTGCCACTGTGACCCGCCCGCAATACCTCAAAATCAGCCCATCTGCCTAGTATTTTCTACCATTGAAAATTACCATCTACTCAATTTTGAGCCCAGAATTTTAAGAATTGGGTTAGGATTATGAATAATAATACAAATATAATCACCAGGATTTTCAGTTTCAATTATTTATATTTCTCCCTTTTTCTTTTTAAAAAAGCTAGAAAATCTGAAATAGAAGTTCTCAGTCAAGAAGAATAGAAGAAGCTCACCAGCTGTCAAAGGACATTAATTATTATTAAGACACTCAGATACATGGAAATAATCATTTAAGGCTACATTTTCAGGTTGAACTCCATTTTGAATATGATTATAAAGGTTTTTGGTAAGCTTATTTGTAGGAGAAAGATCATCATCTGGGGTGTGAAGTGACCTCAGAAATATAGAAAGAACAACTATGAGTTAGTTCCCGTGGCTTCAGCTGCTCACGGAGTTGTGTTGATTCATTCATTCACTATTCACCCACGTGAAACAGTTACTGAGTACACTGTGGAAATGGCACAAGGTGCAGGGATCAAAGGAGAAATAAGACAGAAGATCTGCCCACAAGTAACATACAGTCTGGTGTAGAAGACAAAAGTAAGCTATCCAACACCATAAGGGTGACTAGAATGGCATAAATCCTGATGTAGAGATAGATGTCTATTCTTCTTAGACCTATGGATTCCAGAGCTTTCAGCAGTTATAAAATGATAAAAAGGAAATCAGCCCATCAGATTCATTCTAGGTGTGCTTTGTTGGTCCATTTTCAGTTTCATTTTATAATTCTCATTCCATTTTGCCAGTGGATTGGGCAAAGAGCTACCATATCACAAGATGAAGATGACTGCCTTCCTCAGTCTTAGTGTCTGACACTGTCCTGGAGGACAAGGAAAGTGTGAATGGGTGCCACTCAGATTCATTTTGTAAATGTCACTTGATGAATCAGGCAACTACATTTAGCTCTTAATTGTGTATTTGAGGTTTTGATTAAGTAGCCAAGAGACTCGAAGGCCATGCACCTGGCCGTGAGGAACGGATCGTTAACAAGCTGAGCTCACTGTCCCATCCCCACCCTCACATTAGTGTCAATGAGTCACAAACGTGGGCTGAGGGAAAAATAATGTCTCATTGATTTGTCATGTTCCCCCTAATAACATGACTGTTGCTGGTGAATTAAATTTGAGAGTTAAAATCAACCAAAATGGATTGAAAAAAATGGCATTATGGTAATTGAGATTTTATACAATCTTATGATGCCACGCTAAGAAAACTAAAGCAAAAGAACCAGAAGAATCCCCCAAAAGAAAAAGAAAAAAAGAAAAAGATATACAGCCTTTAAAAACGTATTGGCTCTGATACCCCAACCTTTGACACTTAATACCTGAAAGATCATGAACCATGCAGGGCTCTTGATCACATTGTATATATAATATTTTCTGAGTTCCTGATATTGGCCTATGTTTGTTTAACATCAGTCTACATTCGCTTCCCTCCAGCCAAGGGATTGCAGCACCAGCTGTTTACACATGGTCAGGAGGAGGAAGGGGAGTGGCTAGCTGTCTCTGCACACTGTCTCATGTCAGAAAAGTTTCCAAGTCACCTAGGGATGTGTGAGACCACAGAGTTGAAGGAAAGTTCGGTCTTTAGTATTTCCTTTTCTGTCTCTTTATGTTAAAAGTACTAAACACAGGTCAGCTTGGCTTTCACTTCATAGGCTGATTGCACCGTCTATGTTTCCCTGATGACCAGGACTGTGTGGCAGTCAATTGTTAGCAGTAATGACTCCGAAACCTTTCATGATCTCCCCAAGCGGTCTAGGATATGACTTAATATGCAACATCCTTGGGGCTTTCACTTAAAACAGGCAGCTTAAAAGATTTCCCCAGACAGACAGAAGGGAGAGGGAGAAAACTTGCTGATGGCAAAGGAAACTAAGTGCAAAATTAAAATTATGTGAAAATTACACAATGGAGCACAGGAAAGCATTTAACATTGACCCTTGGATGGCCATTTGGAGTCCTTCACCTGCAGTGTTCTCTTTGTGGCTCTAGTCCATGCACCCTGTTTTTGTGCTGTTACTGAGAGGTAGGTCAATTGAGAAAAGAGCATGCTTTTGTTACTTAGATGGTGGAGACAAAACTGCATAACTTAAAGCTCTTTAGTTTGAATTTGAGTTTCTAGGGTCATTTTGAAAAGAGCAAGATAAGTGCTAGAGACAGAATAATGGAGGCATAAGGAATAAGAGCTGAATGCTACAGGCCAGGAGGGAAGTACGGGCACAGATCAATTTCCCCAGATGCCACTTGTCGAGCCTGGACCGTGTTCAGGTCCCTGTGCAAGGATGTGCAAACATGATTCTAACCCAAACCTTTTGCTTGAGGAGTTTTACAAGCAAGTGCTAACTTGCATTAGACATTCACCGTACAAAGGGCGCTCACAAATATTAGCTCATGCCATCCTCTCTGTAGGACTGTGAAGTGAAGGCACAGAGGGAAATAGACCCAGCCTGCTTAGGTGATGTTTCCTAAGGCTATGAGAGTCAAGTGTAGTGGAGTCACATTTGTGTTCAGATTTCAGCTCCTTGGCTCTTCATGTTTACAGTAGGTGACTCTGAGAAGCTTACACTTAGGAAAGGAGAACAGGTATGTTTACTACTCAGCTAACCAGAACTTGAGAGGGAGATAATGTCATATTTTGATTCCTTTTTTTCCCTTTTCACTTCATCCATTCATGAGAACATTACTTATTTGTCCCAAATATTGGCCAATTAGAAATTAATAGTACTTACCTCTATTATACCATCATTATAGTTTTCATTAGGAAAGAAAGATGTTTTAAAAGTGTGCCCATGTGCTTCATTTTGCTCTGAGAATTAAAAACTATTGGCTATGCATTGAACATTTTAAATTTATTTTATTGATGAGAAAAATATAGGACTATAGCTATGAAGGCAATGGAAATCCAAGCAAAATACACAGGAACACACACACACACACACACAATCTCATATCTTACTGACATTCTGCAACATTCTTCCATCAGCTGTGCACTAAAGATGCAAACTACCAAATAGCAGAGGATAAATCATAGTTCTCTGCCTGTTTTCCATTTGGCATGCCTGTATTCACAACCTTGATAGCAATAAGTAAACCTTCTGTTTCTTTTTCAAAAATTTTATAGGATGCTCTCATGTCCTTTTCTTCCCCAATTCCTCCTCCTACAATGCAGTTCACTCTGAAAATGCTATAAAGTTTCAGAGAAGAGGTTTGCTCAAAGCAACTACAAATAAAGTGCACGCACATAAATAACTTAGCCTGACTTTTTGTTTAATGTCCAAGATGATTGGAACAGATTGTATCATGAACTACTTTCCCTTTGGCTAATTAAATAGCAGTCCCCACTTACCATAAAGCATTTTCTTATTAAAACAAGTATCTATAGTCATTCTGCTGGATAAATGACTCCCAAGTAAGTGCCATAAAGCCCATTATATTCCTGCTTTAGGAATGGAGCAGGTCCAAACGGACAATCAAAGGATTTCACTGGGATTATTTTAGATTAGAAAAACTAAGGGAGACATGCGGCTCTGACAAGATCGTAAAGGCATAAAGGATAAATTAGCCATTCTGTCCCGAACAAAGTGCTCTAGTGGTATCACAGTATATCCAAAAGTAAAAACAAATTCCTACTGTATTAACCTTTGCCAAAATGGAAATCTGTTTATGAAGAAATAAAAATGTCATGAACAACTGTTATCTCCCATGCAAATCAAAATGACTGTTTTGAATAAAAATTTAAAAAAAATCCTTTCAAACCAACTGTGGAAATGTGCCATAGGAAAGAAAATGTCTTCATTTCAAAAATTGCCGTTTTCATTTAATAGAAAAGGTTATATTATGATTTATCATATTAATGAACCATTATTGCATAACCATATTTTTATTGCAATATATTACCTGCTAAATGATGCCCTCTCCTTTTTTTTTCCAGGAGGAAGAATTTCATAGAACAGATTCTATGAGAGTTTTTCTTGCTGCCAGTTGTTAAATCTTTCAAAAGCTGTCAGAAATCAAGTTCAAAATACCATAGCCAACAGGAGTATAGGCATAGGCTAGTCTATTTTTAAATTGTAATACAAAACTGCTAGTGAAATACCTAAATATGAGGGATTATTTAAAATGAAATCATCTTATCTAGTTTGTCAAAGTAAAGGACAAAGTCAGTGAAGTGAAATTTAACCCACAACTTTTATAAATATCACTTAGACATTTGAGAACAAAGTGACTTTTTTCAGGCTAATTTTTCCTCAAACTCATTATTTTGCTAGAGCCTTCGTGCACTCATCTCTCATGGACATTGTCCATGCCAGCCACCGGGAGAAGGAGATGCCAACCATCCAAGGCTCAAATCTTCTTGCCTCAATCAAGCAAACCTTTTCCTTAAGGGTGAATGGATGGCAAAGACATTGGCATCTCCCTGGAAACTTCCATGGGAAAAGAGCTGTCTCTACAAATGGCATTTGCCCTGTGTCTGCCAGGACTGAATCATTCTCTTGCTTCTGAAGGACAAGAGTGTCCTCAGCATTGTAATCAGCCGCAGCGGGGACCCCACAGAATATTCCAAGCGGTGACAGTGAACAAGTCATCTGATGGAAGCAGAGGTGGGACATTTGGGTGTATCTTCCTGGTTAAGCTGCTGCTTCTGTCATAATTTTGGTGATGAAGGACTGAAGAAACAGGGTAAGTGCTGTCATTTCTTAAGGCCTGACTGCCTTTGCTGTCAGTTCATGGGTGTGCTCACCTTTGACTGCTGCTGATGGCTGTTACAACCCATCATTCATTTCACACATATTTTTTTTTTTTGAGAGCATAATAGGTGCCAGCATTGCATTAGGTGCCGGAGACCAAAATGAACAAGACAGGTAAGGTTCTTACTCTCAAGGAACTTGAAGTCTGGTGAAGGAGAAAAACATAAGTATTCAAAGTTTCGAAATATTTGGGATCTGTAAAAATGAAGTGTAAGAAAAAAATCCCACCACATTGCTCCTTTAAAAGATGATGCAAGTAACAAATATATGCATGTGACAAAATATCTAAAACAATATAATACTATAGGAACTCTCTTCTCCCTGCAATCTACACCTTTCCTATAGGAAACTACTGTATTTACATTTAATAATCACATCCAGACGTGTGCACACATGGATTTACTCTTCCTTTCTTACATAAAAAAGATTATATTATGAATATTATGCAACTGCAAATTATATCTGGGAAAGCTTTCCATACAAATATAGACTTTTTTGATAATTGTTAAGTTCCCATATATGAGTATAAAGTAATCTATACAATCATCCTCCTTTGAGAGGTGTATTTACTCAAATTAGTACAAACTAGATGGTTTAAGGTAACATTTTTATTCTTTCACACATGAGGAGGTTAGGGTCTGAAATCATTGTCACTGGGCTGCAATCAAGGTGTTGGCAGATCCAAGTACCCATTTCTTGTCTCTTCTATTTTCTGGCTCCCATCAGCATTCCTTGGCCTCTGGCTGTGTTACTCTAGTCTTCAAGGCCAGCATCTACAAATCTTTCTCCTTTTTATATTCACATTGCCTTTTCCTCTGCCTGTGTCAAATCACCCTTGGCCTCCATGTTATGGGAACAATTGTTATTACACATACAGCCCGTGTAGGTAATCCAAGATAATCTCACCACCCCTAAATCCTTAAATTAAATTATATCTGCAAAGTCCTTGTTTTGAAAATATATAACAGAACTCACAGGTTCCAGAAATTAGAACCTGACAAAATTGTGGGCATTTTTCTGTGAGCAGTTAAATGGTTTCTTTTTTTTTTTCAATACAAATGATGGCACAATTATGATCATTGAACATTTGTATTTGTGCACTTGTATAAATATTTTAGTAGATGAGATTGCTGAAAGGGAAAATTCTGAGTCAAAAAGTACATGCAAAGAAATATTGTTAAATAATTCCAACAGAATCATTCATGTACACACACACACACACACATATATATGTATAATACTACATTATTGTATATTTTACAAAACACTTAATAGAGAAGCTATTTCTCCTACATTTTTGTCAAGATTGCATATTTCAACTTTGTTCCTGTCTACTTTAAGAGTGAAAACTGGCAACTTGTTGATTTGAATTTTTATTACTAGGGTTAAAATTCCTTTTATTTCTTATTTTAATCTTTAACTTTTCTTGTTATTTATAGATATTTAATATTTATTCTTATATATGCTACAAGTGTTGTCTACCCATCTATTACTGGTCCTTATAGACTTGTTGAAATTTTCATTAAAGTAAATCTGCCAGTGTTTTCCATTACTTATTTGCAGTTTTGCCTCTTATTTGGACAAGCATGCCCACCCTTAGAAAATCAAAATATTCTACATTTTCTTCAACTTTTAAAATTTTATTTATTTATTTATTTATTATTTTAGTTGTCAGGTATTTAAACTTTGTGGGCACCACAAGGCAAGAATTAAGCTTTTTCGGTTCTCTTTCTATGGGAAGCCAATTACATACCAATAATATTTAAAATTAATTTATCTGCTGTCTCACTAATTTGAAAAGATATCTTTATTATAAATTAGGCACTCAAATACACAGATCTCTTTTTGACCAGTGTATCATTGATCTGTTTTTGCTATTTGTGAGAGCTCTCTGAGGGCAGACTTTGTCTGTTTCTCCCTTGGTATACCCAAGTGACACACAGCACATACTCCATTAAGATACCAGATAAAATACAGAACTTCCAGTTAAATCTTAATTTCACATACACAGTAAATTTTTTAGTATTATTGTGTCCCTAATATCACACAGGATATATATATACTAAAAAATATTTCAAATACACATTTAGTATCATCTTTTTATTTGCTAAATCTGTCATCAACAAATATCAGGTAAAGGAATGAATACATTGTCTTAATGTTGTAATTATAATTTAAATTTTATTTTGTAAGTATTTATTATCAGGAACAACAAGTTAATTTTCATTGTTCTTTTATAAACATTTTTCACTATTTTCTTTAAAAAAAATTCTTTTTCAGTGCTGAGGATTGAGTCCAGGGCCTATGCACATTCTAGGCAAGTGCTCTGTCACTGAATTGCACCCCCAACCCCTATTTTTTAATTATTATTATTATTTTAAAGAATTCTCTTTCCTGCATAAATTTCAGAATCATTTACATTCTCCTTGGCTTTTTTTTTTTTTCATTTGGTCCTTTTTAGTTATATATGACAACAGAATCTATTTTAACATAATTATACAAGCATTTTTTATTAAATTTGTCAATGATGTCTTTTTTTCTTTTATTTCTATAATTCTTAATATTCAGTTGTTTTGTAAAAGACAATTATTTTATAAACAAAACCAAATAAAAAATCCTCTGGTCAAAACTGTGCTTAATGATTAAAGACTAAAGTTATTGTCATTGACTAAAGAATAAGACTAGTTGTAAACTATTACCTCTAGGAATTTTAGTCTCTGTGAAAACCAAGGAAAAGGGTTGAGGTTGTGGCACAGATCACTTGTAAGGCATGTGTGAAGCACTGGGTTTAATTCTGTGCACCACACACATACAAATAAAATGATGGTCCATTGACAACTAAAGAAGGAGAGGGAGAGGGACAGGGGGAGGGGAGAGGGAGGGGGAGAAGGAGAGGGACAAAGACCAAGGAAAAGAAATGAAGGAGTTAAATATTGAAACAGAAAACTTATTCATCTGTAAATTCCTACCTAGAAAACACACACACACACACACACACACATATGCACTCACAAACCAATAAACATATTCAAATTAGGATAAATTTCCTTGATAATTTGACTATATATTTAACTAAAAAAAAAATAGAAATTATGGCAAACAGATATGTAATTCTTTCTTGGAAAGAGATATATAAAATACCTAGAAACAAACTTAACAAAGTACATGCAGAGACTTTAAGGGAAAAAAAAAATTTACCGAGCGACACAAGAAAATGCATGAAGTAATTTGTACTATTTTTGGATAAGAAGTTTTAATATTGAAATGCCTGTCATTTTAAACAAAATTCCATCTGTATTTATAATCATCTTTATTATAAAGTACAAATTTTTATGACATAAGTTCAAAAAATATTTCTATCATATCCTATAGTCCTTCTTAAATAATAGTCTCATAACTACATGTTTCAAAATCTGTGGAATATTTTCATATCTTTTATAAAGCTAGCTTATAACTTAAAATATTTATAGTTTGAAATGATGATAACTTTTTAAAATATTTACATGTGAAAGACCAGTTGCATGTGTAATCAGGAATTAATAAAATGACTTCCATAAAGTAAAATTATATCAAGATCATCTAGAAGAAGAAAAAGAGCACTGATAACTAAAAAGTAAAAATGAGGAGGGCTTATATCAGCAGATATAAAAGAATAGAAAAACTGCATAAAATCAGATTAATGGCTTAGTATAAAAACAGACAGAAAATAGGATGAATAGAAAATTGCACAGCAATATCCTATAACATCCTTTGCCATTTCTTACTTTCAGTACAGGTAGAGGTCTTTCTCCAAGTAGTGTTTCTCATAAGAGCCTGGTTCAAAATGGAAGACTCAGTATGTGACTCTACTTTCCTTCCTGCTCATAGTTAGGGCATGAGATACAAGGGTGTGTGTGTGTGTGTGTGTGTGTGTGTGTGTGTGTGTGTGTAGCCATTATTAATATCCACAGGGAATGATTCCAGGATGCCTTCTGGACACAAAAATCTTGGAGGCTCAAGCCCCTTACATAAAATGGCAATAGAATTTGCATATCAACTATACACATCCTTCCATATATGTTAAGTCATCTCTAGATTACTTGTAATACCTAATACAATATAAACACTATGAAAATAGTTGCTATGCTATATTGCTTAGGCAACAATGACAAGGAAAATTTGTACATATTCAGTACAGATGAAAATTTTTTTTGCCTGGATGTTTTCAAATTGCTGTTAGTTGCATCCATAGATGAGGAACCCATGGATACTAAAGGCTTGCTGTGTATGTGCCCAATAGTGCTAGTGCAACAAACAAACAAACAAAAACAGGAACAGGAACAGACAGAAGGAAGAGGGAAGCTTGCGTGTCAGAAAGATGGGATTGGACTGACCAAGGAAATCCACAACTTAAAATATAAGAGGTAAAAGTGTTTTTTTTTTCCATCTGAAGAGGTGTCAAGCTTAGGGTCTGAAGTTTCAAGAACTGAGGAGTAGGAGCCAGGCACAAGCCTGCAATCTCAGTGACTCAGGAGGCTGAGGCAAGAGGATCACAAGTTCAGAGCCAGCCTCAACAACTTAATGAGATACTGTCTCAAAATAAAAAGGGCTGGGGATGTGGCTCCATAGTTAAGCACCCCTGGGTTCAATCCAAAGTACCAAATAAATAAACAAACAAATAAATAAATAATAAATAAAATTTTCACATAGGAATGGGGTAAATATCAGAGAAATAAATTATAGGAAGGTGTGATGGTTGATGTTAGCTGTCAAGTTTACAGTGTTAAGGAAACCCTTAACACTGTAACCCTTGACACTTTTACCAGGAAAGCCTGGTAAAGTATTATTTCAGGTGTATGTGTGAGGGTGTTTCCAGAGGTCAGCATGTAGGCATGAGTGGACTAGGCGGACTATGAAGAACTAGCAATGAACTAAGAGTAGACTAGGAAGACCCACCCTCAGTGTGGGTAGGCACCATTCCATAGGCCTTGACCCAGACAGAATAACACAGAAGATGAATTGATTTCCTTCCTCTCTGCCCCCCACTTCCATCCCAGAGTTGGGACGTACTCAGCTCCTTTCATGGACATCAAAAGTTCAAGCTTTCCAGCCTTTGGATTCAAGGACTCATACCAGTTGTCTCCTACCTGGGTTCTCAGGCTTTCAGCCTTAACTTGAGAATTACACTATCCTGAACCAAGCTGCCTCAGTCTGAGGCTTTTAGATTTGGAATGACCCACATTACCAGCCTGACAGGAGCCTCAGCCTGCAGATGACTTGTCATGGTGCTTCTAATCCTTGATAACCACGTGAGCCACATCCCAATAAATCCCCTTTCATATATTTGCATACATTTCCCATTGCCTCTGTCTCTCTGGAGAGCCCTCACACAGAAGAATTCAGAGTAACTGAGAAAACAGTATCTTTCTCCCTTCATACACTTTCTACAGAGAGCACAGAGGATAGTGACTTCTCTTTTGTCACTAAGAGGAAAGAGGAGGGGAGATAACACTATATAGTGCATGATCTCTCCAGGTTCACCAACACCAAGAATGTATGTGGCACAGGCACAGGAGGAAAGTACAATGAAGCTTGAGGTTCAATTGTCTGCCATATCAGACCCTGAGGAAGAGTGACAGGAGAGTTGGTGTGTCTAGGAATCGAACTTTCCATACATATGTTAAGTTCTTCTTTAGGTCACTTGCTAATATTCTGTTGACTTCTTGTCCCTAATGCTCTTTGTGCACCAATCCAAGGTCCAGAGCCCATCCTCCATCTTAATGAATAAGATTATTGGGAAATGGACCCCTATAAATCTGAAAGAAATCTTATACCATCCTGATTAGATGTAGATCACTTATTGAATGATCCAACAACCAAGGAAAATTAAGAGGAAACTGAGGAAAACCAACCCATTATAGAGAAGCATCAAGATTGAAAAAAAAATGAAAGAGAGAAAAATGGATCTTAATGGAAACAGCAATTATAAAAAATAAAATAAAATTTTAAACAATGCAAATGAGAATTCTCAGAGCTCTCCCCACAACCTACCTGCAAAGGAAAACTAATCAGATAATAACGTAAATTATAGTAGACCAAAGAGAATGGAAAAATATGTGGCTGTTGGAAAGCATATGTTGTATCTATTTGTAATGACATATACAAAAGTCTAAGATTTGGTGTTAGGTGAAGAAAGTTAGTTGCAAATTTCTGTGGATAGTGTAACCCCAGTTGCTGAAAACTTACGAATACATGGTAGAAGGTGTGGAAGATAGATAAAAAGCTATTCCACGTAGGAGAAGGAGGGAGAGAAGATTGGATTTGTTTTACTGTTTCTGTATACTTTCAATTATTTTGCAGCAAGCAAGATTACTTTTGTAGTAAAAAAAAAACAGAATTAAAAGAAGAAATAATTGTCCCTTTCATTGGTAAAACTCTGATAAGTGTATAATGCACTGGATCTCACAATGACTTTTCACATGTGTTTTAAATAATAGTTTGTAAATCAGAATGAACTTAGTACATCAAAGATTCTGTGTTCCTCTCCTTCCAATCACACATATGGGTGCCATCACAGGGTACGAGCAGTGTGGGTGACACCACACCTCAACTTTTGTCCTTATTTTCAAACACCTTCATAGCCACCTGATAAAGATAAATTAGTGGGAGTTCAGAGATGTGCAAACAATTGATCATTGGTCTGAAGGGACTGACTTCTGGGCACAGATTAGAACAACTGAATATGCATCTGGTAAGGTAAATGACAACTGGGTTGGGTAGGAGGAAAGAAGGACGTGATTAGTATCCAAAGAATACTTGAAAATGAAACATTCAGAACAGGGCAAGTCTGTATTATGAACTGGGAGACAGCAAATGATTAACACACTTAGATGAAAAACCAACCTCTGCATTCACCTTGCACTAGACCTACTTATTTCTAGATCGTGCCTTAGAATATTTTTCTTTTCTTCTTTCCTTTTCTTTTTTTTTCAAGATTCTGAACATTTTTAATCCACATATAACAACTTGTGCATTATGGCAAAATTTGCATTATTCAAGAATAAGTTACTTATACAGTACATAAACAATACCTAAAGGAGTTATCTTCAAGGGCAACATTTTTAGAGTGGGGAGAGACTGTCTACAGCACAAGAGCCCACAGGGGTCAGAGCTCCTAAAGCTCTCCAGGGATACATTGTCCCTGATGTTACTGTAATGGGTGGCTGGTGTAGCACCAGCATTAGAACCTACCAGCCAGCCAATGTCACCATTTCTGGAACCCTTCCCCCAGCCTCTCTACCAGCACATATATGGAATCATTGCTCCCTGTTGTTTTTGTAATCAGTTGGTACCTAGTAGACATCTTAGTGGAGCGATTAAAAACAGGGCCCCTGAAACTAGACTGTCATCTGGGTTCAAATCCCAACTTTACCACTCTTGAGTAGACCTTGGAGAAGGTCTAATTGACCTTGAGCTAAGTTCCTTAGCTTGTCTATGCATAGGTTTATCTGTAAGAGAAGGAAAAATACCACCTATCTCATAGAATTGTTAAGAGAAGAATATGATAAGAGTGTTGTTAAATAATAACTAAAATTGCTTACATCTAATCCCATGCACTTTGTCCTGCCCTACCTGCTGCTCAACTTCTTTCACTAATGGAATCTCTGTACTCTCTGTTAGCAATTGGTGATCATCTTGCATAGCCTCACTCCTTTCCCTGTCAATTTAGCCCAACTCCATCTCTGCAAAACCACCCCTTATGAATTACTCACCCCATATTTAGTCACTCTTTGTTTTATTTTGCAGGATCACCTTGTTTACATAATTGCCTACAGCAACGCTGTTCACATTATACTCATTCTTATATTCCTATGTCAGCTTGTATATCCTTCTAGAAGTGCAGGAGGAAGATGGAAAAGGGGAACCATGTTCACTGAGTCTTCATTCATCATGCCCTATGCCACCTGTTTCCTTGGTCACCATCTCATTACTATTTTACATTCATCGACTTCACTGGACTTAAAAATCAGTACTGGAATTAAAAAGAGTACAATGCTTTTTGGTCACATGATAGGCAAGTAGTAGGATCTCATTAATATCTACTAGATAAATTAACAGAGAAATCTTTCACCATCTGGATATGTTACCTTTACTTTCTGCACTAATATATATTTTTAAATTAAGTACCCAATTCCATGGGTTTTTTAAATAATTTTATAAAACTATGCAATCACGATCACAATCCCAAGCACATTTTCATCATCCCCTAAAGAATTGCAGAGTCCCAAAGGGAATACTTCCTGTTCCTTCCCTCTGCTATCCTCTGGCTATTACTAGTTAACTTTCTCTATCAATTTGCCTGTTCTGGGCATTTCACATGAATGGAATCATGCAATATGTGACCTTTTGTGTTTGGCTGCTTTCACCTTAGAATACAAGATTCATTGACTGTGTAGTAGGTGTCAGGAGTATCTTCATTTTTTATGACCAAATAACATTCCACTATGTGCATATTTGTTTATCCTTTCATCCTATGAGGGACATTTTGTTGTTTCCACTTTAGGGATATTATGAATACTTTGGCCATGAAATGCCTATGCAGACATGTTTTTATTTTACTTAATGTCTATCTAGACATGGGATAGCTGGGTCATATGGTGACTTTATGTTAACTTTAAAGATAAATTAGTGGGAGTTCAGAGATGTGCAAACAATTGTATGTTAACTTTTTAAGAAACTGACACATTATTTTCCAAAGAGGCTGAATCATTTTACATTCCAACAAATGATGGTTAAGTGTTCTAATTTCTCCAAATTCTTGGCAAACATCCTAATATTTATCTTTTTGAGAACTGCCATCTTAACAAGTACGAAGCGGTATCTCACGACTGATTTACACTTACCTAATAAGTGTGATATTGAACATCTTTTCCTATGCTTTTTGGAACAATATCTAATCACTTCCTTGGCCCATTTTTTAAAATTATTTGGCTTATTTGTCCTTTTATTATTGCGTTGTAAGTGTTCTCTATGTTCTGGATAAAAATCCATTTTGCAAATATTTCTATCCATTCTGTGGGTTGTCTTTTGAATTTCTTATAGGTATCCTTTGAGGAGCAGATGTTTCTAATTTGGTTTTTAATTTTGACTAATTTGAAGTTCAGTTTAAATATTTTTTTATATTTGTGCTTTTGGAGTAATATCTAAAAAACTATTGTTTAACCAAAGTTATAATGGTTGACATGTACATTTTCTTCAAAGAGTTTTACAGTTTTAGCTTTTACATTTGGGTCTGTGGTTTATTTGGGTTAATTTTTGTGTGTGATGTTAGGTCAGGGTCCAATTTCATTTTTTTAAATGTGGATATTTATTTTTTCCAGAATCATTTGTTGAAAAGACTATTCTTTCTCCCACTAAACTGTTTTGGCACCCTTATTGAAAATGAATTTACCACAAATTTAAGGGTTGCTTCCTGGACTTTCAGTTCTATTCCATTGATCTATGTGTCTATTCCTATCCCAGTACCATGCTGTCTTGATTGCAGTAGCTTTGTAGTAAGTTTTGGAAATTGGGAAACATGAGTCCTTCAACTTTTCATTTCCCTTTTATGGTTCTTTTATTAATCTAGGTTTCTGATTTTTGGTCAGCTTATCAAGTAAGGCAACATGGATTTAATAGATTGTGGTGAATCTGCAGTTCAACTTGGGAATTATTGCCATCTTAACCATATTAAGCCCTCTAATCAGTGAAAATGAGGCATCTTTTCATTTAATTTCTTTCAATGTTATGTTCTGTTTTCAGTGTACAAGTTTTAAATTTGTTTTGTTAAATTGAATGATGAGTATTATTCTCATACATTCTAAAATAAGTAGTTTTCTTAATTTTATTCTTGGAATGATCATCGCTAGTATGTAGAAGTAAAAATTGTTCCTTTTGTATATTTTTATTGTATCTTACCACTTTACTGAATTTATTTATTAGTTCTAACAGTGATTTTATTGTTCCTTGGGATATTCTGCATATAGGATTATTTCATATTTAAACAGATGTTGTTTTATATTCTCTTTTTAAAATTGGATGACTTTTATTTTGTTTTCTTGGCTAATTTCTCTGGCTAGCATCTCTAATATGATGTTGAACAGAAGAAAAGAGTGGAAATCCTTGTCTTGCTCCTGGTCTCAGAGAGGGGAGATTTTGGTCTTTTACCATTAAATATGAATATATATGGTAAATATTATATAATACATATAAACACATATATATGCATATATACATATACATATATAGAATCATTTCATATGTAATATATCTCTTGTAGATTGAGGAAGTTTTCTTTTATTCATAATTTGTTGAATATTTTTTATTGTGAAAGGGTATTATTGTATTTTGCCAAAAGTTTATTCTATAAGCATAGGGTATTAATTAGTTTTCATGTTTGAATAGTCTTAATTCTTAGGATAAAATTCACTTGGTCATGCTATACTGTCCTTAAAAAAAATGGATGTATTTTGCTTGTTAGTATTTTGTTGAAGACCTTAGTGATATTATTCATAATGTACAGTGATTTGTATTTTTCTTTTTTCCTGAAGTTAGAAGTCTGTCTAACTTTGGTGTCAAGGTAATACTCCCCTAATATTATGAGCTGAAAAATTTTTCTCTTATTTTATTTTTTGGAAAATCTGGTATAGGATTGGTGTTAGTTCTGTTTATACATTTGGAAAAGTTTACCAGTGAAACCATCTAAGCCTGTTTTATGCTGTTGTTGTGCAAGCTTTTTATTATTATTACTAATTCAGTCTCTGCACTGGTAATAAATGTACTCAGATTTTTAGACTTCTTTTTGAGTAAGTTTTAGTATTTAATGTCTTTGTAGGCTATCTAATTTGGGGGGTCTATCATTATTCATTGTATTTCTTTGTAATCTTTTTTTATTTTTGGTAAGGTCATTCATGATGAATGTTCTCACATTTTTTATTTTGGAAATTTGAATGCCTTCTCTTCCTCTTTTTGTTTCTTCATTAATATAGCAACAACTTTTTTTTTTCACTTACTCAGTCTGGACAATCTTCATTGATTTATCATCTGATTCTTTCTTTTGTGGGCTTAAATCTGCTTTTATGCCCTTCTAGTATATTTTCATTTTAGTAATTGTACTTTCAACTCTGGAATTTCAATTTAGTTCCATTTTATAATTTGTATCTTTTTATTGAAATTGTATTTTTGGCCAGACATCATTTTCATACCTACCTTTCATTATCCCTCATTCTTTTTATTGCCTTTGGCATGTCCCTCAAATCTTTTGAGAAGTTTGTGACTACTTTTGTATGTACTAGACCAGCTCCCTCACATTGGTCTGTTCTTACTTTCTATTATAAGTAACTAGTTATCAGCCTTATTTCTTCTATTTGCAAAATATTTTGGGCGATTCACTATGTGCCCTGACTCTAAGCTTGGTGTTTTGCATACCATACCTTGTTGCAGGAAGTCATGAGTCTATAGACAAGTTGTAGGGATGGAAACAAAAATAGTATGATTAGCCAAATGTTCTACTTGCAACATAAGACAGCACTGTGGGAGCACTGGTAGAAAGGCTGGGGAAAGGATTCCAAAAATGTTGAAATCAGCTGGTTGGCACAGTTCTAAAGCTGGCCCCCACCCCTCAAAAGCCATGTGTTAAGGTAATAGCAGGCACAATTCAGCTTTGAAGGGCTCCAAGGCCAGGGAACACTGCCTCTTCCCACTCTAAACATGATGTATGACACATTACACATGTTAAGTCCATCAAAATAATCACCTGACTTTTCAATAGGAATTTATTGACTACTATAGAACCCCAGAAATCTTGATGCCTTAACTAACTGCTCTGTGGGCATTTCTTATCATATATTTCCTGCCTTTCTTCCTCTCATCTTCCTGTCCTAACCCATTCTGGTTCTCCATGATAACACATTATCTAAATGCAAAATTGTCATTGGCTAACATAATTCTTAAAAATTGCACCCACCACTCCTACTGATCCTTTCTCACATGACTAGAGTTCTAGTTCTAATTTCTGTCCACTTATAAACAAGGGCTTGTCTCAAAACTGGGGCTCCATTTTTTGTTATACTGCTCAAAAACATGGCTTATATTGGCTGGGGCTTCTTATTCTGCTCTATGTTTGCTCTTAAGATGGATTTTGTAGTATCTCATTTTATCATAGAACTTAACAAACAGTTGTAAAAAATTAAACATTAAAAATGAGTCTTTACTATACATGCAGTTGAACAAAAAGAGTAAAGGAAGCTGTTCTGGGATGGGAGCCCACAACCCCACATGGTTGTGTCTCTGACATATCTTACCCTTTAATAAAAGAGTTTTTATGCACCAGCCTGCTTATCTGTGTGTTCACAGGTGTGTGAGAGACCATCATTGTCTGCAGAATAAAACACCCTGTGGCACCACAATAAAACGTGGTGACTCTCATCTATCTTTGCCTGAGGGAAAGAAGGCTTGAGAACACATAGAAATAGAACATGGAAGAGAAGGAAAAGGCCAGAAGCAAAGTTTAAATTGTTTCAATTTGAGTTAGTCAAAGGGAATGCCCGACATAGAGCTACAAGCCATTGACCTTGTAATCCAGCAACTGTACCCGTAGATGTGGCAAGATGGTCCAGGACAAGGCCCTGGTTGGCACAAATGTAGCTGTGACCTAAATTAAGGAAGCAGAAAGACATTTAAAAAAAAGCAAGATAAGAACCTAATCGCATCTTTCTGGAAAGAGAGAGAGAAAGATATTGTTAATAGAATAGATTGGGGGGAAAGGACAAAAGTACAAAGAAATATCCTGAAGAGTAGACAAGTTCTCTTTAAATATAAACTTGAGAAATCCAGTTCTACGGGATAAATTTGGGCCAAGTGGGCTGAGAGTTCATTTATTTTGCTGCTATATTATCTTTATCCTCCCTGGTATATAAGACAATCCATTAAATAGGATGAAGTCTTTTTATTTAAATCCTAAGAAAAAAATTTTATCTTAAATAGTGTACTTTTTAATAGTCCAAACTATTGTAAATCTTTCTTAATATTAAAACATTCAATAAAATAAATTAATTCTTAACTGAAACGCAGGGTTCTTCTCTCATTATTAGCACTTTCAAAATGAGGCAAAGTAAGGACAAAGAAATAAAGAGGGAAAAAACTCAGTATTTCCACCTAATTTTTCAGTTCCAAAGAACTGTTGCCTGAACTTCACCTTGAGTGACCAGAGGAGGAAAGTCACTATAACCAGGGTGTGCTGTGGAGGCCCAGATGATAGTATTTCATTTAGGAAGACAGTGCCACCTGAACCAATATACAGCCCCAAATTGGGGCTACTTTGAAATGCACAGCTTCTCCCCAGCCTGTAAACCAGCTACCTGTTCAAGGGGAATGTCACAGCCTGGGCATATTTCTTCCAATATTTCATCTGTTCAGAAATGGGGAAAAACACAGCCCTAGACATTCAAAACAAACTCTAACACACTGAAGAACATGGATTTCCTTACACCCGGAATGCTGACGCTCTCGGTTGGGCATTTTGAACATGAGAGGGAGGCCCATGGTAGAAAGAATGGGGTGTCATGCTTTCCACTGAGCAAAAGGGAGGCCTATATCACACTGAGGATCCTTCAAAAGGGAGCGGTCTATGCCTATGCAGAGTGGATGCATTTTACTAAGTTTCTTCTTTTCCATAATTTTACCTTCTCAAGCTGGAATTTATAGGCTTAGGTTTCATAGTGTAATTACCGGGTTTAATATCAGAGAGGAGAGCAGCTTTTGGGTTTTTAGACTATGTTTGGTGTTTATTCAAGGAAAACAATCTCCAATGCAGTTTCATTTTCTTTTCATTTTCACTGGGGAGGGAAGAGGGGGATGAATACTGATATTTATGGAGTTTCAGGGTCTGGCAGCACTGGGAACTGCAGAACTTTGTTTATCCAGAATCCAGTTTCAATCCAGAGAGTGCCAATGCAAACTTCTGCAGACTCCCACGCCAAAAAATGTCAGCCCTGTCTTGGAGGAGCAGCCTTCCCAAGCAGGGAGAGGTACTCACAGCCAGTTCACTCTGAAGCTGAACGATGGAGGAAGCCTAAGCACTAAACCATGCTGTCTCAAGCACAGCAGTTTAAAAATATGCTTTTTATCAGATTTTCCTCATATTTTGCCTCATATTTTTTATCACCACGGGAGCTTGCCATCACCAGCTAAGCTGATTGACTGTGTCTTCTACCAGCGTCTGCCTTTGATATTCATGTCTTCGGGAAAACTCCATCCCTTTCACTTCCGCTCTTGCTGGGGTCTCTTTATGCACCCATTATTACTACAGTTGCAGCATCTGTCCCCCAACTGGGAAGGAAGCTTTAGCTCATCAGGATCACCTGCATATCTACTAACTGAGGGTGCCTTCAGAAATGCAATGTTGTCAGCACTTTCCTTCCATTCTTGAGACATTACATCTCCGCAGCCCTTGGGGTGTTTCATTCTAACAGCTGGAAATTCCTGATTTTCAATACAATTTGCTTCTTCCTCTTCATATTGCTTAGTATCGGGGCCAACTTTTTAAGGCAGTTTTTAATGAACCCATAACCAGTGTGTTAAATATGTTAGTTGAGTTTTTTCCATAAAGCTAAGCTAATATAACATGATTGTTTTCTTAGGCACCCTGTGGGGAGTAAGAAAGGTAGGGGGTAGGAAAAGTGAGGGTGTGTAATTGATATAGTTGGTATATTGCCAAATTTCTCCACCTTTCAGGACCCCCCACTCAACAGTGAGCTGATGGCCTTCCTGTTAGCTGAGCTTTGTAAAACAAGGAGCTCATCTGCAGATTGGAGCCAAGAAGGAATCCAGCTTCCAATATAAGTCTTTGGGAAAAGCTGCCATGCTTAGAAAGGCTAACTTTTCAGATACAGGCTAAGTTAACCCTTATGAACTAGGTTGGACGAACTTCAACATTGAATTGCTTTCTTGCTGCTTTCATTCCTAGGATTCTTGTCATTGCAAAACCAGCTAAGAAGATCACCGCAAAACTGTACAACAATCAAGTGCAATAAAAGAGTGATGTAGCCCATATTTATTTGTTTTCTGTATAGCCTGTGGCATTTTGTACAGTGCCCAGAAGGAAGTAGATTTTCAAGTTCAGGGGATTGTTTCTGATTACATCTTTGTGATCTCATCATTCAGTCCCAGGAAAGATGGCAAATACTTGTCAATAGGCAAAGTGGTTAATTCAAGCTCATGCCTTAAAATTATGAAGTGGGAAGTCAGTGTTAGAAATTAAGCAAACAAACAAAACCAAGAAATTAAATGCAATATTCTAATTAAAATCCCAGACATTGGAGTGAGATTATTTGAGTTTCAGTTCTAGCCATTTGCTAGCTAGCTATGTGATGTTGGGCACGTATCCTAATCTTTCAGTGGTTTGGTTTTCTCTTCTGTAAAATTGGGGATCGTAATAGTATTTATTCACTTTATTAGAGTTAAAATGAATTGGGTTGATGTTTATAAAGGATTTAGTGCCTGGAAAATAAGTGGATTTAGGTGTTGGTTGAATAAAATACTCATGATGTGGTCATGGCACAGAGCATGTTATTTCCTTATCATATCCAAAAGCAGCATGGCTGGGAAGAATACATGTATTGCCCAGAAAGAACTAAACCCATTAACTATGAAGTATTTCTGTCCCTGGTAAATATTCAAACTAAAATAAAGCATTGGAAACTAAGCATTAACAGCCTTGTCAATGATGCCAATTTAAAGAAAACAGAAAATGTTTAGAGACAAACTTGCATAGGTTTTAAATTACAACTCTGAGGCTTACAAACTATGTTATTAAAATTTTTACAACTTTCTTTCCTTGTCTGTCAAATGGGTTTTTAAAGTACTTCTTGTAATAGGTTATGGCGAGGAGTAAAGCACTACTTGTAAAGTGATTTTTTTTGTTTCTTCTTCTTTTTTTAGTGTTTAACATCGAGTAACCACACAATAATATAGAGAATTTGTTTTTTTCATTTAGGAGGGCATAAAACACCTTTGGTCATGAAACTCCAGTATCTTGTCAGGTTATCAAGAAATAGAGTTCAAAAAGCATAAAAATCCCAGAAATTTTAAGAACCCAGTGAAGATCAACCAAAGCCTCAAATTTACTTTTTTTTTGTGGCATATTTTTTTGGAGTGCAGCTATCAAACTATGGCACTCATGAGAAGGAAAGGTGTTTTTTTTTTTTTAATTCCTTTACCCCAAAGTTTTTTGTTTTTTTTTTTTTTTTTAAAGAGAAGCAGTTAACATTATAGGAGAGATGACAATTGCTCATGGTTAGCAAAACTCTACATATTGCTGGAAAATGTATATATAAAACTAGAAATTACTGGGCAGGAGTACATAGCATTTCTAAAAAGATGTTATGTAATTTAAAAGTTCTAAGGAATTTAATCTAGAGTTTATATTTATTTCAGTACTTTTAGAATCTTACAAGTTCTATTTCCTGTCAAAATTGATTTGTCTCCATTCTCCTTCACACTCCTCAAATGTACAGAATTCAGTCATATAATCTTAGCATGAGAAGATGCCTTATAAATCACTGGTTCAAATCTCCTCAGAAGGAGGCACAGAGAGGTGAAGTAACTGGTCCCAGACCATAAGGATGCTCAAAAGTAGAGATAGGCTTAGGATCTAGGATCCTGCTCTTCTTTTCATTTAATTCAGTGCAATGAAAGAATTTTGTTAATTTTTCTGGAGAAGTGACAACAGCCATCACTTTCAGGTTTGGTTTGCAAGGTTTGCATGTGTAAGGCTGTTTATTTCCTTTTAGATACCACATCTACAACTTGGGTACCTGTCACTGGGTGAATGATGGTCCCTAGACTGCAGGTTTCTGTGTAAATGGAAAGGTTTCCCAAATAGATTATCTGGTTTTAGTGTCTGCTTCCATTCGTGTAAGTGTGTTTGTAGGTGTGTGTATATGTAAAGTGTACTGATAAGTATACAGACACACATAAACATGCACCACTTCTTGCAAATTTTAACCTTCTGCTATTTTAATACTAACTAAACTTTCAAGTGTGTGTGTGTGTGTGTGTGTGCATGTTTGTGTGTATGATTACAATCCAAAGAAATATAATGCTTAAGAGCAAATAAATACAATTGTTAACAATCTCCTATGATTTGGTGCTGTCCTTCAAAGTTCTTGTGTTTAAAACTAAATCACCCAATGCAACGATGTTGGGAGGTAAGGCCTTGAAGAGCTGATTAATGAATTAATGCCCTGATCACAGGGATATTTTAGTTATCACTTGATGGATCCCTGATAAAAGGGTGAATGTGGCCCCTTCCTTTCTCTTCTCTCTTTTTCTCATGATCTTTTGCCATTTTGTCTTTCACCATGTGATGACATAGTATGAAGGCCCTTGCCAGATGTGGCCTCTTGATCTTGGACTTCCCTGGCTCCAGAACCATGAATTAGATGTATTTCTGCTCATTATAAATTACCCAGTTTCAGGTATTCTGTTAGAGTAGCTGGACATGAACTGAGAGGCAGTCTCAGCTGAGTTCAACCTTGGTTGTATACTTAAATAGAAAGCCACATTTACAATAACTTTGAACTTAATCTTGGAGCCTACAGGGATAGATGGTGTTTGAGTGTAGCATTTTGGAAACCTCCAGTTTGAAGGTACACAATTTTTGTGTGTATTTCTACTGGTCTTAGTTTATAACTCATCACAAATATGGTATGATATTCCTTTGCCAAAACTATCAAAGACTTTTCTTACTACCTAAGTTCCCAGCTCCCCTACCTCATATTGAGAAAGGGAAACAGAGTTAGCAAATAAAACATGCAGAAAGAAATTTAATCCTTGTAACAACCCAATGATGTAGGTTCTGCTATTATTTCCATCTTACAGTTGCAGAGAGGGAGGCACAGGAAGGTTAAGTAATTCATTCAGTAATAGAACTGAGATCTGAACCCAGACACAAAGGCTCCAGGGCCCATAACCTCTCTGATAAGCCAGTTGATTCTTCCAAGAGGGAAGGGCCTATTCTTTTCTACCTGAAATGTTGAGGGAAAGTTGAATTATTTACCTTTCTTTGTGGTCTTCAAACTCATCCTTAAAGATATTGCAAATTCAGAAAACAAGCTCATTCTCTTATTTACGAAGTATACATTATTTTATTTGCATATTAATATTATATATATTTTAATATGTGTAGGCAAAATATCATAGAGTTTCAAATGTGTATATAAACCACATATGTGATTTTGTCAAGGCTATGCTGTATTACCACTAAACTTTGGATATATATTCAAGGATTTTTTGAAAGTCGAGGGCATTTAATCATGCTACATTAAAAAAAAACTGAGCAAGTAATTTCAAAAATGACATAATCCAAGAAAACATGGTATATAAACAATTTAAACATAATATTTTTACATAAACTATGTATAAGAAAATGCATAATTATTTTAGTTGAAAAGTAAGGTATAAAAACCAAATAGCATCTTGTAGTTGCTATAATGGTTGTTTTCCTTATATAGCAAAATTAAGCTCTATGATTTTTCTTCCCATTTTGTTTATTCCTACAGTATACATGCATCATCATCAGCAGCAGCAAATTATTATAACATATATAATTAGTCTCTGTTTTTCTGAGTTACATTGACATGCACATTAGGAGGCAATATCTTGAACTTGGACAAGCTGGTATCTCGGTTTCCTTTACATGCAGGATTTGCTTCAACCCAAAGACTTCTCTGTGCTTTGTTCCTCTATTGTCCTTCTAGGAGTCAAACTGTTGACTTCCTAAATGCAAATATGGAGTTGCTTTCTACCCAGATTGTAAAAGTCATCCACCAAGGGCTCTCTGTATGGCCAAAGCCCCAGGCCAAGGGGCTTGGGACCTTCAGTAAGGTAAGATGTAAGCTCTAGACAGTATCAGCATCCCCCGCCTCCCTGTTAGTTAAACCACCACCTACCTGAAAGAACAAACTTGAGCCATTGAATGCAAAATGAAAAAAGTCTAGTGGAGAGGCTGTGAAGAGAATGAGCACCCCAGAGCTTTAAAGAAACAAAGGGTCAGCCCTGTGTGGGAGTAGGAAATGGGGAACTGAAAACTGTGAAAAGGAGAAGTGAGGGAGGATTGGGAAAAGAATTGATTGGCATCAAGCCCAGAAGGACAAATGGCCTGAGAATAGCAGGATTTGTGTAAGTGTGCTCTGTACAGGAAGGATGGATTCCAAATCCCTGGTTTACCAAGTAAGAAGGTTCTTTTCTAGCTTCTCAGAAATCTTCCAATAAGATCCAACAGTTTGATGAGTAGGAGGATGCAATGTAAGATAATTGCTAATTGGGGTTATTGCTCTTAAACTCTCTCTCTGCAACTTGAAGGGGCAGAAATTTTTAAAAAGAGACATTTATACTTCTCTCTAAGTAGCCTACATCACATTATCCGTTATTTACTTTCAGAGGGACCTCAATGGTACAAATACCAGGTAACATGGAAAATCTTAAAGCTCACCCTACCCCACCTCGATTTTAACTCCAATTTATACATAAAATTCCTCCCTAGTTGGGTCACCACCTCATTTTATAATTAAAAGATTGAAAAGGAAGTGGTACCATATAATTTATATTTGCACTAAATGATTGTACCTTCTTGTCCCCATTCAATAAGCATCAGTGCAAAAGAAGAGAACATAGGATAACTCAGCCACTGTTTTAGGCATAAGGAGTCATCTGAAAAGGTATGCTAGTTATCTTAAAGAAAAAGTATTCAATACTGCCTTCTTACACTATGTCTTCAAGAAATTTGATCAAAATTAGACATAATCATAACAAGGAAGACAAAGAACAGTAGGTAAGGATACTGGAGTTCTTCTGTCTTCTAGGAATCTTGGCTTCCTCTTTAGTAAAATTCAGGAAATCTTAGGAGAAGACTTCTAAAATCCCTTCAAGCTTTAATATAATTGCCTATGTTTTTTAAACATTAAAAACATTATTTTTAAGCCCATAACATTGTTTTTCCCAAGAAAATCTAACATAAAAAGCTAATAAATAAAAATACTATTCTAACTGAAGGTAAGACTGAGAAGTCCAATCTTTATGTTCTCAGCATCCTCATCTTTGGTTACCCAGAGGCATCTTCAAGTAGTCCTGAAGAGAGGTTCATATTTAATATTTATGGAGCCCAAGACAAGAGGATAAATGGAGACCATATGGCTAAACATTTGAAATGAATTCTTATCAATAAAGCTAAAAAAATCATTATGTAAGATATATTCTAGCCTCCAACTTTGTCAAATATATCTTATTAATGATGAAGAAAGCTATTGTCTTAATTCTAGAATTCTTGAATTCTTAAGACTCCTCACTTTTTCATGGAATATTCTAGAATGAGGAATACCAACTCCTGGCCCCTGCCCTGGTACCCAACATGGTCTACTTAAATTTCCTACTGTTCCCAGCTCCATCCCTTCAGTGGGACTCCACATGCATTCCCTGGACACTCTACCCACAACTGGAAATATGGTTCACAATCCTAGCCAGTTGGCATTGGGGTACCTCATTGAGAGAGAAAACTTCAGGAAAAGTACTGTTTAGGTTCAGACCATTATTTCTAGAGAAATCCTGGGACCCAAGTACTGAGACCATAGTCCAGAGTTCGGGCACTGGCTCCTAATGGCCCATCCCTCTTCCCCACAGACGACAGACGATAACCCTATGGGTGGTGGGGTGCATTATGACCCCCAAGGCAAGTGCTATGAAGTGCAAAGTGCGGAAACCTGGTCTGAAGCTTCTCTCACTCTCAAGCCTGAGACCAGTACAGACTAGATAAAGTTTGAAAATCACTTGTATGGATCCTGGAGCATCTCTTTTGTATGCAATTTGGTGGGACATAGTGGATATCAAAGTCAGGTCTTTATATCCTAGTCCATTGTCTGTGTCTCAAGATTGCAGTGCCATCTCCTGCCAAGTTTTTAGACCTGACAGCCCCCACAACAGCATGAGGCAATTCCACAATAAACTCTGTGTGTGTGTGTGTGTGTGTGTGTGTGTGTGTGTGTTCAACCTATTGGTTCATCTTTTCTGCAGAATCCTAAAAATACATTTGACATCTAATCTGAATCACATTGCTGATGCACACATTTGAGAGTCTCCCCTTTTTGATGATTGGCTCTTATAAAACTGATGTTAACAACATCTTATGTGTTTAGTTCACATAAGCATAATCTAACCATGTAAGTTATTTGTTATCATGGTGGGAAGGACATGGCCTTTGGAACAGGATAGACCTGGATTCAGACCCTGGGTTTTGATGCTCCCTATGTAATATGACCTGGAGCTAGTTCCCGACTTCTTTGACAGTTCATTACCTAATCAGCAGCATCAGAATAACAACAATTTCTGAGCTGATGAAAACTCAAAGTGCAATAAGTAGAATGAGTACATTGTACTGAGGTTGACACAGAATAACAACTTCAAAAAATAATCACCACTCATTAGTATTACTATCAATGCTGGAATGAAGGCTATTAAGCTGAGTTAGTTAACATAGAAATACGAAAATATTCACTCAGTGTAATGTAGTAACTGAGAGAATGAGTTTAGAAATGAAGCTACTGTTGTTTTGTCCTATCTCCTATCTCATCTGAGATTTTAGGCTAGCTACTTAATGTGTTTGGGCTCCAACATTCTCATTTGTGATATCTCACAGAAATTTAATGAAAGGTAAGGTGATGTGTGTGTAGCACAGAGAATAGGGTCTAGGTCTCATGAGTACTTTGTTATCTGTTGTTGTTATTATTATTATTATTATTATTATCATAACAAATATTGTTAACTTCATTAAAGGATGTTTTTTAAATACCTACACTTAGCCCCAGAAGGTGCTAGGAAAGAGTCTCAGCTCCCACAGAATCATGACCTGACTTCCATGAGTGGAAAACTCCCGAGTTTGTCAAGACTACTTAATTCTATCATTTTGATAAAGTGATTTTTAGTGTAGCTTCTTATATTTGAAAAACACCACCAGTGCATAACCATTAAGTAAGAATTTGGAGTGATTTAGAAAACCCGCTCGGGCAGTGGCAGAACCATGCAACTCTTGGACAGTAGCATGGCAGTTCGTTCTTGGATGTCACTTGTGGTTTCAAACCACTATCATAATTAAAAACAACATCACAGTCAGGATGCATGCAAATACATAATGCTTTTAACCTGTGGAATCTTACCACATTTAATTTATAAAGTAATTTTACTGATGACTTTTTGGACCTGCCCTACTAGAAGGAATAAAGTTTAAGTAAAAGGACTATTTTTCCTGACTCCTAAGATACATGTAAGGGTATGACATTTAATATGATAATGGCATAAATTTCTCTGTTACTTATCAATTGAAAGTTATTTTTAAACATAAACATTATATTTATTCAAAGGAAAGCAAGACCAGGAATGACAATTGTCATTTTTATGGAAGCCAGATCTCTCTGAGATAATTGCATGTGTACATTCAAGGATAGAGATTTATAGCTGAAGCACACTTTGTAGATTTCAGTGACAGATACAGGCCTTGAAATACATCTCCAACACAGGAGATCAAACAGATTTTTTTTTTTTAAGTTAAAGCTCATGATAGCACAGTAAGAAAATGAGCTGACAACTTACTCAGTTAATCTCTCCCCTTTCGCCTCTTGTACAATAGATTTTTCACAGTTCCTACCACTTTTATTGTCCCTTATCTCAGACGTGCTCCCACACTGCACCTGGAGTTTGTAGCCAGAGTTAGTCCCTGAGCTTTTCCTTGTTGGTGTGCACCTCTGGACCGCAAGGTTGCCCTGCCTTCAAGAGTAAGTAGCAAGTACAGCCAACAGGGAGGATTAATCTAAACCAAGCCCCAAGGTTCTCTAACACCTGGGAAAGCTGGTCTTATCCCAGGAGTTACATCCTCGTCCATAAGTGTTAAATCTTAGACAACCTAGGGAAACAACTGCAAATCACTGGACTCCGAGTTCATCAGATGTGGAGTGTCCAATTTCTGTGAGCAATGTATATTAACATACTGAAGAGCTGAATCAACACCTAAGCTTATTTCTCTGAATAGGAGATTCATGGAATCACCTTCACGCAAAGGACTTTTAATAGTAAGAAGAAAAGTGGATAAAGAAGAATGAAAAAGATGACGTCACAGAAGAGAATAAGCAGGTGAATGAAGCCCCCAGAGAAGGGCATAGTGAAAAATGAAAATCTAAGCTGTTTCAGTTAGATTGCATCATATCAAAGAAAATCTTCAGTCCCCCAAAATGTTTCCAAGCCTTAACAAATATCTTGCTTATTTTAAGGGAAATTTTATATTGTAAAAATTGCCTGCAGCAATGGAATTTACATGACCCTTTGGTGTGGTATAGAATAAGAACTGTGTGGCAAAAAGAAAAGATGTCTTGTGGCCGGACAGATTCATGTTCAAATCCAACTCACAGCTGGGTGGTCTTAGTTAAATCACTAAATTTATCAGTCTTGATTTCCTCATCTGTCAAAAAGAAGTAGTTTATTATAATGTACTCTATAATGGTGAACTGGAAGTGGTGGGTTATTACTAAAGAATACGACCTTCAGTTAGAAAAACTCTGGTCTCCAAATGTCAGGCAAAAATACTAGTTTGGGCAGTATTGGGTCAGAGTGGTCATACATTCCAGTTTGCTCTGGATAGCCTCAGTTGATACCTGTTCTCTTGGCATAATCATTAACTCTGTGGTAGATGATATGGTCATTCTGGTAATAACCCAAATTAGTCCTGGATGGGTCAACACAGGAAAAAGTGGATGTTGGGCAAAAGGAAATTGCCGTCCCAGTGAAAGAAGCAGAGTGGACCTCGACACTGAGGTCCACACAGACATCTCCCCTATACCAATCACACACTCCTTATTGAGTCAGAATCTGTGGAGAAAATGTCCGCATGCATAAAATTTGAAAATAATTGCTTTTCAGCCAATGTTTTTGGGTAACCTACTAGGTACCAGTTATTGCCTTGAAAACGTCTGACTTCAAAAATGTCAGCCATAAATTTATTTTATAATATAATTGTCAAATTAATTTTATATTGTAGTTGTTAAATTTGAGGCTTTAATCAAAATTTGTAGAAGAATTTCCAAGAAAATTTAACTTTCCCAGTAAAAAGGAGCAATGGATAGGCTTAGTGTCTGGCAGGCATTTGCTGGGGACATGAGGTGGAGACCTCAATTCATTCCAGCATGAATGTAGGAGGATAGAGACATGCAGGGGGCCTAACTTGTCCAGAACATTTGAAAATCAGATATGAAAACATATCAACAGCTTTGATGAATGACAGACAAGGCTGAGGTTACCTATGTCTGGTAAGAAAGGCCTCATATGGGTCAGAATAATCTTTTTTTTTAATATTTATTTTTTAGTTTTAGGTGGACACAATATCTTTATTTTACATTTATGTGGTGCTGAGGTTCGAACTCAGGGCCTCGTGCATGCTAGGCAAGCACTCTACCACTGAGCCACAATCCCAGCCCTGTCAGAATAATCTTGAGCCAACTAAAGATTATGTAATGAAATGATTGAAAAATAACAAGGACTTCAGCATGTTCTCACAACCAAACTATTGGGTTTAATTTTAGTACCATTTCCAAAAATGAGAAGGAGAAAATCTTCAGGAATTATAGCACACCAAGAGAAACTTGTTCAAGTTAAATTTCACAGCCACTAAAAAGAAACAGAATGAGTTCTTAATTTTCTTGCTTTCCATGTCTATCTCTCTCTCTCTCTTTTTTTTTTTTTTTACAAGGATCTTCCTTGAAGTAAGGAGATCCTCTCTTTTCTAACCAGGAAATGTGACATCTCTGCATTATTAGTGGATAAGTAGAACTCTCTCAACTGCTGTCAGATTTGTGGAGCCAGTGTGAACCAGGGTATAGACTTGGGAGTGGATGGAATGAATAACATACTAAATATTTTTGTTGTATTCTTATTTACCACTATCTATCTTTGGTACTAGACAAGATAATTAACAGAATCTCAGACATCTAGAGATAATAAATCTTTCATGAATTACATGTCTAAGTAAAGGTATTCATCAAAAGTAGGGTGTGGCAAGAAAAATCTTTGTCCAGTCATCTCATCCTTCAATTAATGCATTTATTCAACAAGAATCTACTCAGGGCCAGGGAATATCACGGATGTCATGAGGGATTCAAAGTTTAATAAGCTATTCTTCCCACATTAAAAAAGGAAAGAAAACTCAAATAAGCCCAGGAATACATGGTAGAAGGCAGGATTCTGGAGCAAAAAATTGATGCAAAGAACATATTAAACACACTCCCCTTCTCTTCCAAGTGCTTAGAAATGCTAAGAAAAATAATTAATTTTCTTTTCAAAAATATGTATCTGAAGTTGAATGCAAGAAAAGGAAATTGAAAGGTATGAAACAAGTTTAAGAAATCTTAGTACTAATTGAAATTCAAAGGGTTTATAAAAGAAAATATTAGGGGTGTGGTTTTAATATCCATTCAGTTAATTGTTGAAACTGCAACCAGAATATAAAAGAAGATGGAATAGGGATCACAACCTAAATTTGAAATCTAGTAACAAGCTAATTTCCATAGAGAGGAATTTGAATATCTTTACCTTCTGGTTAGGTTCAAGACTAAAGTTAGCTGTCCTCTTGGGCCCACAAATAAAAATAGTAATCTGTGACAGATCTGGGAATAGTAATCTGTCACATTTGGGAATGAGGTTTGAATTTGAACTATATGACTGATGTCTACAGAGCAGACATTAATTAGAAAACTGTAGGACCTGATTACATGGTAACTGCAAAAGCATCCCATACTGGACCACTGTAATCTAAGTCACACCTGGGAGAAAACAATCACAGGATATTGAAGAATCCCACTAGCAATGATAGAAAATGTATAACAAAGAGGGAAAAATTTTTACCTAGGGAATTAGAGATGAAAGATAACTCATAATGGAAAGGTTCTGAAACAAGAATAGGCAACTAGATAGTCATAAAAAAGAATAAAAAATAAAGGGAGATAATGTAGTCAGAAGGGCTCTAAAGAGGTGCAAAGATATAGAGGGAGAATTAAATACAATAGAGGCAATCTTCCCTAAAAAGGCACAAACAAAAGTAGAACCAATAACAGAAAGAGCAAGTAATATGAAAATTAAAATAAGAATCTCCAAAAAATGCATGATAGTTTTACATTTCTCATTTTTAAATTAATTACAGGCTCACAGGAATTGATCAAAATTAAATACCTTAGAATTCAATAATATAACTTTTAGGTGCACAATGTGGAGACTCTTACATGTACGTGGAGTTGAATGAGCTATAATAGTAGATATTTTAGGATTATTTCAATGGAAGGAAGAAATTACATAAAAGCTCATAGATAGAGAAATGTATAAATGAATAAATATGGGATACTCATATAAAAAAACTATACAGTTTTAAAAAATGTAATCAACCTGGCTATGTCTCATTTACATAATTACTCATTCCCTAAGTGGGGTGAAAAATAAGACACAGAACATTATATTTTATAAAATTATAGTAAAAATTATAATGTTCACTTATGTGTCATACAAGTTTATAAAATTTTGTTGATGTGTCATATAAAATAATAATTTTCACATATATGTCACTTATTTATGGAAGTATATATAAGTTTCACTATGTTTTCATATTAAAATATGGTGGGAAAAAGTCACAGCACATTAAAGACAATAGGGAGAGGAAAAATAAATGTTGTTCAATTTTTTATTAAATAATATATTATTTAATGAATCTATACATTAAATAATGTATTTTGTATTTTACATTGCATATAAGTGAAGTTTTATCTCTTAAAATATTAAGAGTAAGAAAAATGTTACTGTTATTAGATGACATGAATATGAACATTTGTTTTGTTATCTTTCCATTCTTCATATGTCCTAAATTTCTCACACAATGAATTTTACTCACTCATTAAAAAAAAGAATGAAATAATGAAATAAATAATGGCATTTTCTGGTTAATGAATGGAAATGGAGAAGATCTTGCTAAGTGAAACAAGCCAACTCAGAAAATCAAGGATGAAACATTTTCTCTCACATGTAGAAGCTAGAGCAAAATAAAGGAAAGAAGGTGGTTGGGGAGAGAATCAAGTAGAAGAAGGTGAATAAGAGTGAAGGGCAAAGAAAGAGAGAAAAGGGGAAGGAAAACAGAATGAATTTCTTAAAAATCATGTTATATTCATATATAAAGGTACCAAAGGGAATATTTCATATTTATATATAGAAGAAAGGAAGTTGAGTAAAGTAGAGGAGGAAGAATAGGAGAGAGAAGGGGAGGAAAAAGATGGGAAATTGGGATTGAAATCAACTTCCTTTCATGTATGATTTTGTCAAAATAACTCCTTTAATACTGTGTATAATTATGATGCTCTAATAAAAAGATTAAAAGTACACAAATAAGAAGAGAGGAATGGGACTTCTGGGTTGGACGGAAGAGGATAGGAAAGCCTTTGACGACATAGGACAAAGTGGAAATGGCCTTTTAGATAGAAGCCCAAAGGAATAGGACAAACCATTCCATCCAAAGGGGTTCCAAGGTGCTTCAGTGACCCTGAAAGGGGAAGTTGACATGGAATGGCATGGGCAGAATTCATATGAGCAAGACTTTAGATACCAAATGAGTTTTTGTGTAAGTTGTATTTAAACATTAGTTTCCATTAATAAAGAATTTGTAGGGTTGGGGATGTGGCTCAAGCAGTAACGCCTAATGTGCTCCCCTGGTATGCCCGGGGCGCTGGGTTGGATCCTCAGCACCACATAAAAAATTTAAAAAATGTTGTGTTCACAGAAAACTAAAAAATAAATATTAAAAAAATTCTCTCTCTCTCTCTCTCTCTCTCTCTCTCTCTTCTCTCTCTCTCTCTCTCCCCCTCTCTCTCTCTCTCTTAAAAAAAAGAATTTGTAATCCTATGATTCAATCCATTAAAAAAAATGAATTGCAGAGGAAACTGGCTGAAAAGTAATACTGAGTGCTGCAGCAGAGCCCCTAGTTTAAATTGGTATTCTAACCTTCCCACTGGCTGGCTCCCTCTGAGTTGAGGAAGTTGCTCAACGTTAAAGAGGAGGCCAGGATTAATTCTTAAAATAATCAGGAGTTGCAAAATTTCCCACATTCAATATGTCTTAGGCTATGAAGGACCACTAAGCAGTTACTGGGATATTTATTGCCTGTGTTATTTTGTTCAATGAAGAAACCACAGATTTTTTTTTAAAAGATCTTTTTTAGGAATAGTAGCACTGGATAGTTTGGGTTGATTGATATCCTTAAGTTGATAAGGCAAGTTATTTGTCAGCACAAATATCCTAAGCCAAAACTTTGTTTATAGAACTCAAATAAACATGTTTTCGTCCCTTTGAAACCAGAGAACAAAGACTATAAATATTCTAAATTATGTTACATATATTACATTTTGCTTTTTAAATAATATTTATGGATATTTTGTACACTTCAATTCATAAGGTGTTTCACATGCATGTCTCTTCAATCTTCACGACACTACCAGGATTGGTGTTAATGTCAGCTTTGCTTTTTATGCACAAGAAAATCAGAGAGGCAAGCACCACTCCTTGAGTACAGTCTCTACATTGATGTTTATACCATCCTTGAAGTTCACAAAGGACTAGCCCGTATTTTATCTCATGTGAGCTGTGCAAACAGATCAAACAGGTATAGTAGAGAATGCCCTCTGAAAACAAGCTAATTGCTGTGTGACTCAAGCTCCTTTTATAAAGAATTTAAGGAGAAGTTGTGGCTTTGTGGACCAGTGCGACCTACAAAATGCAAATGAATCTGAAGTCTATGTTAGCTTCAAGCCATTGTCCACATTGGAAAAAAAAACTTTTTTTTTTTTTGAGTTTCAGAGGATATACATATAAAATCCTGCAAAATTAAAAAAAAATCTGATACCACATGGAGGATGCTGAAATGTATTTTATTCAAAAGAGAACAAATAAGATGACAATATAACTTTCATTTGCAGCCATTCTTTCATGCTAATCAGCACCCCCAGAAGCTTTACAGATCAATATAATAGGAGGCAGCATCAGAAAGCATATGGTCCAGTGTAAATTACTAGAAAAAAAATGAGTTATAAAGACATTATATGATGAATAAATTAAAGAATTCAGTCATAAATCCAATAAAAAGGGAGAAATTAAGAACTATTGAATAGAAGGAAAAAAAGGGCTAAGAATTAGCTCTGAGATAAAATGAAGGATGCACGTGAAAAATATTGTGTCTCCGAGGGACAGCAGAAAAGAAAGGGAGTGTGAGAACCTTGAACTCCTCCAGGAGCTAGAGTGAAATATTGGCAAGAAGAGGGCCCAGCCAGGAAAAGAAATATTGGGTCACTGCCTAGGATCTAAAAGAAATAAGGTTAAACCTAATGAAAATCAGACATCAGATCTAAAGAAAAAATGTATAATATTCTGTTCTTTCTTTTTTCCACTTTGATTGGTTTTGATAGGAACATGTGTTTATGGGAGGGCTCTAATCTATGCATGCAGATGTTTGTTTTCTTTTAAAACCCTGAGATGAAGAGGAACAGAAATGGGAGAACACTACGCTGGGGAAATTGGCTTAAGCCATTGTAAATTTTGTGGGATGTTAAACATTGGCATCCAAATGATATTTTTAAATTATTTGTATATTCTTTATAAGTTTTGGAGCCTAGAGAGCCAGAATTTGTTCTCTGAGGCCCATAGAAGAAGCAGGTGAGCCAAGAACATATTCAGAACATTTTTTAATTCCTCTATTTCAAAAATATTGGGAGGCACAGGTATGTGTGCCAAAGTGACAATGAACAAATCCGGGTTCCAGTGGTGGCTGCTGCACCTAGGAGGCAGAAGGAGATTAAATACCAATGGGAGCTGGTCATACAGTGCTCATAATTTTGCTACAATCCATGGGGTAACTGTCTATGAATCAAAAATAAAAATATTACTAAATGCCTAAAGTGTGATGTAGAGGAAATATTGAAGTCAACCTGCGATGTCTACATTCATATCCATGTCTTCATATATACATATGAAAGCCAAGAGGTCTTCAGTACAGGAAGACTGTTGTGCTAGAAGAGGCAAAGGAAGATGAGACTAGGAATGAGAATATAGACCTTTGTGTGCTTATGGAAGTTCCAAAATTATTTTTCCACGTACTCATTTGTTCAGACCCTAGACACTTAATGAACATTTGCAACATATCAGACACCATGCATACAAAAAGGGCATACAAGAATGGATAAGGTACTGCCACTATTCTTGGCCTCCTTAGAATGTAGAGAAGTTGTTTTCAGGAAAAAATATTCTAAAAAGAGGAAAAAAATGTCTCTATTTTTTGTTGCTTTAGTGAGGTGATTGAAAGTGAAGAGGAGATTAGCTCTCATTTAAAAATAAAAAGTAAAGTATGTTGGAAAGCATGAAAATGTAGGAAGAGACCTGGTTGGAGATGGAAAGTGTGGGAATACTAAAGGTGGTCCATTATTGCTTTTACAACATGGAAAAGGCAGGGCTTTGACAAAATCAAATCATCCTATAGAAAAAAAAAAAAAAAAAAGAGTTGCTCGCCTTTCCTGCTCTGTCACCTGGATGGAGAAGACTCTACTGGGGACATTTGCTGTGCATTTGGCTTGAGTTTTCAGCACTGACAAGAGTATGCTTCTCATTTAGGGCAGACATTCAGTTCATGCCTACTCCCATCTTGCTTGGAAGGTCAGGAAACAGAGTGAGGAGGGGAGGACCAGCAGCATTTTCTTGATGGTTCCTCAAGTTCTTCAGTCAGCCAGCAGTGCCAGACACATGGGATGCATCTGCACTTTGTCCTGTGGTGCAAGGTTCGCTATCACAAGCTGGAGCTGGTGGCAGGTGAAGGTGCATAAGGAGTGAAAGGATGATGAAAAGAGGAGGGCAGGCAAGAGTTTATATAATTTTACTTCTTTTTCCAGGATTCTTTCCTCTCTTCCGGACCATTTTTAGAGAAGTAAGAACTTGTTTACAGTACCATTTATCAATGCCCCTTTATATTCTCCATATTCAGTAGCTTACTTACCTTTTCAGCCAAGATTACTTTAAAATGCATAATTTAGTTTAGAAGAAAAGCTACAAGGACCTAAATAGAGCATACATGAGATCACAGGAAAGGTTGTTAAATAGAAGAGAAACAAAGAAAAGAGAGAAAGAGGAAATACGAATTAGATTAAATTCACATTTAATTTAGTTAAGGCAATATATGCTAACATCTATACATAGAAAGAAATGAAATCAGAACGAATTAGACTATTTTGAACATTTTCTTAGAGAGCAGAATGACTATGAATCACTTTACCTTCAACTGCAAATATATTTTCTTTCCTTCAGAAATCTACATAAACAAGTTGACACCAAACATTTTTAAACAAGAAACCTCCCCCCCCCCAAAAAAAAAAAAAAAAACACACTTTAGAGATAGCTCAGTACTTTTCCTGTCTATTCCTCAGAAGTTTTCAGCAGTGGGTTTTTAGTATTCACTGTCTTGGACCTTAACAAGAAAACAAGAAGAGAAAACAACATAGCAACATTTAAATTCACTTTTCCATGTTTAAGGAAATGATTTTTCTCTTTACTCCTTCATCAAACTCTTTTTCTACCTGCAAAGCACTCTGTGGCTCTCTGCTCATCTTCCAGTACCTTTCCTAGCACCATCTTGCTTTGTTATAACCTTGAGTGATGTCAAACTGCACTGATCTTGTGGAAGCATTGTGAAAAGAGGGTTTCTCCTGGGGTCTAAGTGCAGATCATTGCATTAGGAAACTAAACATTTGACTACAAAACTGATGAACAGCAAGCAAACTTAGAACTGCAAACTCTGATAACTTTCAACTGCAAACTCTGATAACTTTCAGTCATATCAGCCCTTAGTGGTGCACTGCTTGGCCAGACACCATTAACCCGTTTCTGTGAGCCATGGCACTACGCACACCCAAGCAGCAACGAATGTTCTGGGGATAATTCTTTGCATGCTTGTTGGAGTCATGTTGGATATCAGATTCTAAAAATGCCTAAGGGTCATCCATACTGTACTGGAGGCCACAGTCAAATTAGAATGGGCTGGAGGGGAGTACAGTGAGGAAGGAGAAAAACACAACCACCCAACACGGTTTTCTCTGAAAAGCAAACAATATTTCCAAGGTGGAAAGGCCTATTTAATTATTCCACTCAAGTTCATTCTTAGAGGGGATCTTGTCAATAAAGTCAAATCAGGCTCTTGGTGTGTAACAAGGTTTTTGAGGGTCTTTTTTGAGAGCTTCATTAAAAGCAGACAGTTTCTTTAACCTTTTAGCAGAACCTGTTATCTGATGACGTGAATTAAAGTCTCTCAAATGACTAATAATCATATCAGGGCTGCCATGTCAGCTTGTAGATTTGAATAAGAGGGTCTGAAAACATTTGCATGCCTCGATGTGCCAGTGCTAAGAAGCTAATGTGATAGTGCTGTCATAAAGCACTGGAAAGACATGACTTAATGTAATCTGTCATGTCATATGCTAATCTTCAACCATTACTTGAGTGCTGTAAGTAAGTAGAAAGCATTTGGGAGAAATCCTTTCCAATTTCTCTGAGTACCACTTCTGCTGCTGGTCAGCTCAAATGGGTTTTGTGCATTTAATGCAGAGCTCAAGTCAAGTTGGTTTAGGTCACACTTAATTAACCAGCACACTGATGGGCTGGGTCGCTATAACTCTATGGAAAAACGGTGATTTCAGAGGCGGCCTAACAAGTAAATATTTCATATGCTGAAAGAAAAGGGAAAAGGACACTTTTTCAGTCCTTGATAAAGAATGTGTTCTTTTCAGAGAAAACACTATGAATCTTAACAAGACATCATTTTGGTTTCTGCCTGCTTCCTTCTATATTTGAGTTGAGTTCACAAAAAGCAGATAATAAATAGTTAAAGACATTCCTCTCACCCTGACATCAACAGCTTCTCTGTTCAGCAGATATGGACTTAACTACTCACACAATAGAGGCTGCTTCACTCTAAGTCCACAGAAACAGAGAACAAATGATCAAAGGGAGACATCCACTTGGCACCCTCTTTAACAAGACAGTAATGTCTCTTAATATCCAATCATTAAGAAAGGAGACTGGGTCTCAGAGAGAAGGACTGTTTATGAAACAGACAATGAGTGAGAACACAGACTGAAAAAATTTTTTCCATTTTTTTTTTAGGAAAGTGTGCAAGGGATTGTGATTCAAAATATGAAGTTTATTTTTATCAGCCACACTAAGTCAAGTCAAAAAGATGCTTAAGAACTTGAAGAACTGCCTTCTGGAATAGCATTTTTGAGGATGCTGAGCAGATGGCATGAGATTAGCCTCAAGGATTCTGCCTGAATTTCCCAGAATTCCTAGGAGGTCTGCTATTGGTAACTCAAGGGAACTTTCATACATGTGGGAACTGGCTTTTTATAGGGTCTAATTAGAAAGCACAGGCAATTCCTACCTTCAGCATTAAAAAAAATGCTTTAGTGAAATATTTTTGCTTGAAAAATGTGTGTCAAATTCATAAAGAAAAATTAATATGAATCTGAATGTTGGAGATGTGGTCATCTTTTTCTTCCAGCTCAGGATGCTGCTGAGGTTTTTGTTTGTTTGTTTGTTAGGGTTTTTTTGGTTTGTTTTTTATCTGTACTCTTTTTACCTCTTGTAGAATATCCTGACCATTTTTTTCATGAATTGGTAATTGCTTCATATAGTTTCATCCTCCTTTATGTCTGCTGACAAAATTGTAATTGACATTCCAAAGGGGTAAAGTGTGAGGATGATTCTCGGTGCTAGTAAATTAATGTGGCTCCTTATCTAGTTTTCACTGTTACACAACTTAATCATCAGAGGATCCTTCATCTGAACTTTTCAGTTCTTAGCAGGAAGGACAGTCATATGACATAGCCTTGTTGGTTAGAACCTGGTCTCATTGCACAAATTTCCAAGTTTTGATTGGGACTGTCTATTTTGCAAAACTCTTTCAACCCGGTCCAGGCATCTTGCATTTGCACACCCTGAGCTTTGGGGAAGTTCCCTTTTATTAAGAGAATAAAGAAACACATTCATAGGCTTTGAACTCAATGGCTTCACATCCCAAATGAAGGCAGAAAAATGTCTTTAAAATAATGTATTTGGGTTTGTTTTACATAATTACTGTAACTTCCTGATGGCCTTTTAAGCTTCTGACTCTACCAACTTAAAACTTATTCTCTTTTAGGCTCATTTTATATTCACATTCCCAAAGCCCATAACCCTCTGGGACTCATGATTATCCTTCCCTCATCATTCCTTCCATCTTCCCTCTTAAACAAAACAAAACAAAAAACAAACAAAAACTTTTCTGCCACTTTTTCTTCCCCATGATTTCTTAGATCATAACTTTTGCCTAAGCAGTCTCACTGTGAAGCCTCAAACTAAGTCCCTTCTCATCATTTAATTAATATGTTCCCCCAATTTATCCAGGAAATAGTTCCTGGTTAACATACCACTTATTCACATTATCATTGGTCCTTGACTGATCATCTTCATCTGTTCATTCATTCAATACATATGATTGAGTTTCTCTACATTGTCAAGTCTTGTACTAACCAGCCATGATGGTGATCAAGTATGGAATCATCCTCATCTGCCCATTCATTTTGTTAAGTCTTGTGAAAGCAATATAAATTGCGTGGGCTCTAGACTCTTCTGCTTAACTTTTCATGTTATATGCTCCTGTGAGGTAGGTATCCGGAAAAGACTTCTTGCCCAAACCTCCTATCTTACATATCCACATACTTTTTTTGCTCCTTCTCTGCTTACTGCCTTCTAAGGCAGCTGGCATAGTTTTCTTCAGCAGGTGATCAGTTCAGCACTTATTGTTGTGTAAATAGAGCTATGTAAAGCAGTATGGAAGATAAAAATGAATCATGATTCGTGTCCCTAACACCAAGAGGTTTGTAATCTTTAGTAGAAGGTAATATTTTACATATTAGACAACAGAATGACTCAACAACAACAAAAAAATTAGATGCCAAGCTGAATGTGATCAGTTTATATCAGTGGGAATGGTAGAGAGAGAATATATCCATATGGACTATAGACAGGAGAAATGAAGATGGCCTAGAATTTTACATAAAAGTTTCAGAGTACTAGTGAGAAACTATATGAAGTACCTCATGGGTTTTTGCAAATTTGTCATGAATTGAGTTCCGTCAGAAGATATTAGGGAAACATGAATGTCCACTCTGGACCCTGGTGGAGTAGAAAGCGAACAGCAGAAATCAGTAGGAAGAATGGATCTCAATGTGGGAAGAGCAGAGAAAGTGAAGGGAAAAACATGGGACCTCACAGTTCTGTAATGGTATCATGCTGAAGTCTGCATTTATTATTCTATCTTCCCAAACTGAATTTCTTGTCATTAAAAATAAACCAGACTGTGAGATAAATGGCTGGAGATACTAGTCTACTTTATGTTGCCTCATCAAGTAGTATTTTAAAATCAGGTCAGTATCAAGTCTCCAACTTATATCGTGCTAAAAATCTATTTCTAGAAATCACTAACTTTCTCATCGTCTCTCTTATTAAGAACCTGATTAATAGCTGGGCATGGTACAGGCTCTTAACTAATAACTGCTATTCATTCTTAGTTGAGGGATTTGGGTTCTGTTGAAGGCTCACTAGTAAAGGCAGCTCATTCATTTCTGAATCAAGTTTTTGCTTTTTGAGAGGCCATCAAGCCCCCTTCAGCTCCCCTTCAGCTTCCTGCTGGGTTTCTGCCCAAGAACTTAATTGTTAATGGCTCCCAGCTGTGCCACAAACATCATTTCCTTAACCCCTTCCTTCCTGGCCGCCAAATGGTGCTTGAGAAATTAAGTCCCCTATGTGGGCTGTTGGTAGAGGCAAGGAGTTGATGGCCAGGTAGGAAGATCTGAGCATGAATAAGTTTTACTCAATCCAAAGCATTGTCATATACACACCTCCACTCCAATATCTTGGGGGGAGGTGAGTAAGTTAAACTTTACCCTGAATCTTAGCAACATACCAACCCTATTTTTCTTACCCTCTTATGTAATCTTGACTGGTGTTTATTATCATTCAGTTATTTATTTACACATCAATGGCCTTCTTAAACTGCTATCTGTATTTAATCCCTACTGGCAATTCTTTGGCTCCATCTCCACTTCCTCATCTTCCCTGGATCTTCTGCTGAAGATCTTCATGATCTTCTGCTGAAGCCCCAGATTGCTCTCACTGTCAAATCCTATCCATGCAGCACATCAGCCTCTTAACAACTGTGATTTTCCTTTTAATTTCTGCACATACTTTCTATTATTTCTTGTTCAGAGAAATGCTTCAGGTAGCCGAGGCTGAACTAGTTTCATTCTTCATTCTGTGCTTTTTATCACGAGAAACTTCCTTCACTTTTATGGGAACTGGCAGGGATGAAGACTTTCCATTACCTTTACTTCTTTTCTTCAAACTCTCATAGGAGCTTGTCTTCTTCCTACTTCCAGTGCTTCAAGATCTGTGGAGACCCAGCTCTTCTTACAGCTTCTATTCCAAGTCCTCATTCATATCAGTCACCAGGTTCCAGGGACCCTGGGCGCCCTCATGCACAGCTTGCCACTTTCCCACACCAGCCAAGTACTGAGATTGGTCCCCAAACCCTCAGTTAACCACAGGCTTCCTTCCTTTCCCAATCCACTGTTGAAATTTATACTCGGTGGTACCAGGAATGACCAATTAGCAGCTGAGTCAGCTACTTGGGTAACAGCAAACTCCCATATTTTTTCCCCTATAACTTTATATACTTAATGTTTTCTTCGGCTCTGGTGACGGCTTGCCTTAAGGGATTCTTTCAAGACTGAAGGCAGGGTGTCACTCACATTTATTGTCTACTATTATTCCAGGCCTCATCTGTGGTTCTTTACAATTTTTACTTGATTTAAATAACTACTTTGTATATTACTGCAGTCAACACTTATGATCTCCAACAAGTATCTGTTGTTCCAGGTTGAACATGGGACTATCGCATTTCCTCTTATATTTTCTCATTTTTTCATCTTCATGTAACCCTACATGCCCACTTTACCAAGAGGAAGTGAGGCACAGAGGGGTGAAGTAATTTTTTGAAGGTTACCCAGCTACAGAGATTCAAATGAGAGGAGTCTGATTCCTGAAACCACTGCCTCAGGTGACATCCATGAGCAAAATAATCACAGTCCACAGTTGCTACCTTCCTGGAATTTAAATTTCAGTGTATGTGTGTGTGTGGAGGCACCTATATTAAACAAAGAGTTAGACAATTAATTCAATTATATCTGTGGTACAGGCTTTAAAGGCAAGAATAGGCTCTTGTGATGATACAAAATATGAAGCTCTGACCAGGTGGAGAAATTCAGGAACATCTTCCTCAGGTAATGACGTTGACATTGAGACCTCCAGGAAGAGAGTAAGTAAGAGAGTAAGAGTAAGTAAGTGGGATTGGGGTTCTAAAGGCAAGATACTAGAGCTACAAAAATTCAATGAAAACCAGTATGAACTGAATGTTTGGGATAGAAGGAGAGAGAGTGGTTTGACATGAAACTGAAGAGATGGAAACTGTGTTATTTGGGGCCTTGTAGACAAAGACAAAGGTTTTAGCCTACTTAAAAACCATGCAAGATTTTTAAGTAGGAGACTGGAATAGATATGTACTTTTAAAAGTTGGCAATAGAAAAATAAATTAAAGGCATTTGGAAGAAGGTACAGTATATCAATTAGGAGGACATTTTAATTGGCCAGTGATATTTTATGATAATGCCTATTTTACAGAAGAAGAAAACATAAAATTCAGAGTTACCTAAGTTGACCATAGTTTGTGCCAAAGCCAGGATTTGAATTCTGTTCTTCCCATTATTCAAGGTCATGTAACTTTCTACCACATGAGTCTTTTTCTTGTGAGAATGAATTCTGTCTCTATACTTAACAAAATTTATCATGAGACTAGAGCTTAGGAGACAGGATTACGGTTACACACCCAGTAAAGAGCACATGGCAGATTTTAACTCATGTCTTTGAGGCCAGACCTAGTGTTCTTTCCACATTGTGCTCCCCTTTGCCATTAACCAATAGCATGTTTCAAAAGTCTCCCTCCTTATTAAGAAAATGTCTTAAATGACATTAGGGTCATAAATATAATAAATACAATGTATAAAAATACCTGCCCAGTATACCTCACAGGATTATTATGAGGTTGAGATAATATGCATTAAAACACTTCATAAACTGACAAATACTCTACAGAAGTAAAGCATTACTGATGTTTGTTATATAGAGGAAATCAGAGTGTCCAATAGGAATGGGACTTCTTCCTTTCATTTTCATGTCATTTGCCAGAAGTGCTAGCAGGTTATAAAGTGCAGGTGTATTTCACAGATTTTTGTAAATCAGGAACGGGGCCAGGGAGAACCAACTGATATCCCCGTTTCTACCATGCTCTATTACATGGTTATGCCTATTTGGAGTTCAATTGGATAATCCTCACTATAATTACTTGTTGTAGAGAAACCTGTGTGTCCCAGAGCTCTGCTTAATGTGTCACTACTGGAACTTGTATTTTATGAAGAAAAAGCATTTTTTTTTTAAATACACCTGCAGCTGAGAATTTATCTTTGCAATTTAAATTCTCAAGGAGAATGAAACATGGATACACAGACCCAAATCAATAGTCATCTTTCTTCCATTAAAGAACTTTTAGGGTCTTTTATAGGATCCCATTTCTTATTATTATCTCATTCCTAAAGATACTTTTGGTGTTTGTCAAACTGCAGATCATGACCCATTGGTGGGCTATGAAATCAATTTAATGGTCAAAAGCAGTATTTCAAAAATGAACTAGAAGAAAGGGAAACTATCCAAGTGTGGTGTATAGCACAAGCATTACTTTAGAAAGTTTTTGTCTCAGCTATAAACATATGTAGCAGTGCTGTGGATCATAATAGAAAACATTTTTTTTTAAACTGTAGGTCACCATCAAAAAAATCTGCTACATACTGATCTATTGAACTCAGAGAAAAAGCTGGTACCTTTACACTTTTTAAAATCAATGTATTTAAGCCTTAGCCCAACTTCAGGATGGGGGTGCTCTCCAGGTTTGAGGCAGGTTGTATCTGCTTTAACTTAAGTACTTCCTAAAGGGTGTCTAAAGTAGTACCACATGGAGAAGGTATGAACAGGGAACCGTCTCACTACCCAGCAACAGCTTACCAAAAGAATCCTGAGTTAGTGGCTCCTTGAAGGGGGTAAGAGATCTTCAGAGAATAACTAAAGACTTTTTCAATAACACATGTGGAGATGTGCTGTGTCATGGGCTCTTGATTTACATTATTTTATCAATTTACTAAACACCTATGTAACAGTTGTGACAAGGTCACACCTTGTCCCCAGTGCTTTATATGTAGTAATTCATGTGCCCTGTGAGGCAGGTACTATTGTTACCCTCATTTGAAAAAAGAATAAATCAAGGCATTAGATAAATAAAGAGCAACAAAGAGAATGCTCTCAACATTATGTTCTGCTGTTATGGTGCTTCATCTTAGTTCCCCCCACAGAGCTTACTAATAAGGGTATTTTACCATAACTGTGGCTCAGCTCCCATCCCTGAATCGAATCAAGGCTTAAGTGTATGTATGCGTGTGTGTTCATGGATGGAAATGGTAAGAAAACAACCCCTAAGAATCCTGCCAACACCAATCTAGAAGAAAGCTAATTTATACTACAATGCCACAAAGCAGTGGCTCTTTATTTTACTCTTGTACCTGGTACCCCCTGTGCATTCAGTTAAAATCAGGGAGATTTCAAAAGACATCCTCTGCCATGGGGCAGAACTTTTCCAACAGTTGGGCTGAGTCTAAGGGAGGCCACACATGATTAACAGATTTGTATGAGGTCATTACAAGTGAGGGAAGAATAAAGAACAAAGCCTTATGATTTGAGGACAAATGGTGCCCAAGGTTGGCTGAAAATGTTTAAGCATGTTCCACCATCAGAAAATAAACGTACACATGGTTTAGAGAAAGGAAAAAATAAGGTGAAAAAAATAAATAAAATTAGGTTGATAAAGTTAGGTGTTTGTAACATGAATAGTATACATCTTTTGCATGTGACAATGTTACATGTGACCTTGAATGCAGCACCAACATATCTAGGCAGCATTTCCAAGGACATTTTAAAGGAAAAAAAATAAGCCTGATGCAAGAGAGTACTGAAACTTTTCTTCAAGTGGGAGGGATTTTGTCCAATCAGAAAAGAAAAGATGATAGAGTTCCCAGAACCCTTACAGTCCATTAAATAGGTTACTAAAAATTGGCCATTGTTCCCCATATTCTTTGGTGCCTGCCCCCAAGTTTTTAAGTAAAGCAGATTAGATCTCAGTCCAAACTACGAGGAGCAGTAGAGAGCCACGTCCCGGTGGTAAGGTCACAACCTGTGGCCAGTGTACCAGAGAGCCTTCTGAGTAATCCTGGGCTACAGTCATGTCCCCCTTTCCAGATTCCCTTTATATTTATTCCCCCAGTGTAATTTTTTTTTTGGTAAATTTCTTACATGCACAACAGAGGGAAAGCTCCTTGAAGGCAGAGACTGTTATTTGTTTTGCAGTATCCACACAACAGTCTGTTATGTTCTACACATATTAAAACCTCCATGAATGTTTATTGAATGACTAAAGTGCAAAATCTCACCAAGTTCTGGGTAAAAAAATTTCATGAACCCCTGCAGCTACTACTTCCATTGCTTTTTTTGTATTTATATAGCTTTTAGCCTTCTAATCATTTATTTGGATTATCTATCAGTTTTGTAGGTGACCACCTCCCCACAACCCCACTCTTTGTTCTAAGTTGGCTACGGCAGCTGAAGTCAAGAGCCACTGTGGAAAAGAAAAACACACAGAGAAGATGGTTACCCCCAATATACACATAGCCTTCTTGTTACTCACTGCACTCTCTGATAGGGAGTCCTCTCTCCTGCTCACATCACAGTTCCAGATACACAATCTGGGAGGGGGTTAGCCAGCTTCTTTGGAAGAGCATGTGCAGCTTTCTGGACATGGAGTTCGCCTCTCGGACTTCTGATTACCACAGGTATTCATGCCCACTAGCTGCTGTCACCCTAGGTGACAAATTTAGCCTCATTGGCTGTATATAACGAATGAAGAACATCCACCAGAATGTCCTACAGGTGTGGCATTTCTACCCAGGTGTCCCATTTGTATTTAAGATGGTTCTGGTTGAAGGCAAACATCTGTACTGACAGTGCAAACTTACAAGTAACAAAGTACATTAAGAGAGAGTGCAGAGAAATGTCATCAGTTCCCCGTTTAGTGCTTCTTCATACATAATGTTCAGTGTGAAATGTCAGCTTTGGCTTCTACAGGTTATGTGTGTGTGGATAATTTATGAAGTTATCTAGCTTATAAAGGAGAAATGGGTTCTGAAGGCGCTTCTGGTCTAAAATCATCTGGGTGATGACATTAACAGAGAGGAATAATGGAGGGGAGGGGAAGAGGGGAAGGGAAGAGAAGAGTTCAAAACTTTGCATATAAAATGAAGATCCTAGAAATGCTCTCATGCACGTTCCACCTCCATGTGACTTTTAGGATCTTGAAGAATGCCTCTTACCCATTCCTCCTCATGCAGTAGGAGGTGGCTTCCAATTCTTCCAGTTCTCTCTATTTGTATTTTGTTAATTAGGAACAACTTGTGACCCTGTGCGTCAGATGTCAGTCCTGTGCCATTCTTCCTAAGCGGCAGGTTAAATGAAGCTGTTTGTGACTTTATGAACTTTAAAGGCACCCTTCTAACCAACTTTGCCCCAGTCTTTTCATTGTGTGGCCCACCTACCTGCTAGTTATTTTGCATAGTTCTCCATAAAATGTCAATTCATGTGTTCTTTCAATCATTCAACAATTGTTTTAAATTATATCTATTTTTTAAGGTCACTGTGTTGGGCAATGATGATGCAAAGGTGAACAAAATACATTCCCTGCTCTCAAGATGCCCCTGGGAAGTCAGACACATAAGCAAATAATTTAAGCATTATTGAGAGTATTTCTATGCCAAGTTGCTATGGGAACACATAGAAGAGGCACTTAACTCAGTCTGGGGAGGAGATGGTAAGGGAAGAATTCTGGAGGAAGTGGTGCTTGGAAAGTGGAAGATGATTAGGAGTTAACTTAGGAATTAGTGGAAGGAAGGGTAAGAGGGAGGTAGAAAAGGGAATTCCCCAAAGCTTCTGCAAAGGCTTAGAATGAAGGAAAAGTATAGCCAGTCTGGGGAATTGCAAGTGGTTCAATATGGCAGGAGCATTAAGTATAAGACTAGAGAACTAGACATGAACCAGTAATGAAGGGCATTTGAAGTCCTATTAAGGAGTTTGGACTTTATCTTGAGGGCCATGGGGAGGCACTGAAGGGTTTTAAATGGGGACTGACAGATCAAATTTGCATTTTACAAAGATCTCCCCAATGACAGCATAGGACCAAGTTGGAACTGGACAAATGGCCGCTGAGGTAATTCAGATATTTTTCAAGATGGTGAGGAAGGTTAAACATAAAACTAGATGTGGGGGTGCTGATTGGATGTGGGATGTGAGGGAGAAACAGAAGCCAGAGATGACCCTGGGTTCTGGCGATGGCATCCTGCCAGCTGCCTCGCTTGCTAAGTGGCGAGACATGCAATTATCAGGTAAAATTTTGTCTTTCCCTTTCCTCTCATTATTTTATTATTGTTAAATTGTATTTGTTCTTTCACATGAGAAAATAACATTAAGTCAGCTCTTGGTGGTGGTATTTTTGTAACTTTGGAAACCAATAATAGCATATAAAGATGAGGTAGGATCATAGAAAAGTTTTTAAAAGAGTACTATTAAATTTTTTTTTCAGGAAAAAAAAAGCCTATGCCATATGCAGAAAGTTTCCAATTAGGTTAATGTACCTTAAACTGTATTAGTAATTAAGTGCTTTGGGTATTAAAATACCTAATCTAGCTTCAGGCTATTTTTGATAAATCCTTTGACATTTTCCCAACTGAGTGGGAGAGACAGAGCAGAGGAGGCCTCGCCTGGGATTACAGAGCTGTTGGCTCCATTCCCCAGCTTTTAGCAGCTTATAGTGTGACCTTGGTAAAGTTACTTTCAGTCCCCAACCTTTAGTTGTTCTATCTGTGAAATGGCAAAAATAAGAAGATGGCTACATGATTGAGCACGTAAATAAGTCCCCTTAGACAGGGTTTGAAAATTAGTAGTTTGTCTTTTGAGGGATTTTTTTGGGGGGTAGGAGAGGGGAGGTAAGGAGAAGGTGTTAGTTTGGGTTTGTTTTTTGTTATTTATTTTACTTAGGGACATATTAGTTTTAAAGAAAAAAATATGCAATATTTACGGTGAATATATAAATGTATGTTTTGTGTGTGTGTGTGTGTGTGTGTGTGTGTGTAACAGGGCAACAAGGACATCCATACAATATGCATGGAACAATTGCAACTCAACTGAGTCACCAAGGACCCAGAATCCTTCTGTCTTCCCACTTTGCTCTATTTTATTTGGCATTGCTTACAGTGGGGTAGCAGTTGCACCTCAAACAATCGTCTCCACATTGGGCAGGAAGAAAGTCAAAAGGTTGGTGCCCACTCCATTCCTCCCATTTATGAGAAAGAAAACCATTTTTTCCAGAAGTAGTATCATGGCTGCATTGGAATCTTGTGAACAGAACTGGCAGATCCCAGGGAAGCAGGCAATGAGAGTGGGAAAGCACCGTGGAGCTTCTTCCACCTCCACAGTGAAAGGGGGCAAGAAAGAAAGGGGCTGAGGATGGCTACTAAGTAATCACATTGGCAGCAGCTGTCACAGCTGCTAAGCAGAGCACCTTCCAGGAGTGGGAGAGTGAGTCATTCTTCTGCACATAGAAGATCAAAAGTCAGGCTGGTGCTGAGACTTTTAAAAGACACCCACCACTTGGGTGGAAGCTTTTGAGTAATTTCTTTGGTTCAAATTTGTGAAAATCTAGCCTACCCTAGAAGGTGAACTACAGGAAAATCTGATTTTCTAGTGGGTAGAACTGACTTTCAATAAAAAGCCCATGCTTAAAGGGACAAGAGAGAAATATATATCTAAAAAAAGTGAAAGGGGAAGTCAGTTCCTAAAGAAGCTCGTTTGTTTGGGAACCTTTGGACTTACCTATTATGGGGGGTGTTGATGAGAATCAGAGTCCAGGATTTATATAGCTGTGTGGTGCCCTTGAAATGGGTGCTGACCCAGCATTGGGGGACATAAGAGTAAGCTGAATAAATGTTCCCAGTTCCCATGTTGGTTGGTCCCTCCAAAGTACCTGAGTCCTACAAGCATCCCTGGAGAAATCTTGCTTCTGCTTAAGACAAGGCCATAGGGAGCATACTTCTGTGTTTTCCTCCACCAAATTTGAATAAGGCCTCAATTTTCTTTTTAAGATTATCATTTGACAAGGTTTCTTGTTAATGCTTATGTGCCTCAGGCAGCCTATTAGGACATTAGGGAAAACTGCCCACCACTTTCTTGTTGTTGTTTTAACCTGAAAACAAAGTGTATAGAATTGCAGATTATATTCCTAGAGAGGGAGAATGGCTCCCAGGTCTGACCACCCACCATCCTCTCCTCCTTAGACTCTGATTCCACAAACTGGTGAGTTTATCCTGGGCTATAAAAGGAGGACTCTCAAACTACCTTTCCTCTGTGCCTATATCATTATGTAAGCTTCTGTAGTCACCAAGACTCAAAGAGAAAAAAAAAATCTGTTTTAAAAAGTCAGCTTCCTTAGTAAGACTGTCACTTCCTCCTTTTTCCCATGAATTGTTTTCCTGGAGAGAAGATTGCATGTGTTTTCAAATGTCCCATCTGGCCCAGGATCCCCACTAGATTCAGCAGGGCATGGGTAGAGTATGTAACTCACACAGGGTAATGCAGGGGCACCCAGACAGAGCTTGATGAGGAAAAGCAGACTTCTTAGCCGGTGTAAGTGAACTGGCAACTCAATTTCAAGGACACATGCAAGGAGAATTACCAGGGAGGCTTCAGCTACAGAGAGAAGTCTTGTCTGTGTATTTTTGCATGCAATTGTGCCACTACTAATCTGTCTGTTTGCAGTGCAATAGTCCAGCTCCTTTACTAGATTGAGTGCATCCAGGAGAAGAGAAGCAAGCTCACACACAATTAGAACACATTTGTGAACAATGCAGAAAGTGAAATTAAGGTTAATAAGCACTGAATCTATTTTCACACCACACTGCTAGCACTTGCTTCAGTGACTCAAAACCATACAGTTCATGCTCTGGAAAACTGTCACAGAGATGCCATGATGCCCCCTTTACCTATCAATTGTCCAAGAGTTCCATGAACCCATGGCAACATATTCAAGGTCCCTAGAATCGTGGTTGCTTAAACCTGTTTAAAGGGAAAAGTTTTGGTTCTATCATCCTTTAGATCCTGCAGAGATGGCTCATAACTACTCCCAGAAGCGAGGGTAGAACAGGAATTCTAAAGAGGTTTTCATTGTGAATAAAAGAACAGTGGATACTCATCACTCCTCTTCTTATGGTTTTCCCTGTCAGGGCTGGGGAGAGAAGCAAATAGGCAAAGGTTCAGAGTAGTCGGGAAAGCAGGGCTTTCTCGTGGAATGAGTTGACGTATTTAACTTCCGGTCCCACAGGGACATTCTAATAAGGTTACAGCGGCACACCTTGATCTCAAAAGAGAACACTGTGGTCAAAGGGACTGAACCCAACAACTCTAAATATCCTCTGCTTAGAAACAGCCTTTCTGAATTTATGGGCCTAGGTAAACTGATATCCTGCTTTAGAGTGAATTTTAGATTTTTGAAATTTCCCTCAGAATATTAGGCCATGATAAGATTATCTTGGTGATTCCTGGCTCCCCACTCAACCCTTTGTCCCATAATACAGTTACAACCTAAGCTACATGAGCCTTTGTTGACTTGAAGTATACCTACTTAATGTGGGAAAACTTAGGACTCGTAAAAATTTCCATTTCAGTCATTGGTCAAAGTTAAAAAAAAAAAAGGTGGGGGGAGACCATGTTTATATCTTACAGATTTTATTAGAGTGGTTCATCCTTTTTGAATGAAGAACATCATGCAGGAAGATGAAATTTTCTATTTATGGAGGTTGTCTGAACTAAGCTCAACTACAGGGACTATTTCATCCCTGTGGTCCCACTCAGGGGTCCCTGTGTCTTTGGGCCTAATGAAAGCCAACTTATTTCTGATTTCTCTGCTGTCAGCATGCCCAGATGGGTGATTGGTCCAGCGCCTGGGGTTTAGGGCAGTAGGCATTAGCCTTGGGGTGAAGAGTTGTTTGGAAAAACTTCCTTCAGGGAAGAACATGAAAATCCTCTCTATTTAGGGGCAGTTCACAGGCTGGTTTTCCTGGTAGCCATAGCTCCCCCTGCTGCCCAGCTAGGTGCAAGAGAGGCCAAAGGAATCAGAAATGAGACAAAGCAGAGCCTACCTGGAGTCTAGTCAGCCCCAGGAGCCAGCAGTAATTGGATGCAATTAGCTCTAGAGTCTAGGGCCTTAAGCATGCCCAGTGTGATGAATGATTCAGGCAGGCAGTATTAGGTCTTGGAGGGTGGGGGTAGAACAAGCAAGGGGATTGAATTTTTAAAATGGCACCACGAAACCGTTGGTTAAAATCAAATATACAAACAAAAGAAAATCTCAGGTTCACACATGAATGTGATTAACCAGCAAGTTCTGTTCCTGGGCTTTCTCCTAGATGATATTGCTCTATTTGTCTTCTAATATCGTTGCCACCAGCTGTTACCTGGGGGCAAATGATATAATCTCTGCCTCATTTTCCTGATCTTCAAGTGGCATTATTATGGAAAATGCATACACTTATCACAATGCCAGGTACTCATAGAAGCAGCCAACACATGTTAGCTATTGTTTTTAGTCTAGTTAATATTAGTGTTCTTTAAGCTCTCAAACATGGCTATACGTTGAAATGATCCAGAGAAATTTTTAAAAATATTGATTTCTGGGTCCTGTTCATTGAGATTCTGATTTGATTGACCTAGGGTGTGGCCTGGGAGTTTCTAAAGATGTCAGAGAATTATAGAATTCAGACAAGTTTAGGGCTCCTCACGATCCTTCCTCAGAGATGTCTCCCAAGGGGCTGAGGTATACCAAATAGAGGAAGGGGGGCGCCTTCTGCAGTGTTGAACTATAGTGTTTATATATAGTTATATGTGGCACAGGGAAACACTTTATGTGAAAGCATGGACCTGGGACCACCAGCATCTGATTGCCTAGGAGTATTTTAGAATTTCATTTTCGACCCCAGATCTGCTGGATCATAGTCTTCATTTAAACAAGTCCCGAAGTAGTCAGTGTGCATGTTCAAGTTTGAGAAGCTCCCTCCTTTCTTCCTCCTCCTTCTTGATTTGGCTTCTTTTATTTACCATAGATAGTATTGAACGCTTCTAACAAGGAAATATCCTTGCAAAAAAGGCTCCAGGTCTTTATTTCAATAATCTCTTCAGATTCAAATCTCCTTAATTTTTTTCCCACTGCCAGACTTAGTTTGAGTTTCTAATACCTGTCTCAACTCACAAGTGCCCACTTCATGTTTGCTGATAGTTGTATACTAGGCCTCTTATGTAGCTTCTAAAAATATTCTTTTTAAGACCAGTGCGAATGCCCTGCTCAGGCCATCTCTGGTACATTGGTAGGAGTGGGTTGACATTTGACAGAGGATTTTTGGTACATCACAGCTGTGAGAAGAAATTTAGAGGGTGATTAGTATTTGCTAAAGGCTCAGAAAGGAAATAAAATCCTCCATCAGAACCTAGTCATTAGGGTTAACAGTAAACCATAAAATGAATGGAATGTTGGCCCTGTGGACAGGTTCCCAAAAAAGACAATGCAAATATTTTTAAATAAAATGTGGGGAGACAGGACAAGGCTTTGAAAGAAAGGGAGAGGAATAGAGTGAATGATTTAGTAGATGGAATAAATCTCAGCAGGAATTTAGTTTCTATGATATTAACATAATTCTATGGACTATGACATTAGCTCCTTCTCTCTCTCTCTCTCTCGTCCATCCCATTACCAAAAATATTTTAAACATGAGTTTAAAAAGATTCATATTGAGATAGAAATAATACAAGAATTACTATTGCTGTCTTCACATTTTTCCCCTTATTTTCTTTCTAGAAGCACAATGTCCTCTTTATGATGCTTTTATGTCTATAAACGATTTAGGAGAAGACTCTGAAACCAAATCTGTAAATGTGCAAGGCTCCTGGATTGATGGGGAGGGGTAGGGTGAGAGGGAGACACAAATTGCAAAGAGCAGAATAATCAGATACAGAGGGACTTTGATCTTCTGGAGACCTAAGCTAATAGATGTTAAGTGCAGTTCAGTGGAAGTAATAACCCATGAAGAAAACAAAATCTGCAAAATGATAAAATGCTGCAGTCTACTGATCAAGGAAGACACTGGAAAATTACTATGAAAGCATCCTTAGCCCAGCAGATCCAAGGTGGGGAAAGGGCTGCGTCTGCCAACCAGCAGCCAGACATTCCAGGCAGACTCAGCCGTCTCCCATTTTGTGGCCAGATTAACACTCTGTGTAACCTGAATGCTTTCTCACTGAAAAGTTATGAACTGGCACCATCATAGTCCTGGGCTTCATGTCTCCCAATGACGTCACAGTGAATCACCCCGAGGCTGGCCGGTAAATTTGTGGGGGAATTTCAGAGGACGCTATTTCTGTTAATCAATTAGTGCAAGAATTTCTGAAAAGACTCCAAATGAAGTGCTGGTCTTTTTTTTTTTTTTTCCCCTGACGTCATTGCACTATAGTTAAGACATCATTCAAGAAATTAAAATCTTACCAAGCAAATGAGAATTTATGGACATTTGAATGCAATTGAAAAATCTAGAAACTTTATAAAAGGGAAGTCCCTAACACTAATTTATTGAAGTACTATTTTATTATGTGTATCCACTTATTGAGCAATGACTACATTATACACACTGTATAAGGTAGAGCAGAATTAAATTGATCTGTCTTTAGAACCAATTAAATTCTTATTATCAAAAGGAAACCTAAAATTCGAAACAGACAAATTCAGTCTGAATAGACTCTTTATTGTAAAAAAGATTAAACAACCAAAGACCAACCAGAAAATGTGTAAAGATGGTGAACATCTTTACATCTCCCAGGAAACTGGGAGAAAAGTAGATTGCATTTTTAAAAGCTCCACCTTTTTTACATTTCATGCAATGGCTAATTAAACACATGGAATATGTTATCTGAGCCACAAATTAATGTGTTTGCATAGGGTGGCCACAAACAAATGAAAATAAAGAAAAGCTATGCTAGCATATTCCAGGAAAGATGTGGGCAAACTCTGCTGGGCCAGCATTTGGTTCACATTTGAACAGCATACATTAGAATACTTAAAAGCTACGTCTTGCTTAGAGGATTCTCTTTCTCAAGAGAAAAATTGACAAATTTTAATAATACAGACTAATATTGTGAAAGAAAGAATTAAAAAGAAAGGAAAAGAAAAGGAAGTTAATCACTGATTGATTCCAACACATTTCAACTCTGGACAATTTCCTGATGCTAAAGATGGTGAACATCTACATGAACCTATATTAACCATTGTGCTGGCTTTCAGTGAACCTATTCACAGAAAGACTGGTCCCGTAAAGTATGTTCTACCTGTGGGGAAAACTGAGACTGGGCCTACACAATACTAAGGGGATTCCATGGAAAATTAAAACTTGGGGCCCTCCAACACTTGCTGGAAAAAGATATTTGTATAAAATATATATTTATTTTTTAAACAAGTAGAATCCTTGTCTGAAAGTCCTGTGGGTCCAGGCTTGGCTCCCAGTGTAGACTGAGTGGTTAAGATGAGAACTCCCAGCTCTGAGTTAGCAGTCCATTACTCAGCCGCTGTCCCACTGCTTGCCATCAACAGCTCTCCTTATCTATTATATGCATATAACACAATTTAGACTAAGCATGCTGAGTGGATTAACTAATGATTGCAAACCACTTTGGAAATAGAAAATACCCCATACGTGCACGGACTTAACAACGATTAGATAATAGACTGTCCTAAATTTTACTTTTAACTCAAATAAACCTTTTCTTGATGATGAAAGTTATGCTATTAAACAAAAGATTTTTTTTTAAATTTTAACCAGAGGTTTTCAAGGTGTTTTCATTTGAGTTGAATTTCTGTTCTTCAGACCCATATTTCTGCCAATTTCTATCTCTTGTGCTTTCTCTGGCACAACCGAAAGAACAAAGTTAATAACAGAGAAAGGACAAGCTTTAAAAAGTGCTGCATTTATCGTCAGTTGTAATTCTGCTATTAAATGGTCTTGGCATTTGGGAAATTCTTCTCAATCTTACTTTTTTACTTAGAGGAAAGAAAAAAAATGAAAACATGGAACTGAAACCAAAAATAATCCCTTCTCCATCTTCTATGTTCTCAGACTCTTCCTCTTTGTATTCAGTGTGTGACCTCCTGCATCTATAGGGTAGTGTGCAAGATAAACATTGAGCCTTTGTTTCCCCTTAACTTTTCTAGAATACATATTCCTGTTCTTGTGTGCATGAGCACACGTGCACACACATGAGCACACGTGCACACACATACACACACGCACAAATTTGTATAGAAATATTTTTCACTCTGATTTCTGCCTGTGGAACAGATTGAAGATTTTACCATCCAAAACCCACAAAGAGAAAACTCCTACTGTGGTCTTCAGAATTTCCATTCAGTTGATTTGCCTGCCAAGCGCAGTGACCAGTGCCGCCGCTCCTGATGGTGGGGAGCATATGGTACTGCTGTGAATAGTTTCGCTCTCACTGCTGTGAAATCCCACGCCTTCCTACAGAATGTGTTTGGAGGAGCAAATGGTAAGTGTAGCTCTTCCACACAGCTCTGTCTCTGCCTATGGAACCCAGTCCTCTGAACAACAAAATGAAGGGAGAACTACAAGTCTTCATGGGCTCTGGTTTAGCATTCACCTTCAGGGTTAATGGCTACCAGCTAACCATTCCTTCCTCCCAGGAGGGGATTGTCTTTTACACATCCTGGACTTACCAGGAACCATAACGGTAAACCAACCATCCATCATTTTGTTTGTTTGAATCCTCTTCCTCCTTCTCCCCCTTCTTAAAAAAAAAAAAAAAAGAATTTCAAAGTGGGACAGAATCTCAAAGTTAAATTGGGGCTCTGAAAAGAGTGCTGGACTTGGAGTTAGGAAGCCTGGAATATCAAACTCTAACTAGCCTCGTAACCTTGGGCAAATTTATTCTGTGCCTCTTCTGTGAAACAGATGGTGTGGGCCCTTAACGCCCCTTCCAGTTCCAAGATTTGTCTAGTCCAAGTCCACCCCACTCCCAACCTCATCTCCAGGAAAGTCTCTTTTCTAAACTGTTCAAAATAAATTGTTATCTTTCACTTTATAACACAGCTTTCAGGAACTGACTTGGTTGCTTGTTCCTGGGTTTACTCACCCCCCACTGTCAAGTGGATCTTTTGTATGTTTAGCAAAAACGCTCTGCTCTCTTGCTGCAATAGAATGATACTTTTTTTTTTCCTCCTTCTGGGTTTTGTGAAAACAGAGAACTTTTTGGAATTTTGCTTATAATGACTTTTATTATTTGTTCTGATGGTTCGTGAAGTCGCTCTCGGGCTATTAGAACACACTTGCTCTAAGAGTCTCTCCTGATCCCCCTCCTCTCTCAAACGCCATCCTCCTCTTCTGCCAGCACAGTGGGTACTGGTTGAGCCATAGAGGTGGGGCACTGTGGAAGCCAGAGTGTGATTCCATGAGTGCCACATCCACTGGTATGCAGTTGGAGGGAGGAGGGAGCTGACGTTCCTGTTCTGCTGAAGAGGGCTGTGGAAACTTGAGTCCTAGGTGTGCTTCAGTGAGAGGATGGGGATGTGCCCAGATGGGAAGCTTCAAGTACAGAGGCACTTGTATGTCTACTTATCTACAGTCTTGAGGATGCTGTTTATGAGTGAGCTATTCAAATGGAGGAAGAAGCCCACAGAGAAGGAGAAACATCAGGTTGGAGTGATTATATACAAGAGGAGAGGCCCTAGCACAAGTCCAATGGGAAAGGAAGAGGGGATAAAATTAAAAATGATTAATGGCAGATCTCTAATGGTTTCATTGGAGCCAAAGAACATGGTAATACTGAATCAGAAACACTTGATGAGGAAAGGAACAGGAGTGTGAAGGAAAATACATCATCTATACATGTTGCTGCACTCTGTGGATGGGAAAGAGTTCCCCCAGAACAGAAAGGAGTCCATCCCCCACACCCGCACCTGAGGTACCCGAGCTTCTATGGCCTCTTCTGGTCTTTCTGAGAAATTTTAACAGGGCCAGGTAGAACAACTGTGCCTATAAGATGGGACATGAATTCAGAACAATATATCAGCTTTTAGGAGGATTTAATTTAGGGATGTAGACACCTCTTCTTCTAAATGTATCCCTAAAAGTGCTAAAGAAATTGTGTGTGTGTGAGTATGTGTGTATCCATGTGTTGCTCAAAGCATCTTTTTGAGAATAAGAAAATAGATCAGATTTTTAGTTGCAGGAGACCTAGCATTGCTCTCCCCTCCAATTCACTCCTTACTCTTTCCCACCTTCTCCACATGAAGCTTAGAATTGCCATGATGTCTAAAACTTCCCATAATAGATTATACTATCCTCCATTTAGGAAGTTCTTGATATAAGGCCATATCATACACAGCTCTTTACATGAATTTTCATATTTAATCTTCACAACAATACATGACACATCCTCAAACATTTTATGTAGTGCTTATTAAGTCCCAAACAATATTACATATATATGTATATACATATATGAGGATATATATGTGCATATAAATTGAGTTAAGTACTACTAGCATACTTTTCTCTGACCTGTAAGAAAACTGAGGCACAAAGGTACAAAGGTAATAAATTACCCATCCACAAAGAGCTAATAAGTGATACCGTCAGGATTCAAAACCCATGTTTGATGTATTTCATTAGACTGCATACTCCACATGAGTAAGAATCATGTATGGTTTTGCCAGCTATCATATCCTCAATGTCTAGAACACAGTAAGCACTCAAACATGTTGGTTGAGTGTTGAAATACAGAGCTTAAATCATCATCCTCTATGTGATACTATGTCTGAGCAAACTGCTTCTCTCCAAAATCAAGGGAAATGCAACCAGATAGGAAATAAAATTTAGGGACAGAATTATGACTTCAGTCATTATTCAACAAAGAAATATTTACTGGGCACCTACTATGTGGCAGGCCCTGGCCTATGTGGTTCTTTATTTTTTGAGAGGAAAACTTGAATGCCTTGCCCTAGTAACCCTTATACCCAGACAAGGTACCCCCCAACTTTTCTCCATATCTCTGTCCACCTGTCAAGGCTACAACTAGCCCAGCACCTTGTGGAGTCCAGTTCTGAACTCATGCAAGCAGCTCTAAACCATATTTCCCTTGTTTTCCATCCAACTTCAGATTGCAGGACCTACTGGGGATAATGACTCAGTGCTGGGGAGAGTATGGAGGCTGCATGTAGCAGATCTCAGAGGGAGGGACTGCAAATTGGAGGCATTTTATTGTTTTCTCCTTTTTTACCCTGAAAACTTTCCAAAAAGAGAGATCTATTTGAACGTTTTTCAAAATCCATCTTAAGGTCAGCTCTAATTCAGTTTGGGCTTGGCAGTGGTATGATTTCAGTGATGTTATACAGCTGCCAAAATGCACTGGATGCCCACCTTCTCCATCAGCAGTGGGACTCGGGCTGCCTGCATAGCACCCTGCAGATCCCTGGGCCCACCTGGCTTCTGGGAAATGTTGGAGTTTGGTCATTGCCAAAGAGAAAATCTTCCATAGACATTAGTGGATAGAAGGTTGCGAGAATTCAGAATCTCACTTTTAGTGAATTTTACGAAAACAAAGACATCCATTGTGTTGTATAGTAGGTATTCACATGACCTTCCATTTCTCTTCATTTCTATAATCAGGAATAGATTTGAGCAACAGAGGATTAGATTGACACAGAGCCTGGCACACAGCAGGTAGTCAGTGACAAAAACCCATAATACTTAGGAGCAAGCGAGGAGTCAAGAAACACAGGTTCTAGTTCCTTGATTTTCTATTAACTAGTATGATAAAAGTACGAAAATGATCTCTCTACAGCTCAGTTGTTTCATCTATAAAATGAGATTAGATGAGTTCTTAGATTTCTTCTGGTTCTTAAATTTCACAATTGAAATTGTACTTCCAGGCATCATTACATAGTAGAAAGAACAGATGCCAAAGCTCAGAGTCCATAGATAGGATTTAGCTCCTGCTGCTGACTACCACTGACCAACCATGGGAGCTCAGACATATGCCTCAACATCTCTGAGACTCAGTTTCTTCATCTGTACAATCAGGATATTGAAATGTGTTTTGTAGGATTGCAGAGGTAAAATGTCAGTGCCTGAAATACAGAAGGTATATAAAATACATAATAAATAAAAGATAAAATCTTACCAACTTTAGACTCCATTTTTCCTCATAGAAAACTGTATGGCCCCTTAGGGCAATATGCATTCATGGCCCCTGTCCTGTACCACTTCCTGTATTCCATGTAACCATGCAGTGCTCTTCCAATCTTTGACTTTGGGTTTGACTAAATGACATACCTTGTGGCCAGTGGCATATCAGCAGAAGTGATGCAAACCAAGGTTTGACAAGTGACTGGACTTGGTCTTTGGTGAGAAGACCAAAGAAGGACGTGCCTAATACACAGGTTTGAAGAAGAGAATAAGAGATATGGGACAGAGCCAGCATCAGTCATGACCAGTCTAGGCAAGCCAAATTCCAGTTCATCACTCTGCAAAAGCTAAATAAATGATTATTTGAAACCACTGAATTTGGGGATAGATTGTTATGCAGCGTTTTTATGGCAATATCTAACTGACACTTCATGGGTTTATAACAGAAGATAGGAGTTTTAGATGGCTTTACTTTAAAATTGGAGTTCTTTAGTGACTTTTGAAAATATATTTACTTTCTATAATTTGGTGAATCTTCTCTTACAGTTTTGGGTCCAATTTTGTTAGGAGAAGGAAGATAAAATTTTGCTCAAATTACATTTCTGGTTCAAATGACAGTTTTAATGGTATCCAAAGCATTTTAAATTGATAGATTATGAACAGTCGAAAATTTGGTAGCTTAAAGTATGGTAGCTTTAATTTTAGGTTCGAGGATTTTTAGCAGGTAGAGACATATGTGCAGACCCCAAACTGATTATAGGGTACATCTATATATTGCTTAATATAATTGTCCATTTGTAAAATTCTGAACATTTTATTAATAGCTTTATTCAGATTATGAAGTTTTAAAAATACAATATTAGAAACTGGCCACTGATACATCTACAGGACTCTCTGTCTAAAAGGGGGTTACTATGTTAATCTATGCAACAGAAGCCACATTCTCCTGGGCCTTAAGACTTGAAACTAACTAGTAAGCTTCTTCAGGGCAGGGAAAACATGCATGACACTGGGTATATAATTGTTTGACTAACAGAAGACAAGCACTTTTGTCAAAGGACAGAAAGTAAAAACCTGCTTAAGATCCAGCCCAAATGCTCCTCCATCAGGAAGAATGCATTCCCCTGGGATCTGTCAGACCTGTTCCCAAGTCTGACTTTGCCACTAGGCTGAAAGTTCCTCAAAGATGAGGGACCTGTCACTCCCATCTTACATCCCCTATGCCTATCAAGATCCTTTATGCATCATTTGATCTTAATATTATTAAATATAAATGAGTGATGAAATTATACCAATTCATGAAAGAAGAAGGTAAGGGTCAGGGAGATTGAACTAGTTTCTGGAAATCACCCATTCAGAAAAATCTGGGAATTAAACTTGAACTTGGCTCCAAGGTAATCCATAGTCTATTTCCTCTACACTACACTTGAATCAAAATTCCTGTGGCAGAAACCCAAAGAGCCCATGTAAAGTACATAGCACAGCAACAGGATGCCTAGTGAATGTTACTGCTGTAATCATGTCTTAATCTAATGCCAGAAATCTCATCATTGGAGGTGCATCACTCTTCTCCTGAATGCCTTTTTTTTTTTCAGAAGTCACCAACTTATTGTTGGTTGAGAGAGAGGGAAAACAGAGCGAGCATCCCAATGGAGTAAGAGTTAATTTATGGTATTGAATATCAATCAGATTATTATGTGTCATTAATAACTATGTATGGGAAGAGTTTTGAATTACATAGAAATACATTCAATAATGATGTGTGTGTAGTTTTTTTTTTATTTTGCAATAAACATAGCACAGTATTTTAAAATATGTAGTATATTTGTAATATCATAATGCTTTCCAACACTAAAATGCTATTGAAAAAACACTGGAAGTAGATATTCAAGTATATGTCTTGAAGTGATAAAAAAAGTGAGTCTGAAAGGATTTCACAATGACCTGCCTGTTACATTTCTGCTTCCCTATAGTGGAAGTGGCCCACTACCACCATTTTGCACCCATGTTATCAATGATGCTACACTTTTATCATGGTGCCAGTAACCCTGTATTGCACTTCGTTATTTCATATTGGTTTCCCCCTGCTGCCTGGCTGTGGGTTTACTAAGAGCAGAGATTGTCTAATTCTTTGGCATATCCCCAGCACCCAATTTGTCCCCAGTCCCTAGTAGGCTCATAAACCTTTGTTAAATGAATGGTACTTCTTAGAACTGAATTAAGAACTTGTACATGTCCTCCAAGAAAAGGGACAATAGGAGAGAATGTGTATGTTTATATGTGTGTACTGCAACAGAGTCAGCGCTTGCAAACATTACACTACATGTTTTCACATGTCTTATTCCAGTTTGCACATTTACAAATTAGAAAATAAAATTTAAAATGCAGTGAGCTGTTTTTCCTCCCACATCGCCTTTTGTGAGTAATGACGAACAGTGCTCAATATGCATGCTCCTCTAACACGAAATCTGTACATTTTCTGAATACAAGCAAAATGTATGGAAATTATATCAAATCTAATTTAAGTGTGTTTTTGTAAAATTAGGATGTATAATACTTAGTTTCATGAGCAGAACAAATAATACAATTAGTGTTTATTCTTTGACTACTCCCTTACTAAACAACTCAGTTAAAAAATGCACACCACACTGAAATGTGGTGCTTCTCAGTCACTGTTCCAGGTTTCAAATGTTAAACAAAGACAGACCAACCTTAAACCTTTTGATAAATATGATGCTCGTGGTAACTGCAGCATTCACTTCGTATCCCATTTCTCCAAGTTCCTGTCAGCCAGATGTCACTTGCAATGCAAACACTAGAAAAATATGAAATAATAATTTCATACATCATCTATGTGTGCATGAGCCGGTCAAACATTCAATACAAATTCAAACTGCTACTACACACAGAGCAAATATCATCCAAATAATATTTAAGATGATTGAAAGGCTTTTGATTTGGAAGTGTATTCTCTTAAGCTAAGTGGTCCCCAAGACCATCTAGAAAATTCAATTGTTTCATTTTTAAAATGTTTTCTGCCCAAAATTATATCAAACCCTAATGTCTCAATAGAAAAACATGGGATTGGATTGCTGACTGGGCGCCTGATGTCAAAGAAAAAATCTAATTTCACAATGGCATTTCCTCATACTGTCTCACCAAAATACAAAATTGATAAAATTTTAATGGATAATTTTCAGAAGCAGAACGTTAACCGTTGCAAGATATAAAGGGAAACTTAGCATTGTAGCATAGGAAAAGCAAAGTGAAGGAAGGTACCGACTATAAATACAGATATACAATGCTATATAAAAAGCATTCTTAAGAGCTTTTTCTTATCAAAAACAGAACTTCAACTTTAAAAAGACCCTTACTATCAAAATATAAGCTTTGTGTGTGTGTATGTGTGTGTGTGTGTGTGTGTGTGTGTGTGTATGTCCAAGTTTCTCTTCTCAGATCTTTTCTATTTTGTAAAATGATATAGGGAAAGGAGTCACACTGCAAGCTAGACTATTAGATATACATTTGTACAGTGTCAATTTCTATTTTTGATGTTAGTTACAAAAGCAGGCCTGTATACCCCTGGCTTCAATTAAGAGATAAGAGAGAATGGTATTGGATTTAGCCCTGCTTTTTCTCAGTAAAGTCCTGAACATCCTCTCTTTCTGCTTTCTGTGTAGTGGGGGAAGTTCCCTGCCTGTCTGGAGGGAAGAAGAGCTCTGGTTCCCTTTGTTTTAAAAAAAGAGGGAGCTCAGTGCTACAGAAGTGCAGGGGCTCAGAGCAGAAAGACCTTCGTGTTATCTGGATGACCTCTTACCATTTTTGAGCCTCAGTGTTCCCATCTGTAAGATAATAAGCAATAACTTCTACCTTGCTGTTTTCCTGTGATGGTTAGGAATAATCTTCATAAAGCACCTGATAACAGGGTTTGACACAAAAGACATCTCAAATATTACTTTGAGATTATTCTAATTTTTTTTTTTTAGCTTCAAGTATCTGCCACCTTGGGTTCTGCCTTCTTTTAAATCTTCCCAAGTTATCTCCTTCACCCAAGCTGGCAGCCATGGCTAGCTGAGAGCAGGAAGGGCAGTTTCCTCTTTGGACAGATTGGCCAAGGTCATCCAAGTCATCAGTAAGATAAGCCATGTGACAACCAAAGCGCTGTAGAGTCTTTAAATTTGCTGTTTGACCTGGAGCCATGAACTAAGGTGCTGGGGACAGCAAAGAGAGGCAGAGCCTCTCTACAGGGAGGGGTCTTCTTCCTTAGAGGCACTGGGGATAGTCATCAATTTCCCTCTCTCAGTAGAATGAAGTCTAACACCATGTCCCTGTTTAAAAACTTGAGGGCAGCTAATAACATATCAAGCATTTTCTTCCCCTTTCCTTCCCTCCTTTCCTTTCCCCTCTCTTCCCCTCCTCTTTTCTTCTCTCTCTCACTCTCTCTCTCTCTCTTTCTCTCTGTGCCATTCATCTTCTCCATGACATTGTATTTTCTTCTCAGGACAGGCTTTGGTTCTTAAATTATTTTGGTAATGTATCATTTCCTCTCTCTAGTCTTAAAGAGAGCTTAGTTAATGGTAGACAAACCATTAATAAATATTTAGTATTTAAAATTGATGCTAGTCCTTTCTCCTAGGGCAGCTTATTTAACTGAATAAAAACTAAATAGAAATGAACTCTCTCTGTTGGCTAGGATGACTGTGTGGTACAGTTGCTGATGTAGAGGATTTACAATTGAGCAGAACCAGATTTTTAGCCCAACTCTGAAATTACTTAACATCTTGGGCAAAGTTTTAACGTTTCTGAGTCTTAGTTTCCTCAATTAAATGAGGACAACAATTCCTACTTCTTAGAATTATTATAACTAAGGTTGTCAGGTAAAACATAGGGGACTCAGTTAAATGTGAATTCTAGGTACACTTTTCTTTTTAGTACAACTATGCCTCAGATATTGTGAGGGACATATTTACACAAAAAAATTATTCTGCTTAAGTGAAATTCGCATTTAGCTAGCTACCCTATATTTTCTATTTGTAAACATGGCTACCCTAAGACCACTAGGTAGTGGATATTTATTAAGTGTTGTTCATTTCTTCTCTCATGGGGTTCTTGTCTGATTAAGTGACTTGTACACAATACCAACTCAATAAATCTTAGTTTATTTTTTCTTTCCCTCTCAAGGCTCCATCTCCAAGGGAGCCATGCTGTCTGCCTAACAATGGAAGAAAGGTCTCAAGGGCTGGTGACATTTGTCTCTGAGTTTGACTTCTGCATCCTCATTCCTGGGCCTGCTTGCTCCATGTAACAGAGAGCGTGGGGTGGCCTAGTTAAAAAAAAAAAACAAAGCTTTTGGTACAGGTCCCCTCATTTTAAGGCAACTCAATCTTTGACAATCTGAAGTTTGCTGTGAAGCAGATGTCCTAGGAGTGATTCTTACCACTGTTTTATAACGTGATCTGCTATAGACATTCTTTAAATTGTGAGCTCTCTGAAGAGTTCCAAACAAAATTGTAGAAAGGGATTTGATTTACAAAAACAGAGAGGTCAGATAACTTGTTCAGTGACAGATCTGCTACCTAAAGCCAGTGATAAAGGCATTACTAACAGCACTCTACAACTGTCCTTGCTTCCACTGGCACCCTCGCCCCCGATGTCCACTCTTCCAGATACTGTTATTCATCCAGCAGAAAGCTTTCAGCTGCAAGAGGTGCCAAATGCCCTCTTGGGGTGGTGGCCAGGCGTGAACTTGGCTGTCCACAAAAGATACAGGCAAGGGTTCTAAAGACGTGTTTTTTTTCCCCTTACAAGTCCAGTGTTGTTCCTCTCTGAGAAGACAGAGATAGTGCATAGGATATGATTCAACGGAAAGTCTTTGTGTGAGAAAATGGTTCTTTCAATGTGACCTACCTAAGGATCTGCACATTTGGAGTCTGTCCGACCCCTGTTTCCAGAGCTACAGCTGGCTGTGCTGGACAAAGGGCAGCTGACAGCACCCTGGCAGCAGCTTCCTTCTGTCCCAACTCTGGGAAGGAAATACCTCCATGTTTGGAAAATAGCGAGGATCTAAAATCTAGGAATATTTCTAGATTTCACCCTGGGTCTTTCCAGGGGGACTGGGGGCTTTGGCTGAAACCAGAAAGCAGGTCCTGTCCACTTCCTGAGCGTCACATTCTCATGTGAATAGGCAGCCACCACTCTGCACCAGCTGCAGCTTCTGGGTGGTCCTGCTAGGAAGTTCCAAGTGGATGGCTGTGCAGCATGTACCCTGGCTGGTCACACAGTGAGGACAGTCATCTGTGGGAAGGAGCAAAGGCATGCAGGTTCTCCATGCTTCGATCTCGGGTGGAAAATCAAAGTGAAATCAAACTTCCTAGAAAAAATGTGTTCTCCAGAATTATAAAATGAAAATGAACAAACCCATTGAGGCAAAGAATGGGTGGATTTCTCCAGTAGGCAATTCTGGAAGTGAAGCTTAATAGGTTCTGCTTCCCACTCTCTTTGAGTGCATGGAAACAGGCCCTTTATCCATACATGTCCCTTTATCGGTATTGCTTTTCATTTAATATGATTCTAAGTAAAGAAAAATTAACATTTATAATTATTAGAATATATTTATATTCTGCAGTACTAGTTTTAAATGTAAATATATCACATTAAGGTATGAAGTCATGAGACTCCCCAACATTTCTCCTTAGGAAGGCAAAATGGGAACTTCTGGGTTGGAATTCCACCTCTGCCACTTACTAACTTTTGACAAGTTATTTAATCCCTCTGTGTTTTTTTTCAGTTTTCTCACTTGTAAATTGGTAAATATTAGTAACTTCCTCAGTGCCTTGTCGTGAGACTATAAATGAACTAATACATACAAAGTTCAGAACAGTGCCTAGCTGTTCCAAACTAAGTTCAGAAGTAAGCCCAAAGAAGTGTTAAGTGTTCTCAATATAATTAAAATGACATGAATAATTATGACTTATATTTGTATAGTGCTTAAAAGTTCTTTTTGGTGGATCTGTAGTCAGTGCTATATGGAGTGAAACTGAGAAATCTCCATTTTTCTAAATAAGGGGAGGAATAAATAGGAGTAACCAAATGGTGGTATGAGATTATTTCAGTTGGAAAGGTCTATATGACCAAGAGGTACAAGAGGCAAGTTTCATAAAGAAAATATAGATGTGGGCAGCAAGAGCCAGGTGGAAGAGAGCAGTGTTTTAGAGTGTGGACAGCAGAGACAGGCATGGATAGAAGTCAGTTAAATAAAAGGAGCTTACAAATGAAACTCAGGAGTCCTAATAAGAGTCAGCAGACAACCAATGTCTTAAGTTGAACATTTTGAGAAAAGAATAATTTCCCTGATCCTACATTGTACCTCAAAGACAATTACAGGTGAAGGTTTAGGACTTAAATATACAGAAAATTAAAGAGCATGGAGTAACCAGAAAGAAGAAAAATGATAGTTTAACAAAAATTTGGGGCAAATTTTTCATTCTTAGAACCAGTTGAAGAAAATTCATATGTGATTATATTGAGCAAATATTTTTCAGTATGCATGTTTTTATTTTGATTCCTGTGAGCCAAAACCACTTTAGGTCACAAAGAAATCACTTCCAATAGAGGTTTTTTGCTTCCCTAGTTTCCATCTTACCACAAGACATATAGATACTACATACTCTGTGGAACCCAATGCAAAAATAGAATTAAGAGGCACTTGTTCAGAAAGCAGAAAGTAAGTACCATTAAATGTACTAAATTATGAAGCTCCTTCCCTTTCTTCGTGGTCTCTCTCTTAAACTGTCATGATGTATATTAATTCTATCTTATATTATTCTAAGTAAAGAAAAATTAAGATTTGTAATTATAAGCATGAATTTTACTATCATCTGTATTCTCTGCTGCACTAGTTTTAAATGCAAATATGTATATGGAATATTGACATCATCACAATTGTGTTTTTGGCTTGTGCATTACATCACCAAAATAATGGAAATGCTGCACAAAATGCATTATTTAATATGGACATTCTACAAATTCTACTTTCAGTTTCCCAATAAGTAAGGAAAGATTCAAAAGAAACGTTGCTCTGTCATTTTCTTTCTTTCTTGTCATTGTTTCTAGCATAGTGGTTGGGTTAACAAACTGAAATAACTCAAATAAGAAAGGGTCTGATAGAGTGTTTATATTTACTGGAACTCCATGTCTGGAGTTCTGGGGAAGCCAATTATGCTGGAATGGAAAGCTTGGCTTCTGGAAGATGCCAGTGTCCCTTCTACCCCATCTTTTCCTCCCCAAATAACTCAGTCCTAGATGTAGCATGCTTACCTAGTACTTTCTTGGAGTCTCCCTGAACTCCTACACACGTGGGTCCACCAGAATTATGCTCATAGGGCATTATGAATGCTGTATGTAAATACAGCACCAAGGACAGATGGACCCACACACATATTGTGGCATACCTGTCTCCTCTGCTTATGTGCAAGCTTCATTTTTTCCCTTGGACAGATTTCACTTCCAAAACACTAATTCAGAGATTGAATTTCAAGATGGCAACAACAGAGGATTAAACCATGTGTGAGGTCCCATGAGACTAACAGGTCTTCCATCCATGAAGCCAACTGTGACCCCCAAGTAAGTTCTGCTTTGACAGTCTCAGATGCAGTCATTGTGTTCTCTTTGGAGCACTTTCAGTACTTATTGTCTAAAGAAGTGTTATATGGTATCTTCTATTCTGTAGTCTCTTTCAACTCACTCTAAGCCCCTAGAAAAGAAGAATTGTCTTTTATAATATTTTGCTTCATTTATCACATTTTGAATCTTTGGTAGATTGTGGAATGTCCTGTGTATGCAGCAGGTGTCTTTTGTGGGTATGGATGGTGGCAAGCACTACACATGCTACAGGGGCATGATCTGACTCATGAGTCTCATAACTGGGAGTTAGCAATATTTGTTAGTTTACTCTGACTTGCTAAATCCCTCCTTACCGACTAACAAAGGTGTAAGGTACCCTGGATATTATTTCTGGTACTCCTTTGTAACCTGCCATATCTTGAAGCATTGCCAGAAATCTACTCTCCTAGTATCAGTAAAACTTCTTGCTATTCCCTAGTCCCTGGACTATCAGGGAATGTGTAGGGTAACACACCATCACAGTCCAAAGAGAGGAAGGATGATTCACCACCTCCAGGTAAGCCTACTGGGTAGAAGTAGTGCGCAGAATCCTGAGTCACTAAAATCTATGTGTGTAGGATGGAAATCTTTTATATGCAAATCCTTATCCCTCTTTAGTACAAGAGAGAGATGGCACAATGACTTTAGAATATACAGACACAACCATCTCACCATAGTAAAAATAAAACATTCAGAATTGAAGCAAAAAGGTTTGACACATTACCCACTCCCATCCTTACTCTAACCCGGGGGCTCTGCAAGCCTGTAATAGCAAGTAGGATGGTACTGGGGAAACTTTCTGAGGGTATAGGCTGATTATGTCTCTGATAGTTGTTCAAAGTGGCCCCACAGGGGAAAGCCCAGTGAATTTTTAGGTTGCCTTCTAAGAATCTGAGTAGCAAAATGGGTGAGAGATTGGGGAAATCAAAATGACTTGCTAGATCAAGGGGATGAGTACCAGGCCAGACATAGGAAGCCAAACCAAGGAGAGTATGACACAGGCATGCTCTAGACTGAAGCAGATGGCACATGGAATGCCACAGAGCAGATGCTTTAGGATAACTATTGGAGGGTAAGCAGTTCAGGAGAGTTTTAAGGAACTGAATCTGGTCACATAGACATAGATTCAAGTATAAGAAGATGTGATCATGATCTTTTTGCTGAGATGCATACCTGATGGGCTAAGCGAGTTTTCAGGATAACTGGGAAGTCAGGGAACACTATCTTATGCCCCAGTAAGTATCTGAAGAGATCCTGGGCCTCGAAGGGAGAATATAAAAATCTGCTCTATGAAGCAAATAGTGAGAATAAATCTGAAAAAATAAATAGGAAGCAACAATGAGAGAATGGAAGAGAAATAAAATGACCATACTTGTGAAATAGCTCCTTGCTTTGCACAAGGCCTGATACATGGTAGTGTATTTGAAGTCAGCTGAATATTAGAGAAATTAGAAAGGAAGAAAATAAGCTGTGACTTAGTTTGGACTGGAGCAATTTTTCTCTTCGGCCTGGCTGATAAAAATGTCATAACTTATCCATGATGAAAAACTTAAAAAGATAAACACTTAATTGAAATAGGCTGACACCTTTCCTAAGGGTACTCATCTTAAGACTTGGATGAAGAGAAAGAAGGAAAGATGGAGAATGAAGAAGAAGAGAATTGATGGGCTCACTAATCTATTTCCAATCAAAAGGAGCTTGAGCCACTCAGAGGGTAGCTCCTGCGGTGTGGCTGCCAAACCAAACACAGAGAAGCTGACTTACTCTGGTCCACAGAGAGGAGGCCAGCTCTGAAAGGCCAACTCACAAAGGTGAGAAAGATCTTCTTAGGAAAGCCTCTCCAAGGGGCGATGGTTTCTGTGTTCATCAAGACTCCCTGAAATCCTAGAAATTTGGAGGTAGTCAGAATTGATTTAATCCTTTTTTTTACTATAAATCTCATTTCTGAAAATGATTAACAGAGGCAGAGACATCAATGGTAAAGTCCCGATCAGGGGAAATGCTGTCAGCGTATCATCTAGATAGATTAGAAAATGAACGCTCAGGTTTCTGTGAAGGAAGACTAATGACATTAAGTCAAGATGAAATAGAAAGGAGCATTGCACGGGCTCAAAAACCATAAACCATGAGCTCGCCCTGACAGAGACCCTCAGCAACTTTCTGAACTGGAAAATTATCAGGAGTTGGTCTGAGAACGTTTTCTTGGGCCTCATTGAGAGTCCCCCGCTTGCTTGTTTGGGTTTGTCCTGAAGTTCTGTGAATGACTTTGCCACGGTGGTTCTGACATCTGCCTGAAAGTGCCATCCTTCTGCCTCCAACTTTTAGTGCAATCAATTGCACACTGGAAAACAAAAAAATGAAGGGTTGGCTCACTAAAACAATAAATAAACATTTAAGATACTTCCATACTGTGCAACCATCTGATTTTCAAAGTGTCACAATTCTGCTGCCTTTCAGAAATAAGACAGAGCTGTTGCCCTGAAATCAGTGGTGGCTGAGACCCACGTCCTTTGTTTAAGTTAAGATCAAATGGTGAAGCAAGTATATAAATTCCTGCCAAATAAAGTGAAAGCAGGCATTCTGTTCTGTTTAGCAGTGGGAACAATCCTGTACATCTGCTTCACATGTGGTATATCACTTGATTACTTAAACTGTGTGTCGGGAGACAGACACACATGTGCGTGCACGCTCGCACACACACACACACACACACACACACACACACACACCCCTCTACTTTTTAGAATAAGCCAGTGGAATAATCTCAAATCTAAATATCAGTTTGCGGCATTTTCTCTGTGATTCAATAGAATAAATCTATCATGGTCTAATACAGTCTTTTCAAGTGGACCCACCCTTATTTAGTGGTGCACATGACCACCTGGAAATTGGAAGTCCCTGCAAACTAACTGTGAGTCTTCTTCTGCAGGAAACAACAGCATCCAGGACAACTGACATTAAAGCACTGTCCCTTGGCAGGCCGGGAATGGTCTCCAAGTCTCATAACACATCACTGATTTTCATGAGAAGTAAACTTAAAAACCTGAAATTCAAGGTAAATTTTTATGCTGTTTTGGAGGTGGAATGGTTATATGAGCATTAATACCTCAACCCCCACCTCCATCCCTTATTATGACTACAACATTAAGAGATAAAAATAGATGGTTCTTCATCTAAGTTTTCAAAACTGCAGCATTCCATAGATAGATGGGTAGTTATGTGGGTAGATAGATACTTAGTGTTCAATTCTAATGTTTCTGACTTAAATTTTTAAGGTCATTGTCTCCCTTCTGACACCTCTTACTACATCAACATCCCATTATATCATTATAGACTCATGAAGCAATGTACTTTTACATTTTTCAGGATAATGACTCTTTTGTATTTCAGTTTTTATCATAATATAAATCTTGAATTGCAATTTGCATATCTTTTGTTTAGAAAAAGAGACCCCTATTTAAGACTCTGTCATTTTAATACATAGGCATTAAAGTGTTTTTTAAAGACACACACCAAAATATTCCAATTTATTCTTCAGCCTAAGAATCTGATTCTACCTCTGCTGCTGCATCAATAAATTAGCAAATGGCCTGAACAATACATTTCCAACAATAATGGTTCGACTGCTTCATCCTCTGTGCCAAAAGGCTCCCTGCCTGCTAGAAGTCCAAACAGAAATTTGTAATGACAATTTGGACTGGACCATGAGACTGATAAATGTATACCTATATAAACACGTGCACACATACATACACACGTAGGTTTACATACTTGTTTACTTTCTTATTTCCTATGAAGAGGACACTGCCCCTGCATTAGCTCTTGTACTTTTTCTTCTTTTTTCTTTTTTTTCTTCCCTGTGGTAGGACTTTCTCTATGAAGCAATCTGGAAAGTTTGTGTCTGTATCAGATTGTGGGGAGTCTTGAAAGAGCCTTTAAGAGACAGGACATGGGCATCATGGGCACAGCAGGAAGGAGCAGGTGGAGTGTGGCATGATCTACTGTCCCTAGTGCCTAGCACATACTAGATGCCCACCAAAGGTTTGTTGAATAAATAAATGAGTAAACCAATGAAATGGGCGGTAGGACTTCTGTTTCCAACACTGTCATGAAATGACAGAGCTGATTCAGTGGCTGCCATGCTCAGCAACTGCAGGAGGTCTGTCCCTTTTCTCTGCATGGCCCAATTCAGGAGGAAAAATATCTTTCCCTTCTATCTTTCTAGGTTTTTTGGCTGGGACCCCAGTGATAAAAGAGAAGTTAACAAGAGAAAAGCATACAAATGTATTTAATATAAGTTTTATATGACATAAGAAACTTCACAAGGAAATGAAGACCTGAAGAAACAGTTACACCTGAGTGTTTCCATGGAAGGTTTAACGAAGAGTGGAGAGAGGGAACAGGCCAAAGGGGAATGAGCTGTGTGTAGTAAACTGGATAAACTAGCAGGGCCTATTCCTGAAGATTCTACGGGGCCTGCCTTCATCTTCAGACTGGAGGATGCTCCTCTCCTCTAGGCATTGGGATGGCACCTTTCATGAAGGCCTTTTGACCTGCTTCAAGGAAAGGACAGAGGGTCCTTCCTGTACCTACACCTTCTCAAATTCCTTCAGATTAAAATATTCAAAATTTCAATTTCAAAATGTGTCGCATTTTGGGCAACATTTCTTGAACCTTATCAGCCCAGAGTATTGCTCAATTGCCTTCACTCTGCATGTGCCCCATCCCACACTGGGAGGTCTCCTTGCTTTGCCCAGGTTAGACATAAGACCACAGTGGAAAACCTACTTTTTGTAACTAAAAAAACCCAAAAAAACAAAAAAACCCCACCATCATAAAAAATAACAAAATAAAAACAAAAGTTTCACCCTGTACTTTCAGATATCCTCAGGTTACAACTGGACTGGCTGCTTGGGTTCAGCTAGCAGTAAGGAGTGGGTGCATTGGGGACCTGTGAACAGAGACAGGGAAGGCTCACAAGTGGATTAAATCCCAGCCCCACCATTGGCCAGCTGTTTCAATTTCAGCAAGCTCTTTAATTTCTCTAAGCCTCAATTTCCTCATTTGTAAAATGAAAATACTAATATCTGCCTTAACAGGGCTCTTGTGAAGATCACATGTGCCCCTGTATGTGAAAAATCTTTATTTGGCCCATAGTACATTTGCAACATGTTTACCTCCATTTCTGCTACCACCCCGCACACCCCCCACCCCACCATTACCTATTATTTCAAATTATTTCTCCTTTCTTCACGGAGAAAATGGAAAATTCAAATGTGGCTTCAAACATGGCCAGAATGAGGTGGATGAGCCGGAGGGAAATGAACGAAAACAGCCAGAGCAGAAAGCCAATCTAATACTTCAAGGTAACTGCCTCCTTTTTAGCCCTTCAGCCTTCCCCTGACCTTCCTTTTGGACTAGGACACACTCCCCGGACACACCAAGAAGTCCACATTTGGCCAATCTGGCTGACAGTGACGCTGTGGGGAGCTTTGCAACCCCCCATAAACATAGGCAATTAAGTCCCTAAAAGCTCTTAGGCTTATTGCCCAGTAAACTCACAATGAATAGCGACCTTAATAAATGTTAATAAATCTCACCTCAGAGCCAACAGGAAATTCAAACTTTTGCATGTGTGGGAGCCAAAGTGCTGCTGAAACAAAAGGGAGGTATGTGGACAAGGGGAGCATTGTGTTTGGTCTTCCCTGGCAGCACCAGAAGAGCCGTGGGCCTGGGAAAGGCCCATAATTGTATTTTGTGAGGCAGTTCTTGGGCCACCCCACTCCTCCCTTCCTTCACGTGCCTTAACTCTTTCCTGTCCCCGTGGCCCAAGAGGCAATCCATCCACACAGATCTCCTATAGAGATTGAAATAAACGGTGAAAGATTTGATGGGGCCAAATCATGGGCAAGTGCCTTTTTTTTTAGGCCTAGTTTCCATCAGAAACAATTTTAGAAACTTAATTAAACCTAAAAACTGAAATTGAAACTCAGGGCTATTAAAAAAAATAGGAAAGGAATATCAAAGAAGAGAAATCACTGGATATTTTGATCCACACCCTCACAAAAGGGTGTTAGTTTTAATAAACAGTCACAATTTGGGGCTGTTATGAACTCTAAGGCACACTCCTGGCCATGTTTCCAATTTCCTCTCCTGCCTTTACTGGTGTTATATTAAGGTCTGTGGTAAGGCAAAATGTTTATTAAAAAAGGTGAGGAGAGCAATATTCCAGATTAGATTATTTCACCTGTCCTAACTGTTCACCAGCCAATCAGAGATCTTTAGCCGGGGTTTTAGAGCAGCAGCTCTCCTGCTGTGGGGCTGAGGGCCAGGGAGGTACAGCCTGGGTTTACAGAGTAAATGCAATTTAGATTGTTTTAATTACTGACTTCGACTGAATATGGAATACATTTTCCAGTCACAGAGAGGGGCAAATAAATACATCTGGAGCCTCCTCCATGATGGAGATCATTCATTACACGAGGATTAGGAAACTTTTCAGGAGCACCTGCATTATGAGGATGAAGGATAGAGAATAGTCTTTCTAAGAAGGGGTCCTTTCCTTCATGAGGGGTTAAGGTGGGAGAGTCTTTGGGGTGACTTCATATGGAAAAAAGAGGGTTTTCTTCTCTTTGAAGACCCAATTCACATAAAACTCTTTGGGAACGAAATGGAGAAAACAGTCCAGTATGTTAGAAGTTACCTAGAACACCGTGTGGCACTCACATAGCAAAATCCCATTAAAGCCATACATTTCTTTGATTCTCCAGAGGGTTTCTTTCTTTTTTTTTTTTTTTTCAGGCATGGATCTTAACTCTGATACAACAGAACATTGGGCGTATGTAGTAAGGTCAGGACCAAGACTTAATTAGTAGAACTATATATATTTGCTCTCTGAAACCTTATTTCAAAGATGGTGAGGACCCCACATTTGTTGATATTGTCTGTCTACTTTTAAAAAGAGTTCTTTTATGTGTGTATTTGATACCTACAAATAAATATATTTAGATACGGCAATAATATCTGACTGTTGTAGTCTCCATTTTAAATTGAACCCATTTGTTACATGAATATTTAATTACTTGTTATTCAACCTAATATAAAGATAGTCTATCTGGCTTCTGCTTATAAACCTATCTAGTATATCTTATTTATTCTTTTTTTTATTGATTGTTCAAAACATTACAGAGCTCATGATATATCATCTTTCATACATTAGAATCAATTGGGTTTTGAACTCCCATTTTTACCCCAAATACAGATTGCAGAATCACAACTGTTACATACTCACATTATTACATAATGGCATATTAGTGACTGTTGTATTCTGCTACCTTTCCTATCCCCTACTATCCCCCCTCCCCTCCCCTCCTCTCCCATCTTCCCTCTCTATCTCCTCTGCTGTTGTTCAATTCTCTCCCCTTTTTCCCCCCTCCCCCTTGCCCCTCATAACCTCTTATAATTTTGTGTATCATTGAAGGTCTCCTACCATTTCCATATGCTTTCCCTTCTCTCTCCCTTTCTCTCCCCCCATTCGTCTTTGTTTACTGTTAGTCTTTTCCTCATGCTCTTCCTTCCTGTTCTGTTCTTCTTTGCTTTCTTTATATCAAAGAAGACATTTGGCATTTGTTTTTTAGGGCTTGGCTAGCTTCACTTAGCATAATCTGCTCTAATGCTATCCATTTCCCTGCAAATTCTATGATTTTGTCATTTCTTAGTGCTGCATAATACTCCATTGTGTATAGATGCCACATTTTTTTTATCCATTCATCTATTGAAGGGCATCTAGGTTGGTTCCACAGTCTAGCTATTGTGAATTGTGTCGCTGTAATCATTGATGTGGCCGTATCCCTATAGTGCGCTCTTTTAAGGTCCTCAGGGAATAGTCCAAGAAGGGCGATAGCTGAGTCAAATGGTGGATCCATTCCCAGCTTTCCCAGGAATCTCCAAACTGCTTTCCAAATTAGCCTCACCATTTTGCAGTCCCACCAGCAGTGCACAAGTGTACCCTTTTCCCCACATCCCCGCCAACACTTATTGTTGTTTGACTTCATAATGGCTGCCAATCTTACTGGAGTGAGATGGTATCTTAGGGTGGTTTTGATTTGCATTTCTCTGATTGCTAGAGATGGTGAGCATTTTTTCATGTACTTGTTGATTGATTGTATGTCCTCCTCTGAGAAGTGTCTGTTCAGGTCCTTGGCCCATTTGTTGATTGGGTTATTTGCTATCTTATTGTTTAATTTTTTGAGTTCTTTGTACATTCTGGATATTAGGGCTCTATCTGAGGTGTGAGGGGTAAAAATTTGTTCCCAGGATGTAGGCTCTCTATTTACCTCTTTTATTGTTTCCCTTGCTGAGAAAAAACTTTTTAGTTTAAGTAAGTCCCATTTGTTTATTCTTGTTATTAACTCTTGGGCTATGGGTGTCCTATTAAGGAATTTGGAGCCCGACCCCACAATATGTAGATTGGAGCCAACTTTTTCTTCTATCAGACGCAGCGTCTCTGATTTGATATCTAGCTCCTTGATCCATTTTGAATTAACTTTTGTGGATGGCGAGAGAAAGGGATTCAATTTCATTTTGTTGCATATGGATTTCCAAATTTCCCAGCACCATTTGTTGAAGATGCTATCCTTCCTCCATTGCATGTTTTTAGCCCCTTTATCAAATATAAGATAGTTGTAACTTTGTGGATTAGTCTCTGTGTCTTCTATTCTGTACCATTGGTCCACCTGCCTGTTTTGGTACCAGTACCATTCTGTTTTTGTTACTATTGCTTTGTAGTACAGTTTGAACTCTGGTATCGCTATACCTCCAGATTCACATTTCCTTCTTAGAATTACTTTTGCTATTCTGGGTCTTTTGTTTTTCCATATGAATTTCATGATTACTTTATCTATTTCTACAAGAAATGCCATTGGGATTTTGATTGGCATCGCATTAAACCTATAGAGAACTTTGGGTAATATCGCCATTTTGATGATGTTAGTTCTGCCTATCCATGAACAGGGTACATTTTTCCATCTTCTGAGATCTTCTTCTATCTCTCTCTTTAGGGTTCTGTAGTTTTCATTGTATAAATCTTTCACCTCTTTTGTTAGGTTGATTCCCAAGTATCTTATTTTCTTTGAGGATATTGTGAATGGAGTGGTTTTCCTTATTTCCATTTCAGAGGTTTTGTTGCTGATATACAGGAATGCCTTTGATTTATGCGTGTTGATTTCATAACCTGCCACTTCGCTGAATTCATTTATTAACTCTAGCAGCTTCTTTGTAGACCCTTTTGGGTCTGTTTAGTATATTATCATGTCATCCGCAAATAGCGATAATTTAATTTCTTCTTTTCCTATTTTTATGCCTTTAATTTCTTTTGTCTGTCTAATTGCTCTGGCTAGTACTTCGAGAACTAAATTGAATAGAAGTGGTGATAGAGGGCATCCCTGTCTTGTTCCACATTTTAGAGGGAATGCCTTCAGTTTTTCTCCGTTTAGGATGATGCTAGCCTGAGGTTTAGCATATATAGCTTTTACAATGTTGAGGTAAGTTCCTGTTATCCCTAGTTTTTCTAGTGTTTTGAACATAAAGGGATGCTGTACTTTGTCAAATGCTTTTTCTGCATCCATCGAGATAATCATATGGTTCTTGTCTTTAAGTCTATTGATGTGGAGAATAGCATTTATTGATTTCCGTATATTGAACCAGCCTTGCATCCCAGGGATGAATCCTACTTGATCATGGTGCACAAGTTTTTTGATATGTTTTTGTATTCGATTCGCCAGAATTTTATTGAGGATTTTTGCATCCAAGTTCATTAGAGATATTGGTCTGTAGTTTTCTTTCTTTGAAGTGTCTTTGTCTGGTTTTGGGATCAGAGTGATGTTGGCCACATAGAATGAATTTGGAAGAGCTCCTTCTTTTTCTATTTCTTGAAATAGCTTGAAAAGTATTGGTATTAATTCTTCTTTGAATGTTTTGTAGAACTCCGCTGTATACCCATCCGGTCCAGGGCTTTTCTTGGTTGGTAGTCTTTTGATAGCTTCTTCTATTTCTTCCTTTGTTATTGGTCTGTTTAGATTGTGTGTGTCTTCCTTTCTCAATCTGGGCAGATCATATGCCTTAAGAAATTTATCTATATCTTCACTATCTTCTATTTTATTGGAATATAGGGTTTTGAAATACTTTCTAATTATCTTCTGTATTTCTGTAGTATCTGTTGTGATATTGCCTTTTTCATCCCGTATGTTGGTAATTTGAGTTCTCTCTCTTCTTCTCTTCGTTAGCATGGCTAAGGGCCTGTCTATCTTATTTATTTTTTCAAAGAACCAACTTTTAGTTTTATCAATTTTTTCAATGTTTTTTTTGTTTCAATTTCGTTGATTTCTGCTCTAATTTTAATTATTTCTTGTGTTCTACTACATTTGCTGTTGTTTTGCTCTTCCTTTTCTAGGTTTTTGAGGTGTAGTGTGAGTTCATTTATTTGTTGGTTTTTTCTTTTTTTTTTTTTTTGAGGAAAGAACTCCAAGAAATGAATTTCCCTCTTAAAACTGCTTTCATTGTGTCCCATAGATTCCGGTATGTTGTGTCTGTATTATCATTTGTCTCTAAGAATTTTTTCATCTCCTCCTTTATGTCTTCTGTAACCCATTGATCATTCAGTAACATATTGTTCATTTTCCATGTGATGTAGGATTTTTCCTTCCTTCTTTTATTATTGATTTCCAATTTCATTCAGTTGTGATCAGATATGGTGCATGGTATTATCTCCACGCCTTTATACTTACTAAGAGTTGCCTTGTGGCATAATATGTGGTCTATCTTTGAGTAGGATCCATGTGCTGCTGAGAAGAACGTGTATCCACTTGATGATGGTTGATATATTCTATATATGTCGGTTAAGTCTAGGTTATTGATTGTGCTGTTGAGTTCTATAGTTTCTTTATTCAGTTTTTGTCTAGAGGATCTGTCTAATGGCGAGAGCGGTGTGTTGAAGTCACCCATAATTATTGTGTTGTGGTCTATTTGACTCTTGAACTTGAGGAGAGTTTGTTTTATGAATGTTGCAGCTCCATTGTTTGGTGCATACAAATTGATAATTGTTATGTCTTGTTGGTGGATGGTTCCTTTTAACAATATATAGTGTCCTTCTTTATCCTTCTTGATTAACTTAGGTTTGAAGTTGATTTTATTCGATATGAGTATGGCCACTCCTGCTTGCTTCCGAGGGCCATGTGAGTGGTATGATTTTTCCCAACCTTTTACCTTCAGCCTGTGTATGTCTTTTCCTATCATATGAGTCTCTTGAAGGCAGCATATTGTTGGATTTATTTTTTTGATCCAGGTTACTAGCCTATGTCTCTTGATTGGTGAGTTTAGGCCATTAACATTTAAGGTTACAATTGAGATATGATTTGTACTTCCAGTCATGCTTCTTTATTTATTTATTTTAGTTTGGCTGGTTTTACTTTTTGGTTATTTTCCTCCCCCTTTACTGAGATACCTCCTGCTGTTAGTTTTGGGCACTATTTTTCAATTCCTCTTCTTGTAGTATTTTGCTCAAAATGCTTTGCAGTGCTGGTTTTCTTGCTGTGAATTCTTTTAGCTTTTGTTTATCGTGAAAGATTTTAATTTCATTGTCAAATCTGAAGCTTAATTTTGCTGGATACAGTATTCTTGGTTGGAATCCATTATTTTTCAGCGTTTGAAATACATTATTCCAGGATCTTCTCGCTTTCAAAGTCTGTGATAAGAAATCAGTCGTTAACCTAATTGGTTTACCCCTGAATGTAATCTTCCTCCTTTCTCTCGTAGCTTTTAATATTCTCTCCTTGTTCTGTACATTGGCTATCGTCATAATTATATGTCTTGGAGTTGGTCTATTATGGTTTTGAATGTTTGGGGTCCTGTAGGCTTCCAGGATTTGGCAATCCATTTCAGCTTTCATCTCTGGGAAGTTTTCTAGAATTATTTCATTTAATATGCTGTCCATTCCTTTGGTTTGAGTCTCTGTGCCTTCTTCTATCCCGATGACCCTCAAATTTGTTTTTTTTATGACATCCCATATCTCTTGAATAGATTGCTCGTGGGATTTAAGCATCTTTTCTGTGTTGACTATATTCTTTTCAAGTTGATAAACCTTGTCTTCATTATCTGATGTTCTGACTTCTACTTGATCAAGTCTGTTTGTAATATTCTTGTTTGAGTTTTTAATTTGGTTTATATTTTCCTGCAATTCTAGGATTATTGTTTGATTTTTTTTTAAGATCTCTATCTCCTGGTAGAGCTCATTCTTTGCCATTTGAATTTGTTTGTTTAATTCATTTTCAAAATATACTTTTATTGCTTGGACTTGCTGTCTCATGTCTTCCCTAATATTCCTTTCCATTCGAGTTAGGTATGCCTTGAGTTCTTTCCCTATCCCTGCTTCTGATGTTTCTATGTCCTCCTGTAGAATTAAGTTGTCCTGCATTGTTTGTACTCCTTTTTTCCCTTGTTTTCTCATGTTGTCCACGTTACTTTCTAGCTCTATTTGATTGCCGTGTTTCTGCTCTCTTCTATAGATTTGTTTTGGTTCTGTATTACTCTGTTGTTTCTTCTTTGTGTTGTTAAACTGTGCCTGCTAACGTGGATTCTGCTGGGAAGGAATTCCGATGGCCGAGCTCCAGTGACGTCACTACTCTGCTATGACGGGCCCTAGGCTCCTTACTGGGGTTTCCTAATGGGGCTGTGTGAATGGACTGTCTCTGTTTGGTTTCAGCTCCCCGTCGAGGCAGGCGGGCAGTCTCTAGCCCCCCAGTATCTCAGGCAGCGGGTGGGTGATCGGTCGCCGGCGGGGGAGTGGACTCCAGCCGCCCAGTCGCGTGGGCAGCAGGCCAGCTGTCGCCGGTGGGCGGGCGATCTCTAGGCACCCAATCCAGCGGTCGGTAGTCAGCGGGCGGGCGTTCTCCTACCGCCCAGTTACGCGGGCAGTGGGCTAACTGTCGCTGGCGGGCCTGCGGTTTCCAGCCGCCCAGTCGCGAGGGCCTGGCCTCTAGTCCCCTAGTTTCTCCTGTTAGTCTTGGTTTCTCCTGCTAGACCAGATTTCCCCTGAGTGATGGCTCTCGGCAGTTCAAACTGTACTCTGGACCTGCCGTTTGTTGGGTGTGGAGGGTGTCTATTGGGGACCCCGGCACTCTATTGTTTTGTTTCCGTTGTGGGGGATAGAACTGTACCGCTTCCTTCCCCCTCTGAAATCCCGCACTCAGCCCGGGGGTCAGTGCGGGCTCATCCGGCAGGATTCCACAGAATTGCAGCCACTTTTCTCCCTGCTTGCTAATTAATCACTTCTCTGCGGCGCCCCGCCTTCTGTAGCCGCGGGGAAGGCCGGGCAAATCAGTCAGCCCGGATCCCTGGGGTCGCACAATTGGCTATTGGGATCCCTGGCACTCTATCGTTTTTTTTTTTTTTTTTAATATTTATTTTTTAGTTTTCGGCGGACACAACATCTCTGTTGGTATATGGTGCTGAGGATCGAACCCGGGCCGCACGCATGCCAGGCGAGCACACTACCGCTTGAGCCACAACCCCAGCCCCTATCGTTTTGATTTTTTCTGCTTGCCCCTCCCCCAGCGCTGGCTAGACAGGTTTCGTTTTGGCTGCTGATGGGATGGGGAGTTGAAGGTCAGGTGTCTCTAGTTTTCCCCTAGTCTTTATGCGGGCTCACTCTGATACTCCCTCCCTCGGAAAGCCTAGGAGAGGTTTTATGCGGATTCCCCAATGTATGGGGGATGGGCTGAGTGACACAGACCTGTTTTATTGTTGCAGTCTGTCGGAGAGTGGTGGTGGATACTTCAGCTCTCCAAGATGGTGGCCACTGATTGCCTTGGTGGAGTTTCCGTTGTGGGGGACGGGACTGTATGGCTTCCTTCCCCGTCTGAAATCCCGTACTCAGCCCGGGGGTCAGTGCGGGCTTGGCTGGCGGGGTTCCACCGAATGGCAGCCACTTTCCTCCCTGCTTGCTAATTAATTGCTTCTCTGCAGCATCCCGCCTTCTGTGGCCGCGGGGCAGGCCGCGGGGATCAGTCAGCCCAGATCTCCGGGGTCGCACAATTGCCCAGAGGGTTTCTTTAAGACAGTAGGGTTTCTTAAAGTGAATCCTCGGGGACTTCCAAATCCTTTAATTGTTCTGAATTTCTCTGACTTTAGGAGTTGCTGAAAAGAACTTTTGTACATTGGGTGAATTGTCTCTATTCCCCAGTGCTATTACTATTCCTTTATGCTCCTTCCTTTTCTTCTTTTACGTTGTTAGGTACAGGATGTTTCTATTCCAAGCCAGTATGGTAAATGGGATTTTGTGGAAAAAAAGTTATTAAGGTTTAAGATATATTACTTAACCCGTGGCAGAGCCAGATCTGTACAATAATTTGTGGTAGCCACATCGTTCTATAGGATTTGTTTTAATAACATGTTGATAAATCTGTAACACAAGTATCCATCTTGTCTTCTCCTACATTCAGATCTATAGGGCTTCTTCTTGAAAATATCCTCAGGCCAGTGGGAGCCCATAGAAACATAATGCATACCACAAAGGCAAGCCCCATATAAAATTTTACATTTTCTAAGTGGCCAAATTAAAGAACAAAAAAGATACAGGTGAAGTTAATTTTAACAATATGTTACTTAATCCAACACATCCAAAATATTATTATTTTAACATATTATCAGAATAAAAATTTTACTAATATTTGTTATTCCTTCTCATATGAATTCTTCAAAATCCATTTTGTATTTTACGATTCCAGCACATCTCAGTTTGGACCAGCCACACTACAAGGACTCCCTAGACACTATGGTTGCCACATTAGGCACTGCAGCCCAGATGCTGAAAATTTGTAATTCTTTAAGGAGTTTAGCTGATTTCATTCTACTCTTTATTAGCTTTGGCAGATATCAACGCTACCATTTTCCTATCAACTACACATGCTTTAAAACCTCACATGTCCTGTAATTTCTGAGTAAACCCAGGGACCTATCCTGTAACAACAGGCCCCTGTGATCTCCAGCGAAGTGAATCTGATACTTTCCAGTGTTTACTCTGAGAACAGAGTCCTCTACCTTTAAGATGTCTGTTGTCTTCACGTGTGCCCGTGGAAGCCCCAATCTGCACACTCAAATTACCACTGAGAAGAAGAGCTCCTACCATGGGAAGCAAAAAGAAAGCCACCCCCATTCTGTAATTGGGCTTTTTATTGAGGCATGGCACCAGTTTCCACTACGTCTCGTCTCCATCTCCTTCCTTCAGGGCAGTCTCAAACCCACTGCTGCGCGCAGTCGTCTTTGAGCTTGCTGAGACTCTCCTGGTCCTTCTGCTACATGTTCAATCTGACAGGCTGTCACTGTAAATAACTCACCCCTGTCTTCACCTTGAGATAATCAAGAACTCTGTGGGTAGCTTTTAAGTCCAAACTTTAAAAAAAATATTAAATTCCCCAAACATATGTTTCTTCCTTTCTCTCATCCCACCCCACCCCAATCACAAAAGCATAAAAAAAAATCTCTGCAATTGTTTCCCTAGAAAAGGCTTTTTATAGTCCACAAATGTGATCTTTAAAGTCTCCGTCAGTGTAAACGAATTGTCCTCCCATTAAAGTGCCTGAAAGGTTCAGAGAATGAACTGTGAGGTGGAGAACCAGGGAGCAAATGGAATTGGGGTAGCTCCTTTCCAAATTCCTCCTCTCAGAAAAGAAAATCTCTAAAAAAGCATTCCAGAATTCTAAAATATTCTAATCTACTATCAAACTCACATTACGCTTAGAGCCCTGATACTTTAGAAGTTCATTCTTCTAAAGAGGGCCTTTTGATATAAAATTTCTTGAAATATTTGATCTGCTCAGCAAAGGCCTCAGAATATTAATTGTTTGTGAAGGAAAGATCATGCAAAGAAATAGCCAGAGGTCAAAAATTTATATTTACTGATAAAGGTATTCACAGTCTCTGAGAGATCTGTGTTAGTTTTTTCAATTTTATCCAACATTTTCTTTTCTTTTTAGTTCTCATACTATTCTTGTTATTTATTACTTAATTAAATGCTAGAATTAATTTTTGTTATAAAGAAAACATAAAATATGATATTTTATTTTTAGTGCCTTCTTCCTCTCTCTCAGTTACCCCTATTTGGGTCCATGCCATTTTATATAAGATGCCAACACTTTTACCTGTTGGCAACTACATAAATTTGCAGACGCTGTGACAACTAGAAAAAGAAAAGACTCAGCCTTGCAAAACCAAATCTATTGTTATGGTTCAGATGTGAGTTGTCCCCAAAAACTCATGTGTAAGACAATGCAGGAAGGTTTAGAGGAGAAATAATTGGATTATGTGAGTCTTAACCCAATCAGTGAATTAATCCCCTGATAAGAATTAACTGAGTGGTAACTGAAGGCAGGTAGAGCATGACTAGAGGAGGTGGATCCCTGGGGGTATGCTTTTGGGGTATATATTTTGTATCTGGCAAGCAGACTTTCTCTCTGCTTCCTAATTATCATGTGATCCACTTTCCTCAGCCACACTCTTCTACCATGATGTTCTGCCTCACCTTGAGCCCCAAGGAATGGAGCTAGCTTTCTAGGGACTGAGACCTCTGAAACTATGAGCCCCCAAATAAACTTCTTCTCCTAAAATTGTTCTGTCAGGTCAGTGCATCAAAAAAGCTGACTAAAACACTTATAAAGCAAGGGCAGTTGCCCCAAAGTGCGATCTTTTACCTCTGTCTTCCCAAGGGTTCCGCTGTGCGCTTAGCTGGGTACATATTGTTGGGTGCAAGTAATATCTTTATTCAGACATAGACTTCAGGTGAGTAGGGAACTCATGACTCTCAAACTGCTTGGGCAGCACACACCCTGTCTTCTTTGTTCTGCCAGCTGATCCACAGCACCGAGACTGTGCCACAGCCAATGTTCTGAGGCACTTGGAAGGCAGTGAATTAAAGAATTGTGCTCGTCCAATAGGGAACATTACACTTTCACATTAAAGAAAAATATTTTACCATGAAAAGATACAGAGGAAACTCAAGTGCATATTATTAAGTGAAAGAAGACCATCTGAAAAATCTATAAACTGTAGATTTCCAACTGTCTGATATTCTCAACAAGGGAAAACTATGAAGACAGTGATTGCCAGTGGTTAGCATGCAGGGAGGGATGAATAGGTAGAGCACAGAGGATTTTTAGGCCAGTGAAAGTACTCCGATATGATTGATTGTGTAAAGGTGAATATATGTATACATTTTTCCAAATCTGTGGAATGTATAGTACCAAGGGTGAGCCCTAATATAAACTATGGACTTGGGATGTAGTGATGGAGGTTCATCAACTCTAATACATGTGTTACTCTGGTAGGGGGTATTAATAATGAGGGAGGTTGTGCATACATGGGAGTACCGTGTTTTAGGGAAATCTCTGTAACTCCTTCTCAGTTTTGCTGTGAGCGTAAAACTGCTAAAACAATGGAACACTGCCTTCCTTCCTTCCTTCCTTCCTTCCTTCCTTCCTTCCTTCCTTCCTTCCTTCCTTTCCTTTCTTCCTTCCATCTTTCTGTCTTTCTTTCACTGAAGATTAAACCCAGGGGTGCTTAACCACTGAGTCACACATTTTTTATTCTATTTCTTTTATTTTGAGACAGGGTCTTGCTAAGTGGCTTAGGGCCTATCTAAATTGCTGAGGCTGGCCTTGAACTTGCAATTCTCCTGCCTCCGCCTCCTGAGCCACTGGGATTACAGGTATGTGCCCCCGTGCCTGGCGTGGTGGAGCATTTAAATAAAGAAGAAAGCTTACACATTCCCTAAAGGAATTTTGCATGTGAGGAAATCAAGATTTAGAAAGGTTAAGAGACTTATATCAGATCATACATTTAACTAGTATCAGAATTAAGGCTAGATTATTGCAGTAAGTTATAGGGAAATGAAAGTAAATATAGTAAATGGAGGATACCAGGCCAGGAGCATCTTATGGCTCTTCTGTTGTCTCTAGTGAATTAGATCAGCTGGTGCCTTCTGGTACACTGCAAGTCAGTTGATTGATGCTATCCAATGACTAGATGGCCAGGAATGGTTGGATTTCCTGGATTTTTTCAGTTATATTGGGAAACTCCATGCCACATATACATTTGTGGACCTTGATTTTTCTTGTTAAGTTCAACTCTGAGAATGGATAGTGTGCCTTTTCCTACTGTATCCTCGCACAGGTCTTGGAATATTATAGCGTCTCAGCAAATAGGTTCTGAATAAAAGAATGAATAAATGAACAAACAAGTGAATGAGTCCTATACAAAGCTCTACATAGCAGACATGTGCCTGACTTTACATACTGATTACATTCCTGTAAATGTCTAAACGGTCCTGATTTGGGTAACTCACATGATACTCTCTAATTTTGTTGATATGCTCACTCTGCATCTAAATTATCAATGGCCATTCTGTTAGGTTATTAATGATCTGAACCAAACACATATACCCAGAGATAGAGCTCTATTTAGAGGTCTTTCAAAAAATAAAATATTTTTCATGCATGGGGGGAGGATGAACTATCCTTCATGAATCTGTTTTGTGAGTTGGGGTATATGTATGGGTTGCTATTGTATTTTGTTGTTTTTTTTAATAGCTTGAGTCATCTGTCCAAAGGAAGATGATAGCCACCACCAACAATCACGAAAAGTGACAACTCTGAATGCTCCAAGGCCCTCCAGTATTTGTGACAAGTGATTAAAAGCAGAACGGGGCTACGCCTCAAGAACTCTTGCTCTCAGCTGCTCCCCTTGAACCCTGGGAGACTTGGTTTGCCATCAATTCTGCACAAAGTGAGGCTGTATTTTTCAGTTGAGAGGCAGTCAGGGGGACAGAGACAAACACCTCCATGTGTCAACCTTGAAGTACCACCTGGAGGGCGAGGGCCTTTCGCTGTTTAATAGTGGACAGAATGTTATGGTGATGATCTGGGTCAGGTGGTGACTGAAGCAGTCACGGATCCTGAAACAACAGATGTCACAGTGACAGCTGTAATATCCAGGACTTATTTTGCTCCTCAGCAGCCAAACCAAATAATGGGTAACGGATCTGATCCTACAGAGCAGGCGCCGCCTTGTCGATATTAGTTTGCTCACTTGGGCTGTTCAAAGTTAACTCCTTTATACCACGCAGGCTAACTTTCAAGCAGGACTGATGTCTCCTTAAGATACAAAATAGAGCCTGTGGTGGAATTAGCTTTTAATAGCTCAGTTGAGAAAACAAATTCTACCTTGGTGTTCCCGTCACCAAATTCTCCTTGGTTCCCACTGAGAAAAACTTATCTGACTTTTAAAAGCCTACTGGCAAATTGGTAGACAATTACTGACAAAGCCGTTCTTTATCAACAGTGTGAAGTCCAGAATATCATGATTATAAATATGCCACAGAATTTTTAAATGACCCAATATACTGGATAGTCTATGAGACTATAAATTTCATTGATTTATAAGTATATATAGAGTAGCTCTACAATATTAAACAATGAACGGATAAAACTGTGTCTAGCATAATACCTGGCATAGTAGGCACTCAATAAATATTAAACAAATGATTCGTGCATGCTCCAGGGCTATTTCCGGAGCCTGAACTAACTGTATCCTTGCTCTTAAGTGTTTACTACTTGCCCCCCTCTCTTTCTAACCCTAAATACCATTCTACCTTTCTCTATGTACACCTTGCTAATTAATTCTGTTCTTAATAATATGATATACTGTTTTTTATTTGTTGGTGCTTAAAATATATGGGGTGCAATAAAAATAAATTAAATACCATGAGTTAAAAGAATTTTTAGGGGGAAAAACAACCAAAAAAATAATAGCAAACCCAACATCCTTTAAAGTAGACCTCCAGAAAAACAGCTCTGTGCTTTCGACTGGTGTGAAACAGGGTGACTGTCCACCCCTAACGTCTGTGTTCCCAGTCTGAGAATGCCATCTTCTTGGGGCTGATCCATAGGCTGATCTCAGGCTGCTCTGGAAATCACTGTTATGTTGTTATCCCATCTTCAAGTTGCTCGGGTAGCATTTTTCTTTCTATCATAATCTTGTCTAGATTAGTAGAGCTCAGTCCACAGCCATTTTTTTCCCTACCTGTCCCAGACAAATCCTAATTTGGGAATTATTACTGAAGTTCATGGTTGTAGCTTCCCTCTGGTAGGAGTGGTCAGCAATGGGTGGAAGACCATGGCCTCTTGTCAATGATCATCATTCTCCTGAACAGGTTCATAGAACATCTACTGTTTGCTGTGCCCTGGAAACATGAACAAGTAGAAAACACACTATGTTTCCTTAGAACTTTTTACAATGTACACAGGAAGATAACTGGCAACATGCGGTAGTTCATGAAAACAGCCAAATGAATGACATAGGCAATAGTTGCTGGAGGGGAGTGGGGATACAGTTCACCGGAGTTCCTGGGCACGATATCTGTACCAAGTGGGACAAAATTATTTGAGATCAGAATCCTAAAGGAATAAAACCATACAATGCCGAAAAGGGGGTTAATCCTATTTTAAACTAAAAACCTGAAAGCAAGAGAAAAAAAGTTTTATATTTGCATCTAGTCTATACAAAACCAAGCAGTATGAAGAACTTCACAAGAATACGTTTGATTGTGTGTGATTGACGGAGTAGAAACTTTCAAATAATGTTGGAAAAAAATCCCTGAACTTCTGGGAGCCTCTGACACCAGCCCCTCCCACCTACCTGTGGGTGGCCCAGTCTAATCATATGAGCGATTAGAACTGAATGTGGCAGGTCACAGCTTAGGTGAGTCCTAGAAATATAACCAAACATGCAGTGTTAAGAAGAGAGGAGAAGGGGAAGGCAAAGAAAGAAATCCTCAGTGGGATGAAACCCAATTTTAAGCCTCCAGAGCATAGAAAAGCCCCACTATTCATTAAGGGAGGTCCCACCAGCTATTTTCTCAGGCAGCTTGTATTCACATTAATGAATGAAAGAGAGAATTTTAATGTGCACCTCCGAGAGAAATAAGACCCCCCAAAAGTTCATTCCTCAGATCCCTCTGGGTTTTCTTTTCTTTTTTTTTTTCCTCTTTTCCTTTTCTTAGTGCATAGTAATGAGGTTTCAGGGTTTGTCAAGGCAGAGCAGGGCAGTTGCTTCCACGTTCACATTCAGCACCAGACAGCTTTCCTTGATCTGGAATCTACACCCCGTCCAGTGCTTCTAAGTCAGATCCAGTCTGCACTGTGTCTAAGGGGCCAGGTTGTGAGTAATCAGGCCTACTACCTGGTTTGCTTGGGAAAGCCAGACAACGGTGGGGAAGATCATTTCTGCCCCTTTAACAGGCCTCCAAACACATCCCAGCCTTGACACTGTCTCTCATTGTTAGATCCTGTTTTCTTTAACCCCCTTTCTCCTCCCCCCCAAATTAAAGAGGAAACTTCTGCCAGACATTAGAAGAAAGGCTTCATACAGAAATCTAGAGGTCAGGATGTCGATCTTATTTGCCCTGCAATATCCCTGAACTTGTAGAAATTCATATTTGTTTATGTTATAAATGCACTAAATGAGCTAATTATAGTGATCATAACTCACAATTAAAAACAAACACAGTTAGAAATTTCAAAGACTTTCAATATCTTTTCTTTAATCATTCACCCAGGCTCAAAATATGCATTTTTTAGATTAAAGCATTAAAGTTGCTAATTATATTCTCAGAACTAACAATTATTTCTTTACCCTTTTACTACCTTCTTCTGGCAACAAAAAATGTCAGCACTGATTTAATTTTTTGTTATTATAGGATTAAAAGAAGTTTCTAAAAATGCAATTAAATTTGCCCTATAGCTAGAGTAACTTCCCTATCAGCATCTGAAACCTCTTCCCTAAAACAACAGCGCAAAAAAAAAAAAAAAAAAGATTCACACTTTCCTGACTTTGGCGATGCATTCCTTCGGTGATTATCTCCAATAACAACTCAACCGTTTTTATAAAACTCCCTGCACATCACGTCCTGGTGAAAGGTAGAACATATTAGATTAATAAAGAAAATGAAAGTTAAATTGGCTGTTGGAGTGTGAAGCCCTGCCCGTGTCACGCATGGGTTCTTCACCTTTGGGAGCCTAGTTCAACTTCAGCCCGAGGCCCTAAGTGAAAAGTTCAGTAGTCTTGAGTATGTCCCCACTTAATATATCACAAAATCAATTATTTTATGGTGGTACACTTGGTAACCTATGCTCAGACAGAATCAAGTTTCGTTCCCACTGGGGATTCACCAATTATCTATTCAGTGAATTATTTTCAGATAAAGCAGAAACACCTGCTGTCAGCAGAGGGAGTCTCTGCCTAATACGGGTATCATTCTGAGCCTGACGTGTTATTGCATTTGTCACGTGCAGGATGGCACTGCAAGACTTTGGATGGATTTATCACATTACCCAGATGCTTGATGGGACATAGGAGCATGATTCAGTGCCCAAAGTTAGAGCTAAAATGCTGTAGCAAAAAGATCCAAAATGAGGCCTCGGAAAAATTGGGGAAGGGGGTAATCAAGTGTGCAGATGCTGCAACTCATCTGTCTTGCCTTATTTCCAATAAGTCAGCACAAATAAAATTTGTGATAATTCAGCACAATTTCCTTTTACTGGCTATTGACCTGGGCCAGATTCAAAGTAGGAACCAAAGAAGGGCACCACGGACTTTGATTCCAAGATTGGGACAAAGGTCAGGCTTGAGACAAGCATAGTTTATGAGGGCTGCTACTCCTAACCATCTACTCAGCTAGGACTCTAATTCTTTCAGGGTCTCTCTTTTCCTTCTCAGAAGCCAGTCAGCCTCAAAACACCAGTGGCACTTATTTTTCTCTTTTTGCAAAATTAACAACAATATATGAGACTGAAATAAAGATAAAGCATAACAAGCAAGGTGACTCTACAAACTAGCATTTCACAATCTCAAAGTTTTAACCCATGAATGCCAGGTCCAATGATGAACTAGTTCAAAAGAATACATGGAACATCAACTATTATGTGTAGTATACTATTTGGCCTTACAAAAAGAGAAGGAAAGCTTTAGGGAGCCCTCCACAGAGTGATACCTGTCCTGAGACATTGCTGCATACCCTTCTATGATTATAGTCTTCACTGAAATAATGGCCTATCAAAAGCATCAAGTCAGAAACAATGGAGATTTCCTGGTTAGGAACACAGTTTTGAACCAGGTAGATTTGAATTTACATCCTAGATCTACCCAATTATCAGCTGTGATACATCAAGCACTTATTAAACTATTTAAGACTTAGCTCAATTTCAAAATAAGAACAATAGCTTCAAACCTTTATGTATATTAACAATAATTATTATTAATATGTATAAAGGTTTTGCATGATTCTTATGTCACAGTTAAGTATTCTGAAGTTTTTACTTGTTTTGGTGGTGGTATTAATTATTACTCTTATTTTATGAATAACATAGAAGTACTGAGAATGTAAATATGGAAAGATGCCCAGGACTGATACATAGAATGCAGAGAGGACAAGTGAAAGAAACTAATAGTGACTGAACTTGAAGCTGAAAGGAAAAGAGGCAGTGGGTTTACAAAAGGCATCAGTCTTGCTGCAGAGAATAAGTCAGCTGTCAATTATCTCTGCTAATAGGAGGGAGAAGGAGACTCTAAAAGAACAGCTGACTCAATAGACTGCCATTTTGTTTTTAATTGAAGTCCTATGAGAGACAGATGTATGACCTGTCGATTCTGGTCTTCATCCTGGCTCTCTGCTTATCCTGGTTGCTGGCAGGTGCCATGACTTGACTGTGCCACAGAGAGAGAACCTCACCTTCCTGATGATGTACCTGCCACTCTCTCAGATGCCTTGACCATAGAAAAGCTTCATCAGGACTCAACCCTACATGCATTGCTCACCACCACCCTCTACCTCAAGTGGGAACCCCTTTCCAGTTCTCCAATATATTATTTTAAGGCCAGAAAAATCTACTCTACTCATCCTAAATCAAACCCTACATTTAAATAACCATATCTTAAAGGTCTATGAATTTACTTTAGCTAGTATAATCACCGAAGCTTGGACTTTCTTCTGAATCTCACATTCCCTGGCTCCAGGATTTCCCCTCCACCCCTCCTCTCACCACAGCTGAGCTATCCTGATGTTTCTCAGCCTTGGTTAGCACCATAAGTGCAAAGGAACTGTCTTTGGAAGAGGGGGCCCACTTCCCTCTACTACTTGAACTAGAAGGGGTAAATGTTAGTGGGAATCTAAAGGGAAAGCAAAGGACAAGTTGAAGCTGCTTATTCCTTAGCATGAAGTTCAGGCAAAGTGCAAGTTTGAGATAAACTTTAGGTAAATATCAGTCCCACATATAGTCTTTCTAGCTGGCCACCACAAATGTTTGCCTCTTAACCCAGGAATTAATAGAACAGATAGCTGAACTGTAATGATTTGACAAAAATTCATTCATTATGCAAATAATTATTCAACAGTGATTTATTAATTCATTCCTCCTACAAGCATTTATGCTAACACAAACCGTCCTAAGTCATACAGAGAAGAGAAGCTATGATAGATACACAAATAGCTGTTTATTACCAGGGTATAATTTTGCCTCCAGGGACATTTGGCAACATCCAAAGTAGGATCTGACTCTGTGACTGGTGAAGTGGTGTTATGGCTATCTAAGGTTCATAAATACTGCTAAAGATCCTACAGTGCAGAGGATGGGTCTCCACAATGAAAGGATTATTTGACCCTATATATCATAGCACTGCGATTGTGAAACTGGAACTCTAAGGCAGTCAAGCAACATTTAATAGAGAGGGCAAAAGAAAAAAAGCAGTGGAGGAGTGAAATTCACTTCTGCTCAGAAGTCTAATCTAGGAAGGTCCAAAATAGGAAAGTAGCTTTCAACTGTGTTGTGAAATTTGGATGAGAGTTTGCAAGGTGGAGATTATAGAGTTATAGGAAGTGGAGAATACATTTCTAGCAAAGGGAAGAAAAATCATAGTTTTAAAAATGTGTTGAGATCTAAGGGTAGCTCCCATAGTAAAGAAGAAGGAAACAAAATTCTCAAGTTCTCAAATATCAGGCTAGAGGATTGGCCTTATCCTTGTCAGAGACTACCCCTTTGAAGCACCAAGTCTGGTAAATGTTAAATTTACTAATAATTCGAGGCCCTGATGTGCAGGTTCTTTGGTCATTTCAGACTCAAATAACTTTAGAGTTGGAAATGGATCATAGCTTTCTTTGGACAAAATGTTTATGTTAGAGGGAGAAGGTTGCTAAAGCCCAGGGAAAAGCTGTGTGGGTTGGCCACACCCACAGAGCCAGTAGTGGGAAGTCTGGGGATTACAGTCTGCTCTCTCAGCCCAGTGCTTTTTTGTTATCCTATGCTGACTCCAGGAGGCATAACAATATGCACATTTCAGGCTCTGATTTGCACGGGGTTGCCTGGCTCTCATCAGTGCTCAAATATAGGACTTCACATGGGTTAGCAGAGGAAGACTAGCTGGCAATCATTGGTGAGCCCAGGCCAGTGATTCTTTACTGGTCTTTGAGAGTATGTAGGGAACATCCCATATCCATGTTCAGTGGTAGGCATTTCAAGAATCCCCTGGGAGTTTTCTTAAAATTCAGCCTATTCCCTTAGATATTCTAATATACCATCTTCTGCTATCTGAAACTTTCAAGAAGGACTGTGTTAGAGAAGCGTCATTGAGAGGGAAGACATTTGAGAGAAATAGTATAGGCTTTAACAGAGAATCTAATATACATAGCAGATTCCAAAGAGTCCTTATAGTTCAACTTATCTAGATTTGTCAAGTATAGCATAGTTTTAACTCTGTATCATTGTCAATGTAGTTTCCTGATACACTTCTTCTAGAGTTTTCCAAAATTTAGTGATGTATTTATGTATTAATAAAATTAATTTTGTTTTATGTTCATTCTCCCCATCTTTTGTGATGTAGAAGTCAAAATCTTTTAAAGCACACGAATTGATTTTGTCAAAAAGAAACAAAGGCATACTCAGCCGTGAGAAGGTTGAGATCTGCTGAGTTTCATGTGCTTTCTATGTGTTTTTCTAATAGAGCATGTTTAGTTAACAGTCTTCCATGTGCAAAAATGAGCTATGTAACCGTAGGCTTATCATGTAACTTGTCTGTGCCTTATGGGAATGTTGCGGTGATAGAATTAGTTAATATATATAAATTGCTTAGAGCAGTCGTTGGCACTCAGTAAGTACTATTTAAGGATTAACTATTATTATTTCTTGTTAAAGGATTTTTTTAACACCCTGTGAGGCACATTGATTTTTCTTTATATGCTGATGATCCAGAGGGTTTTACATGCAATCATGCTTTCCTTTTAGTTATGTTCAGATCTGTGGCTGTCCCCCTCTTGGCCCTTTACCAGTCTGGGCAAGCTACAATAGTCACAACATGTTCCAGCACACTGGTTTCCAGTATTCCCAAGATCCATAAGTTTATTTCTTAAATCCTAATATAAATCCCCCACTTCCTCCTAACAAGGGTAATCGTGCAGCACCGGGAACACAGTAGGCCATCGTCCCTGAGAAATGAATGCACTGTAACTGCTGGTCTTGTTTCTTTGCTTTGGGATGTGTTTCTATCAGCAGAGGAGCTGATAGAAATTAGAATTAACATTTTGGCCTTTGGTTTTTCTGGGGGATTGGCTTACTTACTTACAGAGTAAAGGAGCTACTCTGTACTGGAAAGAAGATAACTTTGTGTTAAGGCATGTTTTCTATGACTTAAAAATGGAGAAGTAAATGAATCATGTCCTAAAAAGTACAGCTTGTTCAGTAGCCTACATCTTCCATAATGTGGAGTTCTTGTTGGACAGAGGCTAATCAAAGAGGGCATTACTGATAGAAAGGGTGAGAACTGCTGGAGTCTTGTGGGCTCCTTGCATTTCTCTCCCTCCTTCCCTCCCCACCCCTCTCTCTTTCCGTCTTCTGTTAAATATCTCTATGAAATAACAAAACTATGAAAATCTCCAAAACAAAAGTGCAGTCATGGAATGGGAAGCACCATGCCTGGCTGGTGCAGAATGCATGGTTGAGATGTAATCTTCTATGTGCAAACTTAACGTGCCAGTTGTTTTATTTAGGGAGAGAAAGGAGGGGGGATGCATTAGAGAGAAAGTCCACAGCATAATTAGGAAACAATCAACACGTTTTTCTTGCTGTCCTAATTTTTTCTTCACTTTAAAATGCTCCATTGAGTTTAATTAAACTTGCCCTAGGCTTATAAGCCTAGCAAACTGGGGAACATTTTTTTTGAAACTCGCTTTCCTGTCAGAAAGGTTTTCTTCAAGCTGGCCCAGTACTGCTGAACTTCAAGGTTTCAGGGGATGGTAAAACAACTGCAACCAAATTAATGTAGATTATCTTCATTTTTTCCTATTGATTCGAGCAGAGGGAACAGGAAGCTGGGTCCTGCCAAATAACAGACTTCTACAAGGTTATTAAAGATGCTTGATTTGGGAAGCAGAGAGGGGGAAGATGGTTTCATGTGATTATGAAGGAGAAAGAAAGAGAGGGATAAAGGGGGCATGCCAATGATGAATAATTACTGTTATTTCAGTGGACTGCTATTAAGAATTCCATTTCTTTCCCTCAGCTTGGATGTCAGCATCTTATTTTGCTTTGGGGAATTACCACATCTCTGTGGTCCCTGTAGGATCATTAGCTATTTTGGTCTGCCCTCCATCAAGCCCCACTCTTCTTGGCAAAGGGGTAGCTGGAAATGCGACCCTTCTGCATCAGATCCAGTAAGTCAGTTAATCTCTCTCTCTCTCTTTCTCTCTCTCTCTTCCTCTCTCTCATTCTCTCTTTCTTTCATGGTCTCTGTCTGTCTGTTTCTTCCCACCCACATTGAGAATTCAGTTGGGCAGAGAAATCAGAGACACAGAATCAGAGGGAGCTTAACATAAATCGTTCAATTTTTAAAAAATTTTTTTGTTCTAATTAGTTATATATGACAATAGAATGTATTTCGATTCATTGTACACAGATGGAGCACAACTTTTCATTTCTCTGGTTGTACGTGATGTAGAGTCATACCATTCATGCAATCATATATGTGCCTAGGGTAATGAAATCTATTTCATTCCACCATCTTTCCTACCCACATACTTCCTCCCCCCACTCCACTCCCCTTTGCCCTATTCAAAGTTTCTCCATTCTTCCCATGAAATCCCCACCCCCCCATTATGGATCATCATCCACTTATTAGAATTAACATTTGGTCTTTGGTTTTTCTGGGGCATTGGCTTACTTGGCTTTGCAGGATATTCTCCAACTCCATCCATTTACCTGCAGATGCCATAATGTTATTTGCTTTTAATGCTGAGTAATATTCTGTTGTAAAAATAATGAAATGCCAAGACTGAAATAAAATAATAAAATACTGAAGGTGGAAAAAAGAAAAAAAAATAAATCATTCAAATTTCTGGCCACGTAGAGTGTGTCCATGGGCCCTGACTTAGATTTATGATAGTCTCCTAGATTCCAGTCCTTTCTGAATCCAGGATATTCAGTGTGTCATTGGATTTGTGAGTTTTCAGTATTTGTATTCATTAGATTGTACTAGGTTATGCTCAAGTAACAAACAATTCCAAAGTCTGAATGGCTTACAACAAAGGAAGTCCATGTGTTTCCCATGTTAAATGTGGTCTGTAATTGCCTGAAGCTCCTTTCCATATACTTTTTGCTCTGGGTTGAAGACACTTCTGTTTGGGAAATTGCCACATTTGTGCAGACAGCAAAGTGCAGTGGGGCAATCACACAATCCCTGCTAAGTCTTCTGCTTGGGAGCCCCGTGTGTTATTTCCCCCTCACTCTAATTGGCCCCAGAAAGCCTAACAGCTGAGCAGCTGGAAGCCAACTTCTCCTCCAGGGAGGAACCTAATAGGGCAATGAGAAGCAAGAGGGGCAGCAGGCACTTCGCATAACAACGCAATTTAAACTCCAGTTCTGCCAAGTATTAACTGTGCAAATGTGGTGAAATTACTTCACCTTTCTGAGTTTCAGTTTTTGCATCTTTATTGTAATAAACCTCAATATCAAAGTCTCACATTGTTGGTTGGAATCTATCACAAAACTTAGCCAATGAAATGAACTTACTTCCAGGATAAGCCCTATGAGATTCTCTAGGATCTCTCTTCCCCAACTGCAGCAATGGAGAAGACCTCACGTTTCAATTGGCATGGTTATTACAAGCTTGAGTCTATGAGAAACTTCAGAGAGCAGAGTCAATTTCCTCCTAGAGATCTATGCTGGATATTAGATGAGAGAAAAAGCAATACTTTATTATGCTAAGCCATAGATTTTAAGGTCAATTTGTTTTACTATATAACCTAGACATTCTTGACTAATATAAAAATTGGTAGTGATGTTGTAATCCTCAAAATCCTGGTATTAAACTACTTCCTCTTTGAAATACCTAGAATGGCTACTATATCCTGCAAAAACCTGACTGATACAGATGCCTGACCCAATCAGAATATGTTTGGGAGGGTTGAGAGGGATGTTTGGTCCTGCACAATGGGACACTTGAGCTATGACTATGAGAATGAATAGATATGTGAAGTAAAGGAGAAGGGTATTCCAGACAAAATTTAGAGCTTCCTGAGAAGTACAGAATCAAGAAACAAAATTATGGAGATCTATATTCAATGCCACTGGTTGAAGTTATAGAAAATAAAGTTGGGGAGATAAATAAGAAATTTTGTATCCCATTAAGGTGATTAGAGAAAGATGATATTATGTTCAATGTTAAGGTCCATAAAGTTACATTTACCTGAGGCAATAGGAAAAAGTCATTGATGGATATGAAAAGGGAAAGAGAGGAGGTGATAATACATGAATTTTAGATAAATCTCTTCATTTACTACATGAATGATATATTTGGGGATGAGTTAGTGAATAAAATGAAGACTAAGTAGTCATTTAGAAGGCTATTATAGTAGTCTTGAGGAAAGGTAATAAAGATCTAACCTAAAGAAGTAGTAAAGGAGATCGTATTAGGGAACAAATCACAAAATATTCTGGATATTCAAGTGATAAGACTTGTTGAACAATTCCATGTAGTAGTGTAAAAGGTGACAATCAAATAAAGATTATTAGTTTTCTAACTTGGATGACTGATATCCCAAAGCTGAGAATGATATTATTGGAAGAGCAGGTTTAGGTAATTAATTCAATTTTGTACTTATTGATATTTAAACATTAAGGGCATATGCATATAGATTTGTCAGTGAAAAAAAACGGATATTTGCATTTGAAACTCAAGGCACAATTGTAACCTGAAAACATAGATTTACAAATTTCAGAATCATCTGCTTATAAACCATGAGTGGGGGAGATCAAATGGAAAACATTGGAAGAGTTATGTCCTGGAAGAACATTAAAATTAAGAACAAATTAGACATAAAAAGAACAGAGAAGATAAAGGACATCCAAAGAGCATAGTGGCAACAATCATAGTGATAACAAGTGTTAGATATAGTTAGGTCAGAGATTTGATGAGACATGATGTGGAAAATGTCCATTGGATTTGATCGTAAAGAAGTATGTTATTCAGCTTTTCATCTCTGTGATCCCAATACCTGACGAGAAAAACTTAGAGGAGGAAAAGTCAGAAGTATCCCAGAGCCTGATTGATAAGCCACACAGTTACCCTAGCTAAAGGGAAAATGGATTTTTAAGAAACACCTAGTTTCAGCTAAGAAAGGAGATGGGAAAGGATTTTGTGAGTAGGTCCAGGAAGTAAGAAGGTTAATGCGGTGATGTTCTGGGGGTATGTTTGTACAAGTGGCTCCTCAAATCCCTCCCTGACTGACTGTACAATACCACTTCCTTTCTTTGCACTGTGAAAATTCTCCTCAATAGCATGTCAAACTCATTTCAACCTCATTGTTCTCACCTCAAAGACCTCAAATTATTTCTCTACTAACCTCTAAATCTATCAAGGCCCAGTTTGAATTCTATCTCTGTTTTGAAGCATTTCCTGATTATAACTGGCTTTCTGAACTTTTCTATTCTATGCACCACTGTGTGCTTTTTGGATGTATCAATGTGGGGTGCATCATTATAAGCAGCTCATGAATCACAGTGTTGGCTTTGCTCCTCTAAATAGCTTGCAAGCTCTTTGAGAGCATGATCTGTGTGGTGGCTATTTATTATTTTGGCTTCACTTCTCTTCTCCATTCTATGGAGAAAGTGCCTCTTGACAATTTAAGCTATCTGTTTCTGTTGGAAACCATGATTTCTAGTTAAAATATTTCACCCCATCGCTTCCATCACAAAAATAGGCAGGTAACCAAGTGTTATGGTTTGGATGTGAAATGTCCCCAGAAAGCTGATATGTGAGACAATGCAAGAATATTCAGAAGTAAAACCTTTAGGTTATGAGAGCTATAATCTAATCAGTCCATCCTCATTTGAATGGACCATCTGAGTGGTAATTGTGGACAGGTGCAGTGGGGCCAGAGGAGGTATGTAACCGAGGGCAAACACTGGGGGGATTGTTCTTCCTGAAGCCCCTCTCCCTTTCCTCTCTCTCTCTCTCTCTCTCTCTCTCTCTCTCTCTCTCTCTCTCTCTCTCTCTGCTTTTTGCTGCCATGAGGGAAACAGATTTCCTCTATCACGTCCTCCCTCATGATATTCTGCTCTACCTTGAGCCCAGAGCCATGAAGTCAGTCATTCATCTGTGAACTGAGACCTTTGAAACCATGAGCCCGGATAAACTCTCCCTCCTCTAAGTTGCCCTTCTCAGGTATTTTGGTCACACACACACACAAAAGCTGACTAAAACACCGAGTCTGGATGAATTGTAACACTGCGTTTTGGTAATCACAATGATTTGTCAATGACTAATAAATGTTCATATCTAGAGTGGTCCAAATAGGAACTAAAAAAAGAAGGGGAAATTTCCTGTATCAAGTTATTAGGATGGGACTTCCTGTCTGATAGCAGGTATGGTCTATGGTAGTTAATTTCACATGTCAATTTGAGTAGGCACAGATATTTGGTAAAACATTATTCTGGATTTCTCTGTGATGGTGTTTTGGATTAGATGAACATTTCAGTCGATAGATCAAGTAAAACAGAATGGCCCTTCCAAATTTGAGGTGGCCTTATCCAAAGAACTAAAGTCCTGAATAGAACAAAAAGACAGATCTTCCTTTAAGTAAGAGAAAATTATTCCCGCCTGCCTCTGAACTCAGATATTGACTGTATTTCCTGCCTTTGAACTCAAACTGCAACATTAGCTCTTCCTGGATCTCCAGCTTGCAACCTTCCGACTGAAACTCCATCAGCTCTTCTGGTCCACAGGTCTTCAAACTCAGACTGGAACAAACCACCTTCTCTCCCTGGTCTCCAGCTTGCTGACAATCCCCAGAGACCTTGTGAATTGCAAATCTCTACAATCACGTGACCCAGTTCCAAATTGATAAATAAATAAATAGATAGATGAAAAGAGACTGAAACTGACATTGAAAGATAAGCAGTAGAGGGAAAGAGACGCATGACTTTAAGACATCAGATCCTGGGGTTTTATTTCATTTCTGGTGTTCCTAATTCATGGCTATAGTATTGTTTGCTTCAATTCTGTGAGCTAACCCAGAATCTTCTAATAAATTCTCTCCTGTGCTTTAACTAGCTTGAGTTGTGCTTCTGTGACTTGTAACCAAGAGAACTTTCACAAAAGCAGTCTGTGTTTTATATGTCTATATTCCCTGAAGTACTCAGAATGTGCAGGGCACATGGCTGATTCAATAAAAACTTGTTGATTGATTGATTGATTGATTGATATTAGAATTAGACTTCTCCTTCGCCCAGGTTGTTCCTGCTGAACTCTTGGCCTGCTCAATAGTATATTCTTAGCCCTATATTGAAGAAAATTTATCTAGACTTCTAGGAGATAATCCAACTCTGAGAAAACAGGACCACTGGCAGTAAATAGCCTAGATTCACAACGAATAAAACAGATTAGACTAACTAGAAACTTTTTGGTTGAAGTCAAAGATTATATTAGCCAAAGGGAATGTGGTAGATGATTATTTGATCTTGTATCTCGATAATGCATATAGTAAAGTGCTGGATAGATAACAGCATCTTGTGAAATCTTGATAACTAAATTAATTTAAATTAGCTGCATATGTAGATCTTAAGTATCTGAATACAGCAAACATGGGATGAATATAATAATAAGAAGGTGTCAGGTTGGAATGTGCAGACTGGCTAATCAGATCATGGGGGATCAGTTTAACTTCGTTTTGTTGGACCATCTTCACTAATAGCATCTGAAGGGATAAACAGCATATGATGACCTCTTCAAAGGATTGAAAAGAACATTAATAAATTAAACAAAGAGCTTGAAGAGATATGAGAGATATCCTGACAAAATGCAAGCTAGAATATTAGAGAGAAAAATATTCCTTAGATCATTAAGATCCCAAATGCTTAATTAGAAAGAAAAGGAGAGTGACTAAGCAATATAAAGTTGTCAGATTTTAAAAGGATGTTAGGGATCAGTGTTAAGTGCATTGGAAAGCGAGGGGATGTGTTAGCCCAGAAAGCAAGTAGGGGTAGAATAGTGTATTGTCAAGCACACAATCTTTTTTTTTTAAAGAAGGAAAATGTATATCTAATCTTAGAGTAGAAAAAGACCTTTGAAACATGAAATGTAAAGAAGAAGCCAAAAAGGGAAAAAATTGTCAACTTACTAACTATATGATTTTATGTATTATAAAAATCACAACATAAAACAAAGGATAATAATGACTGTATTTGAAAAGCTTTTCAAGTTCAAAATTAAAAAACCAATAGAAAAACCTAATATATGAAAAGAAGTACTCCAAAGACAAAAAGAAAATTACCAATAACATTATTATTTTTAAAATGAGAAAACATTTTTGACCTTGAGAAACAACAGATCTCAACAATATGCTTTTATTTGCTTGTGATTGAAATGGTATTAAAAGTTGATGGTGGGGCTGGGATTGTAGCTCAGTGGGAGAGCACTTGCCTAGCACACGTGAGGCACTGGGTTCGATCCTCAGCACCACATAAAAATAAATAAATAAACACATTGTGTCCAACTATAACTAAAAAATATCTTTAAAAAGGCTGACAGTGTTTTCTATGTGACTTTTAGGCACAACAATTTGAAGGACAGGACAAGATGAGTACTTTAAATTAGAACAGGAAGTCTAATATCAGAAAGACTGCAATATCAGAAAGACCCAATACTTTTTGTGACGGATGAAGAGACTTGTGTGCTTTTTCATGGAGGAATCCTGATCAGGTACTCAGTTGGTGAGGAAGCTTTAATCTGGTCTTCCTCCAAGCCACATTTCAGTCACCTTTTGTTGCCACCATCCCCCTCTGCACCATCATGATTTATATCCAGCCAGGGGAAGGGAGACCTCATGAAGAAGACTGACTGAGTGGCCATTCCTGACAGTGGCATCCAGCATTTCTATTCACAATCCATTGGAGAGATGATAGTCTTTTGGCCACACAGAGTGTGAGGGAGCCTGGGAAATGTAGTCTAGCTGTGTGTTAAAGAGAAAGAGAGAGAGAGAGAGGGAGAGAGGGAGGATTGTACAACTAGAACTAAAGAGTCAAGATCCTGAGCTTCCATGGAACAGAAAGTCTGTTATAGATCATATATTATGTAAAGATCTATTATAGATCAAGGAGTGATCAGCTCCAGAAATATATTAACTACATGAACACATTTGCATTTATTAACACATCAGTGGCCTTTTCATGTTTCTTAATCCTCATAACATCTCCACAAGATAAGTATTAATATTTCCTTGAAGAAATAGAGTCATGAAGTCTTTAAATATATCTTTATGTCAGATAGATAGCATATATTCAGTACCTGAATTCAGGTCTGTCTTATTCCACAGCCAACTTCTTCATTTTTCATCTATGCCACAGTGGATAGAATGAATCCTCAAACACTTTATTTGTCCCATCTTGTTCTACAAAAACCACATACAAGCTATCACTAACTTTATCTTCAGTCATTTACTTCAATCAATATTTGGTGAGAATTTACTCTTTGCTGGACACTGCATAAGCATTATTTCTTTCTGTCCATGCAACCATCTCTTGAAGGAGACATTTTATTTTCCACTCTGTGTAAACTTGGCAAAAAGTTACATAAGTAGGCAACAGTTTCTGATTGCAAAACCCAGGCTTCTCACCATGAACACCATACAGCATCCACTCATATGCACATAATTCCTCAGGGAGGTTTCCTGGAGACACACGATGTACTATGACTTTTTTTTTTTTTTACAAGATGAACCAATGTACAAAATCTACCTCTTCTCTCAATGAGCTTCAAATTGGTTGGGGGAGACCAGACTCTCATATTCACTCAAATGTACATACTACACACACACATCAGGAATATGTTGACCAAATGTAATGGTAAAGGTGTCAGTGGTCTGTCTTCTATTGGAGATGTAAGGGGAAGTTTCTTGGAATCATAAAGATTTGAAATGGGTGGCCTGAGAAAGACATGGGAGACAGGAAATGAGACAGAGATCTCTGAAGATGGGAGGACAGAGATCCCATAGAGTCAGGGAATCTAAGAACAGTCAGACTTGTTTCCATCCAAGATGACCTACCTGATAATACTGGTTATAATAAACAAGGAAATAAGCAAAAATGCTTCACAAATACAACTTAACAAGGTTTTGGCTTCATTAATGTCCCGTCTACAATTAATGATCTGAATTCTAACTCATCCTTCTTCTCTGACGGGGTTCAATGCTTGTTTTGAAGTTAACTTCCCCTCCCCCTTTTTATGAATGTGCAAATGTTATAATGCAAAGGTGAACTGAAAAGCTCTTTGTCTTCAGAGACTGAAATATATTACCCTAATATTAGTTGCTGATATTGCTCTTGCAACAGCTGTTTTCCTATTAATATATGTGCAGAATACTTTGTTTAGCAAGGCTTATACCAAGAGATCTTAGTGGAAGGCTGAGTAGACACCACAGGGAGAATGGAAGAGAGTTCCTTGGCTTCAAAAATATTATTTTAATATATGGTCAAATTGCCTTCTATCCTCAAAACAACATGAATATGTTCTTAAGAAAATGTATCGGGGGTATTCGATTTTCTTCTTTCATAAAAATGATTTTAAAAATTTCCCTTGACTGAGGAAAACATGACTTTCAGGGGAAACGGCAAACAAGGTAGTGACATTTGTAGACCAGAGGCAGCCTCATTTAAATTGGGTATTAATTAGGCCTTAGTAGGTATAGGTTCTGTTCTAAGCACTGACTCAATAGTTTCTGTTCTTTGCAACTCAACTTTGGTTCCAAAGATTTCAACCAGGAACTGAAAGATGCCTTTTCTATTGATGGGACAAAGCTGCATCCATATCTTCCATGCTCACTTAATATATATTTATTGCTTTCCAGCTATAAGACAGGTACTTTTCTATGCATCAAAAATATAGCCAGGAATATTATGAATAGGATTTCTTTCATTGAAAGTCCATTATTGGTATATAAAAAATGCTACTGATTTTTAATGTTGATTTTGTATCCTTGGATTATTTTTACCAGATCCAAAGTCTTTTCATGGAGTCTTAGATTCTTTCTATGTACAGAATCATATCATCAGTAATCAGGGACAATCTGACTTCCTCCTTTCCTATTTGTATTTCTTTTATATTTTTTCCTCCTGTCTGATTGCTCTGGCTAATGTCTAGTACTAAATTAACTTAGGGTAATGAGATCTGATATCCTGGTCTAGTTCTAATCTTATGGGAAATACTTTTAGTTTCTTTTTCCCTCTTGGCATGGTGTTGGCTATGAAGTTTTCATAGTTTTATTGAATTGAGGTATAATACTCCTGTACCTATTTATTCAGGAATTTTATCATGAAGGGATGTTAAATTGTCAAAGGCTTTTTCTGTATCTATTGTGAAGATCATATGATTTTTACATTTGGTTCTATTTATGTGTTATGTATAACTTTATTGATTTGCATAGGTTGAACCATCCTTGCATCCCTGGAGTAAAATCAACTTGATCATGGTGAATGATCTTTTTAATATGCTACTGATTTCTATTTGCAAGTATTATGTTGGGAATTCTTGCATCTGTATTCAGCAGGTGTATTGGACTGTAGTTTCCATATTTTTTGGTTGTGTGCTTATTAGAATTTGGTAGCAGATACTACTGGTTTTGTAGTATGAGTGTGGCAGGCTTCCTTCCCTTTTTATTTTATGCAATAATTTGAGGAGTATTGATGTTATCTCTTCTTTAAAAGTCTAGTAAAATTTCTCAGTGAATCCATCTGGTCCTGGGCTATTTATTATTGTTTCATTACTTGTTATTCATCTATTTAAGCTTTTTATTTTTTCTTCATTCAATCTTGGTAGATCATATGTGTCTGGAAATTTGTTCATTTCTTCTAGATTTTCCAACTGATTGACATATAATTTTTCAAAAGATTCTCTAATGATTCTTTTAATTTCATTTGTGTAATGTCTGTCTTCTCTAATTTTATTTATTTGGGTATTCTCTCCCTTTTGGTGAGTTTAGCTAAAAATTTGTCAATTTTATCTTTTCAAAAAACCAACTCTGTTTCACTGATGTTTTGGATTGTTCTTTTGGACTCTATTTCATTTAATTCTCCTCTAATCTTTATTATTTCTTTCCATCTACTGATCTGGTGTTTGTTTTGTTCTTGTCTTACTAAGGCCATGAGATACATCATTAGGTTACTTATTTAAGATATTTATATAATGAAAATTATAAAACACTAAAAAAATAAACTGAAGAAGACACTAGAAGTTAGAAAGACTTCCTATGTTCATTAATAGAGAGTATCAGTATTGTTAACAATAGCCATATTGCCAAATTCAATCTACAGATTCAGTGTAATCCCTATCAAAATACCAATGACATTCTTTTAAAAACTAGACAAAAATAGTGCTAAAATGTACATGAAAGCACAAATACCCCAAATAACCAAAGCAATCCTGAGAAAAAGAGTAATGATGGAAGTTTCAGAATATCTGATTTCAAAACATACTCTAGAGCCATAGCAATAAAAATAGCATGGTATTAGTATAAAAATAGACATGTAGACCAATGGAATAGAATGGAGTACCCCAGCAATAAATTTACACATCTACAGTCAACTTATTCTTGACATCTTTACAAAAATACCCAAAACAAACATTAAAGAAAGGACAACCTCTTCAATAAATGGTGTTGGGAAAATTGGAAACTTACATGTAATAGATTGAAACTAGACATATACCTACACGCATACAAAACAACTTAAAATGGATCAAAGTCCTTAATGCAAGACTTGAAACTTTGAAAATACTAGAATAAAACATAGGAAAAACACTTCAATAAAAAGACATAGACTACAATTTCCTGAGTAGGACTTTCATAGTTCAGAAAACAAAACTAAAAATAGACAAATAGGATTTCATCAAATTAAGAAGCTTCAGCTTAGCTAAGGAAACAATTAAAAGAGAGAAGTAACAACATACTCAATGGAAGAACATGTTTACCAGCCACTCATCTAATAGAATATATAAAAAAACTCCAAAAACGTCATAGGTGATACAATTAAAAAATGGGCACATGACCTGAATAGACATTTCTCAAAAGAAGTACAGATGGCCAATAAATATAAGAAAAAATGTTCAACATTCTTAGCCATTAGGGAAATGCAAATAAAACTATAGTGAATTCCATCTTACCCTATTTAGAATAGCTATCAAATAATCAAAAAGTAACAAATGCTGATGAGGATGTGGGGAAAAAAGGAACCCTTGTAGGCAAAGCTAAGGAAGTCTTGTACAGGTATAAGGGAATGGAAATTAATACAGTTGCTATTGTGGTAGTTCCTCAAAAATCTAAAAGCAGAGTATCGTAGAGCCAGCTATACCATCCCTAGGTGTATATCTGAAAGAAATGCACTCAGCATACAAAAGATTCACCTGCTTAACCATATTTATTGCAGCAACATTCACAATAGCCTAATATATAGAACTAGCCTAGGTGTCTGTCGATAGATGAAAAGATAAAGAAAATACAGTCTACATACACAATGGAATATTATTTATCCATAAAGAAAGAATGAAATCCTGTCATTTGCAGAAAATGGATGAAACTGGAGGACCTCATATTAGGCAAAATAAGTCAGATATAGAAAGACAGGTATTGCATGTTTTCTCTCATATGCAAAAAAAAAAAAAAAGAATTAAAAAAGACCTGAAAGTAGAAAAGGAACTATTAAGGACTGCAAAGGACGCTGGGAAAGGGGGAAGAGAGGGAGGGTGAGACAGGGTAGAAGGGAGAGTGAGCATGAGCAATGCCAAATATATGCAAGCTTGGAAATGTCCTAATGAAACCCATTGATTTGTACAATGAATATGTTTTATTAAAATAAATAAAACTGGCAAGAATACTTAAAGAATACAGCATTGAACCCAACAAGACAAAATAATAAACAATTGAAATATGTTACATTTTATGAAGAAAAAAATAACTCACAATGGGGTAGGGACATGGAGGGAATGTTGAATGAACTGACCAGGGAAATCCTCTATGATAATGTGGAATGTGAGTCAAGCAACCAGAACAAAGTGAGGAGACAAGTCATGTATATATGTGAGGAGATGTCATCATAGGCAGAGCTATGTGTTAGTTCAAAGGTCCTGTGAAGACTTGTAGGGTTTACAGAACAATGAAGAAGGCAATGTGGCTGGCAGAGAGCAACTAGAGAGAAGCAACAGGAGGGGAGTGAAAGAAAGTGAGAACCAGTTACATATGGGTCGATTTTGTTTTGGATAAACATTAACAAAACCCAGTCTTTTGAGCAGAGAAGTGATATTATCTTAAAGTTTTCAAAAGTAGTTTGTTTCTGAGTAGATAGTAGTAAGTCAAGGATTGCCATTGCAAACTGATTAGGAGGCTCCATCCAGCAGAAGAATATGGTGGCATGGACCCCTGCACTGGGGTGAAGGAGGGAGGATAAGAATAGAGTAGAAGTGGTGAAAAAGATAAATTTATCTATATTTTTGGACATAGAATTAATGGATTTTTTACTCTATTTAGGGTATAAAAAATAGAAATCAAGGATGAATCCAAGTTTGGGGACCTGAATAAATGAAAAGTGGAGTAGAAATTTAATAGTCCAAGGAAGACACTGTTTGAGTTGGAACTGTTTCATGTGTAAAGTTTGAGATACAGATTATACATACAGGTGGAGAGATGAGTGTAGGGGTGGTTGGCTGGATGAAAAAATCTGGAGTCTAAGAGAGAAGTCAGAGCTAAGAGAGAAATACCAGAGTTCTCAGGGTATAGTATATATTTGAAACTCCTGGCTAGATAAGTTCACCGAGGCACTGAGTGCAGAACAAAGAAAGGAAGAATACTAAGAAAGAAGCTCTAAGGCAATCTTCCATTACTTAGAGTTTGGAAGTATAAAATACAATTGAGCCATGCAGGCTGAGAAATAGCAGTCAGCAACATAGGAGAAAAACTAAGAGTCTTGGAGGCCAAGTGGATATATTATTTTTGGAATAAGGATGATTGAAAAGTAGGTAAATGGCTACCATGGCTCCAAGAACAGATAAGGAAAAAGGAGACCCCACTTTGACAGCCTATGACTCAGTTACTTGGTGTGGGTTCTGATGACCCAACAGGGCTTTGACTGCAAAGTTCCTTACAGCTGGGGGCTCATCCCCAGCTTTACTGTTGCATGCATCAGCTATTCGTGCTATCTCAGGTTGACAACTTCTAGTATCTGTTTCCAACTAAAGAAGAATATTAAGCAACCATTTTAAAAGAGATGATTATACATCTTCACTTAATTGAGGCTTTCTTCCTAAATCATCATCATTATCATATAGGAATTGTTGGCATCTTCATTATCTAATCATTTCTTATAGAGTCTACAGGTGCCACTGAACTAAGATCTTCACATGCACATTCTGGCAACTGTTGAGAGTTACGTGTTTGGCTTCAATCTTAGCTTTTGAAAAAGCTGAGGCAGGTAGGTAAAGTGCTTGCTTGTAAAGCCAGAATACCAGGGTGTCTAAATTCAGAATCCATGGTCTTCATCACTCCCTTGCTTCTGATTTAGTGATTTTCATGGGCCTGGTTTACTGTTTGTAAAATAAGTCTTATTTCATTTAGAGACAAAAATAACAGGCACTTATTATTATTCTAAGAAAAAAGTTGTTGTGAGTCATCCACAAACCCTTACCTCATTCATCTCTCAGGACAATATTTTGTCTAATGCCCCAACTATTATTATATTAATAATATAACTGTTATTATAAATGTTAGTATACTTTATGTGATACCACCTCCATTCCTACCCTGATCCCTCAAGAATTTTGTTTATTGTCTATTGAGGACTGGGGGTTGGTTGAGTTGGTAGGTGATAAACCTGCATAAAGTTTTCATTACACACATGATATAAAGTTCTTCATTGTTTGTATCTCTTCTTTGAAGTCACGCTTTCAATTACTTATATCTATACACTTGGTTTAAAGATAAATTATTTTCAGTTTGCAAATATATGCAAGGGAGAAATTGATTTCTATCCATTTACTACTTTTGAATCTCTAAAAATGTTAGGGTCCCCTATTTCTACCCTTGTTAAATCATTATATTTATCAAATATTTATTCACATTTGTTCTATTTGGACTATATTGATAATTTTCTCCTATTCCATATTTATAGTACAAAGCCTCTTCATAGCGTTTTCATCTCCAATTTAAGATCTTGTTCACCATTTTTGATGATAGAAAATGAAAAAGTAAGATTTGTCCTTCTTCTAAACCAATATATCTGGTGAATTTCGCTTACTTCTTCGAAAGATATCCCTTTCACTTCTCAACTTAATAAGAACCAGAATAATATTTTAGTAGCTATGGAAATTGTACCCCATTATTTTGTACCCCATTATTTTGTTTTTTATCTAGTTGTAGGATTTTTATTTCATTATAAAGCTTTCATTAATATTCCAATGACTTTTTCAGAGACTGTCCCTCAAAAGCCAACAGGAACATGTTAGTAACTTGATGGGGATTTAAGCTTCACTGAGTGTCTCATTAGCACAACAAACTTAAATTCAGAGCTACTAACTTAGAATTTCCTTTTCAACATATTAAATAGTTTGAAAAGCTAAGTTTTCATTTTAATTTTCACAAGAACATGACAGCAAATTCCCAGGCCCAATATGTCTGCTCCCTGCTTTATACATCACATGCTAACACCAATGAACAAATACAAAAAGGTACAAACCAGCTGCACTCTATGAACTAAAATAGGAAAATTCTATGAGGTAAAAGCAAAGATTCAAGGTGTAGACCAGTTCTTTAACCCAACCTGTGGGACCTTCTGTGGCCACATAAATGATCTGACTTTCCAGTTACATTCACTTCTTTCCAATTTCTTAGCCACCAACCTCCTCACCTTTCAGGTCTTCACTAAAGAAATATCTCAATCTTCATTGCCCACTGTGAGGCTTGGTGTAGGAGCAGCCCATCTTTGGGAGAATCCCTAGCACTTTGTCATTCTCCTATGGTAACATTTATTACACTTGAACATCATAGTTTCTTTGAATCCCACCAGCATCATATTTTGGCAATGAGGGCATAAATTCACCACTTTTTCCAATAGGTGTCTATCATTCATTATATACTTCTTACCTATGTGTTGAATAAATGAAGCACATCATTAAAACAGGTGGATAAAAAAAAACATTTATGTGGTGGTGTAGCTTGGTTTCTAAGTTCAGACTTCTTTGGACTGAGAGTGCTGAATTCAAATCTCAGTTTGGGCACTTAACTAGCTTGATTTACAGATCTGGGAAAATTACTTAATTTGAATTTCAGGTTCTTCTCTATAAAAATGGAGATAAAAATAGAATTACAATATATTCCCAATGAAATATTTTGTATAGAACTGTATTTGACATATCAAAGTATCATATATATATATATATATATATATATATATATATATATATATAGATATGTAGATATAGATATAGATAGATAGATAGATATTTTTTTTAATTGTCACTAAGTGATACTATTAAATAATGAAATATGTTTACAGGTCAGGGCATGAATAGCTTTTATAGTAGTGTTTATGAATTTTAGTAGTAAACATAAAAATACCTAATGTAAAAGGTTTAGGGAGTAAAAGTAATGAGTCTATAATGTGTTGAATTTACAAACATAGATAATTGATGAAGATTAGGATGCGGCCTGACAATGGCCAATCCACTAAATTTTCCACTAGGTATTAAGGAGAATGAATGTTATCCCTGTGCATTTATCTTTGATTGATAGTTTAATAAATACAAATGAGATGAGTGGAGAAGATGGCGGCGGGAAGTGAGTAAGCCGCTCTGAGCCCCGCGCCGCGGCGTCTGAAAAGATGAGGTAAAGATCATTAAAGGAGATCTGTCGACAAAAACCCAGCACCATGTCAAGAAAGGGGCCTAGGTGGAGTGAATCAGCCACTAATCCAGCCAAGGTGAAGGGAGTACAGCACGACTTCAGCGCGAGCAGTAAGGCTGCAGCCCGAGCCGCCCGGCTCCCTCAGCCCCTTCTCCTTCTCCTTCCCCTTCTCCTCTCCGCCTTTCCGCCTTGCTTCTTTCTCCCCAGCCGTCTCTCCTCCCAAGCTCAGTCTCTAAATTTAGATCTCAACTTCTTTCCCCCACCCCGCCCGCTCTCCTGCGTGTCCGGTACCCGGACCGCGCGGCCCTGAGGCGCCGCCTCCCCTCCCCCAACCCGCACCCCCTCCCCGGGGGTCCCGAAGGCCGCCGCTGCCGCCGCCGCCGCCGCTGCTGGCGCCGCCTCCCGTGGAGCACCATAGAGCAGACTCTTCACCGCACGAATGAGCTGCCAAATTATATGAAACAGCTGATAAGATGAGCGACAATTTAAAATCCAAGTGATCCGAGAACACGCACTGAGCTCTGACCCGCTGAATTCAAACTCCCGGTCACCTGCTTCCCGCAGACAAACAGCTATGACTCGGCATTAATTCATCCCGCTGAAACAACTGGTCAGCCCTTCTCATCATACGAAGGTAAATGCCTACCGAGCCTTCATAAGTAGTGGCCACAGGTTTGAAACGGGGCTTGGGAGAGAAGGACCCACCCGTTGAATTAGTCTCCCGGCAAAGGGAAACCGTGTCATCAGACTGCTGCGGAGGAGATAACTGCGTTGAAACAGGTGTGTGATCCCATAGCCTTGCCTCTCCACACATCGGGAAAACTCTAAGAGCCCCTCCCAGCTCTCCCGTAAGGGCACCTCCCAGCTCTCCTGTGAGTGCTTCAGCCAGCCCGAGGGAATCAGAGGTGGTGCGGGTCCCGCAAGCGGAAATACCGCTCCCACTAGGGCTGACTGCTGAGGTCTCTTGCACCACCTACGGGAAGTGGATACCAGAGGGCAAGTAAAAGCCGCTGAGGATTCTCAGCCCCAAACTCTACAAGCTTAGGGTCTGAGGGAATGGCAAACTGGAAGAGTGTGCCCAGTCGTTCATGAAAACAGGGCTCCCGGGAGCAGCAGACTTGGCGTGTAGCCAGTATTGTGGTGAGAGGGGCCTGGCTAGAGAAAAAGTGGGAAGTGACTAGACACAAGAGGAGGCCCTAGACACTCAGGATTGGAGACTCGCCCAGTCTGGGAAGAGCTGCTGCACAGTGATTGGTTCCCGCGTATTGACAGGAGAAACTTGACCTGGTGGGCACAGCACCACCTACTGGAAGAGAAGTTAATCAAACTCTAAGACTGCATTTATTAGGTTTTTTTTTTCTTTTTCTTTTCTCCTTTTTTTTTTTTTGATTTAGGTTTTTCTTTCATTTTCATTTTTTTCTTTCTTGTTGTTTTATTAATTTTTTTTTTACAAAATATTTTTTTTAAATTTTTTTCTACTAATTTTAACTTAAAATTTTTTAATTATTATTATTATTTTTTTTAAATCTTTTTCTTTTTTAGTTCCTATTCTTTTTCTTCTTTAGTCTTCTCATTTTTCTTATCCCCCCTTTTTTCTTGAATTCTACCTGCCTACTCTCATTCTCTTTAGAGACTTCTTCCCTTCCCTTCAAATACCTTTCCTCCCAAGCATCAAACTAATTTATAGGAGTAAACAGTAACTCAGCAGTCAAACAGAACAAGAAGCAACATGAGCAGCTTCAAAAAACGAGGAAGAAAAGGAGTACAAACAACGCAGGACAGCCTAAATATTCAGGAGGACCTAGAGTCATCAGAAAAATGGTCATATAAAGAACTCAAGGAACACCTAAGACAGATGGAATGGAACCTTAAAGAGGATACAAGACAGCAAATTCAAGCAGCGAAAGAACACATTGAGAATGCATTTCACAAACAGATAAAAGAAGAAGTTAAGCATCTTTATCAGGAGATAGAGACTATAAAAAATAATCAAACAATAATTCTAGAAATGAAGGAAACGATAAACCAAATTAAAAACTCAATTGAGAGTATCACTAACAGAGTGGAGCAAGTAGAAACCAGAACATCAGAAAATGAAGAAAAAATATACCATCTTGAAAAGAGTCTAGCCAACTCAGAAAGGCTGGTAAAAAATCACGAGAAAAACATCCAAGAATTATGGGATAACATTAAGAAACCGAACTTACGAGTCATCGGGATAGAAGAAGGTACAGAGATTCAAACCAAGGGAATGAGAAACTTGCTGAAGGAAATAATTACAGAAAACTTTCCAGAAATAAAAAAGGAAACAGATATACAAATTGAAGATGCATACAGGACACCGAGCACACAAAATCACAGTAGACCAACGCCAAGACACATTGTTATGAAGATATCCAATATACAGAACAAAGAGAAAATATTAAAAGCTACAAGAGAAAGGAGACAGATTACATTTAGGGGTAAACCAATACGGTTAACCACGGATTTTTCATCACAGACACTGAAAGCAAGAAAGTCATGGAACAATGTATTTCAAACACTGAAAGACAATGGATGCCAACCAAGAATTCTGTATCCAGCAAAATTAAGCTTCAGGTATGACAACGAAATAAAAATCTTTCATGATAAACAAAAGTTAAAAGAATTTGCAGCCAGAAAACCAGCATTGCAAAGCATTTTGAGCAAAACACTAAACGAGGAAGAAATGAAAAACAATAACCAAAGCCATCAGTGGGAAGTGCCGCAGTAAAGACAGAGGGCAAGGGGAAAGACAATCATGGAGAGACAAACTAAATTTTTTTTTTTTTAAAAAAAGGATAAACAATCAAACATGGATGGAAGTTCAAACCACATATCAATAGTAACTCTGAATGTTAATGGCTTAAACTCTCCAATAAAGCGACATAGGCTGGTATCATGGATTAAAAAAACAAATCCAACAATATGCTGCCTCCAGGAGACACATCTGATGGGAAAAGACATACACAGGCTGAAGGTGAAAGGATGGGAAAAAATATACCACGCACATGGTCCTCGTAAGCAAGCAGGGGTGGCCATCCTCATATCGAATAAAATCGACTTCAAGACTAAGTTAATCAAAAGGGATAAAGAAGGTCATTATATACTGTTAAAAGGAACCATTCACCAACAAGACATAACAATTATCAATATTTACGCACCAAACAATGGTGCTGCGACATTCACAAAACAAATTCTCCTCAAATTCAAGAATCAAATAGACCACAACACAATAATTATGGGAGACTTCAACACACCTCTCTCACCATTGGACAGATCCTCCAAACAAAAGTTAAATAAAGAAACTATAGAACTCAATACCACAATCAATAACCTAGACTTAACTGACTTATATAGAATATATCAACCATCATCAAATGGATATACTTTCTTCTCAGCAGCACATGGATCCTTCTCAAAAATAGACCATATATTATGCCATAGGGCAACCCTCAGTAAATATAAAGGGAGGGGATAATACCATGCATTTTATCTGATCATAATGGAATGAAACTGGAAATCAATGATAAAAGAAGGAAGGAAAAATCCTACATCACATGGAAAATGAACAATATGTTACTGAATGATCAATGGGTTACAGAAGACATAAAGGAGGAAATAAAAAAATTCTTAGAGATAAACGAAAATACAGACACAACATATCGGAATCTATGGGACACAATGAAAGCAGTTTTAAGAGGAAAGTTCATCGCCTGGTGGTCATTCCTCAAAAAAAGAAGAAACCAACAAATAAATGAGCTCACACTCCAACTCAAAGCCCTAGAAAAGGAAGAGCAAAACAACAGCAAATGTAGCAGAAGGCAAGAAATAATTAAAATCAGAGCGGAAATTAATGAAATTGAAACAAAAGAAACTATTGAAAAAATTAACAAAACTAAAAGTTGGTTCTTCGAAAAAATAAATAAGATCGACAGACCTTTAGCCATGCTAACGAAGAGAAGAAGAGAGAGAACTCAAATTACTAACATACGGGATGAAAAAGGCAATATCACAACAGATGCTACAGAAATACAGAAGACAATTAGAAATTATTTTGAAAATCTATATTCCAATAAAATAGAGGATAGTGAAGACATCGATAAATTTCTTAAGTCATATGATTTGCCCAGACTGAGTCAGGAGGATATAGACAATCTGAACAGACCAATATCAATAGATGAAATTGAAGAAGCCATCAAAAGACAACCAACCAAGAAAAGCCCAGGACCAGATGGGTATACAGCGGAGTTTTACAAAACCTTTAAAGAAGAATTAATACCAATACTTTTCAAGTTATTTCAGGAAATAGAAAAAGAGGGAGCTCTTCCAAATTCATTCTATGAGGCCAACATCACCCTGATCCCGAAACCAGACAAAGACACCTCAAAGAAAGAAAACTACAGACCAATATCTCTAATGAACCTAGATGCAAAAATCCTCAATAAAATTCTGGCAAATCGAATACAAAAACACATCAAAAAAATAGTGCACCATGATCAAGTAGGATTCATCCCTGGGATGCAAGGATGGTTCAACATACGGAAATCAATAAATGTTATTCACCACATCAATAGACTTAAAGATAAGAACCATATGATCATCTCGATAGATGCAGAGAAAGCATTTGACAAAGTACAGCATGCCTTTATGTTCAAAACATTAGAAAAACTAGGGATAACAGGAACTTACCTTGACATTGTAAAAGCTATCTATGCTAAGCCTCAGGCTAGCATCATTCTGAATGGACAAAAGTTGAAGGCATTCCCTCTAAAATCCGGAACAAGACAGGGATGCCCTCTATCTCCACTTCTATTCAATATAGTTCTCGAAACACTGGCCAGAGCAATTAGACAGACGAAAGAAATTAAAGGCATAAAAATAGGAAAAGAAGAACTTAAATTATCACTATTTGCAGATGACATGATTCTATACCTAGAAGACCCAAAAGGGTCTACAAAGAAACTACTAGAACTAATAAATGAATTCAGCAAAGTGGCAGGATATAAAATTAACACGCATAAATCAAAGGCATTTCTGTATATCAGCAACAAAACTTCTGAAATGGAAATGAGGAAAAACACTCCATTCACAATATCCTCAAAAAAAATAAGATACTTGGGAATCAACCTAACAAAAGAGGCGAAAGATTTATACAATGAAAACTACAGAACCCTAAAGAGAGAAGTAGAAGAAGATCTTAGAAGATGGAAAAATATACCCTGTTCATGGATAGGCAGAACTAACATCATCAAAATGGCGATATTACCAAAAGTTCTCTATAGATTTAATGCAATGCCAATCAAAATCCCAACGGCATTTCTTGTAGAAATAGATAAAGCAATCATGAAATTCATATGGAAAAATAAAAGACCCAGAATAGCAAAAGCAATTCTAAGCAGAAAGAGTGAATCAGGCGGTATAGCGATACCAGATTTCAAACTATATTACAGAGCAATAGTGACAAAAACAGCATGGTACTGGTACCAAAACAGGCGGGTGGACCAATGGTATAAAATAGAGGACACAGAGACTAACCCACAAAGTTACAACTATCTTATATTTGATAAAGGGGCTATAAGCATGCAATGGAGGAAGGATAGCATCTTTAACAAATGGTGTTGGGAAAACTGGAAATCCATATGCAACAAAATGAAACTGAATCCCTTTCTCTCGCCATGCACAAAAGTTAACTCAAAATGGATCAAGGAGCTTGATATCAAATCAGAAACTCTGCGTCTGATAGAAGATAAAGTTGGCTCCGATCTACAGATTGTGGGGTCGGGCTCCAAATTCCTTAATAGGACACCCATAGCACAAGAGTTAACAACTAGAATCAACAAATGGGACTTAATTAAACTTAAAAGTTTTTTTTCAGCAAAAGAAACAATAAGAGAGGTAAATAGGGAGCCTACATCCTGGGAACTAATTTTTACGCCTCACACTTCAGATAGAGCCCTAATATCCAGAGTATACAAAGAACTCAAAAAATTAGACAATAAGATAACAAATAACCCAATCAACAAATGGGCCAAGGACCTGAACAGACACTTCTCAGAGGAGGATATACAATCAATCAACAAGTACATGAAAAAATGCTCTCCATCTCTAGCAGTCAGAGAAATGCAAATCAAAACCACCCTAAGATACCATCTCACTCCAGTAAGATTGGCAGCCACTATGAATTCAAACAACAACAAGTGCTGGCGAGGATGTGGAGAAAAGGGTACACTTGTACATTGCTGGTGGGACTGCAAATTGGTGCGGCCAATTTGGAAAGCAGTTTGGAGATTCCTGGGAAAGCTGGGAATAGAACCACCATTTGACCCTGCTATTGCCCTTCTGGGACTATTCCCTGAAGACCTTAAAAGAGCATGCTACAGGGACACTGCCACATCGATGTTCATAGCAGCACAATTCACAATAGCTAGACTGTGGAACCAACCCAGATGCCCTTCAATAGATGAATGGATAAAAAAAATGTGGCATCTATACACAATGGAGTACTATGCAGCAATAAAAAATGACAAAATCATAGAATTTTCAGGGAAATGGATGGCATTAGAGCAGATTATGCTTAGTGAAGCTAGCCAAACCCTAAAAAACAGATACCAAATGTCTTCTTTGATATAATGAGAGCAAGTATGAACAGAGCAGGGAGGAAGAGTAGGAAGAAAAGAGTAACATTAAACAGAGACTTGAGATGGGAGGGAAAGGGAGAGAAAAGGGAAATTGCATGGAAATGAAGGGAGACACTCATTGCTAAACAAAATTACATATAAGAGGTTGTGAGGGGAATGGGAAAATAAACAAAGAGAGAAATGAATTACAGTAGATGGGGTAGAGAGAGAAGATGGGAGGGGAGGGGAGGGGGGATAGTAGGGGATAGGAAAGGTAGCAGAATACAACAATTACTATTAGTGCATTATGTAAAATTGTGGATGTGTAACTGACGTGATTCTGCAATCTGCATTTGGGGTAAAATTGGGAGTTCATAACCCATGTCAATCTAATGTATGAAATATAATATGTCAAGAGCTTTGTAATGTTGTGAACAACCAATAAAAAAAAATGTAAAAAAAAATAAATAAATACAAATGAATTACATGTGCCATAATCTAAAAAAAAATCATTGGTAGAATTAAAAATAAATGTTTCCCAAATAAATATAGCTTAGTAAAATCACATTATAGTTTTTCTTTTGAAACGCAGAAAACTAAGAAACAGCAGAGTAGAAAACAAATTTTTAAAAAATTATAAAACATGGAGAATGGGAGGGTGGGTATGCTAGTTATGAAAACATGTAAATGAAATACGTATCTTACTATAAAAAGAGACCTCTCAATGAAATTTTTGAAAAGTTGATGTAATCCTCACAGAACAAAATAACTTTTTAAGTATTAAAGTGAAAGATTCATAAATGGTAATCAGAAATTTTCTCATAATTCCTGGTTTTCTACAATAAGCAGTTTTTAATTTTTTTATTATGGAGAAAATAGATGAAGTTAATGCAATTCAGACCTCAGAAAGGGCCTGGATCAGGTCAGCTCCACGTACGTGTTAGTTCATGGTACTAGTGATTGCAATAGCTCTGCCATTGCCATCAAAATACTTATATCACAGTCAAGATTTGAACAATAGTATCACAACCATGCACCTCCCAGTCTTTTGGGTTTAATTGGTCAGACTTAAGAGGTTCTCAGGGAGAAATTCCATGTAGGGATTTCAGTTATTTCTGGTAAGGCTCATTCATGTATCCTACATAGACTAATGTAGATACTTCCATTATTTTCACTAAGATAGCAGTTATGACCTGTAAAGGGTTCTGAAGTTATCAAAGTGGCTTCATTTCTATTTTATGAGACAACAGGAAAATTAAGCAAGTTGTGATTTATGTTCTTTGCCCTCCCCTATCATGTAAATTTTGTTATTATAATTATTTAATTCAGTCTTTAATTCATTTGTCTGTTATTTACCAGGCATTGTGAGAACGCATAAAGACAAGTGAAAACACACCTGGCCCCTGCCCTCTGGATACTTACTGTGTATTAAGAGACAACATTTAGTTTATTATCCAAACCAAAGCAAAAAAAGCACAATTTTGTGACAGCACATTAGCATATAACCAAGAAGTCTATATCCTTTGCTGGGGCAAAAGCAGGCCAGGATTTTCAAGGAAGATCTCATGTTCAATGACTCCTTTGACCCAATCACCAAAATGAACTCTGTAATATATTGGTTTATACTTTGTTTTATTCAACCCTCTGGGTTATATCTTTTGAAAACAATACTCTCAATTTTTATTAGTCACTAAAGCCAAACAAACAAAAAACATTTATAATTAATTACTGGGGAGGAAAATGAATGGATAAACCCAGACAGACTGAAACCCCTTCAAACAGGTTTGTATTTGGAAAGGAGACACATTGGTTCTTACCCAACACACTGTGCCCCAGCCATAAGTGGAGGGTTTTGTTAAGGTCAGCTACTTTGCCATGTCCTTAGAGGTTGGACCATATCTGAAGAGGTCACCTGGACCTGAAGGAGAAAAGTCACATAGCCCACTTTGACTCTTCTAACACTTGCAATTAAAAAATATATAGTTAAATAAATAATGCCCGAATTCACTCCTCTTATAGAACTGAAAACATTGGAAATAAGATTAAAGTCCCTTTGGTAGCTACCCTTTCTATAAAATGTGTCATCTATACAGGTGACTAACCACTGCCATCCGTTTGATGTATTTCTTTCAAGACCATTTTCTTTGAATTTACATAAACACATGTATGATACTAATTTTCTATACTTTTTTTTTACACAAATAAGCTTATTCTATAGATACATTTTGAAATCTCTTTTTTACTAAAGACTATATCTTTCTGATTTTCTATTGGGTTCTTTTTATTGTTGCAGAGTATACGGAAGTGAGAATATATTAGAGTTTATTCATTCCCCTATTGATGGGCATTTAGGTTGTTTCCCATTTTCTTCCCAATGTAAAGGTGCTATCATGAGTATTTCTGTGAATACATTAGTAGGTCTTTTTTCTACACCGTCACCCTATATGGAGGTAAGCTTATAAAAACTTTATGGAGTTGTCTGTCACTTTATGATTTTATAGTTTGCCAGAAATTATTTAAAAAAATCAGAATGACATGGGCACTAGCCAATCAGAAAGGAGGCACCAAGGATCCAGGATAGGTGCCAGACAGAAACGATTATTATGTTCCTTCTACTAAATACCCACACTTGGATTTGGAATTTCAGTGTTAGTGTTCAAGAAACATTCTTATTCTCTTACAGATATTCTTATGGTCAAATTTGACTATTCACATTAGTAATGCTACCTCTCCATGGCCAAAAAAACATATAAGCTAAATACTCTGTGTGTGTGTGTGTAGGTGCATTATGGCTTATATAAAAATAAATGCTTATTATTTTAATAAAAATCATAACTCAATTGAAATTTATAAATAATGCAAATGATAAGTATTTAATTAAACATATAATTTTAAAGGAAGATTTTTTTTACAGAATAAGTCACACTGAAACACATTGATATCTTTCTCAGTAAGTATTAACTACTATTTATCTTAATGGGATTTATAGTATTTGATTAAGATATTTCTTTCTAAATCATTCAAATTTTTAGTTTAGACCTTTTCTAGAATTTGGTACACACCCAATGCTGCAAATTAGTTTCCCTCAAAAGCTTGTCTAACTTTTCAAGTTGTTATTATGCATTTTAAAGGAACCACTCTTATGACTACTCAGCTCTCATACCTGCTGAAAAAAAAAAAAGTCAAAAGTTTCAGTAGTCTTCTACTTAAGGGTGTTTCTTTCATCCTTTCCATGGCACAGAATCAGAAAAAGAAGGAAAAGAAACACACGGGGCACTCCCTTTGCTGAAATTTCAAAAACTCCTTGTGACTACTTCAAAAGGATCTGCAAAAAAATACTTTTCTGTTTAATTATTAAACAAGAAGGAAGCATATCTCTTTCACACTGTTTCTTTTAGAATAATAGGAAACGGGGATAGCAAGGCATGTTGTAGTCTGTAAAGTACATTCCCATCCTCCAAATGGAAGCTCCTAGCAAGTTGTAACAATACCTCACAGAATATGGTTTCCTTTAGTAATACACTAGCAATGAAGCCTACCCTCACACATGATTGCTCTCTTGCCCAAAACGTTCATGCTATTAGAAAAATGTAAAATGAACTAAATGAGGATTTTTAAAGCAAATCAAAACTGGTTATCTGTGACAACCAAAAGAGGGGAGGTAAGGGTCAATCCTATTTTCCACGCCCCTTCCTCCAGTTTCTCAGAAATAGAGTTGTTTTGTACCTTCTTGTTTCAAAAGCAAATCAAAGCCATATTTCATTCAAACTGCTCATGAGAGAGGGATCTTGGGAGGCAATTTTCAACCCTATGATTTTAGAATCTATTAAACCTCTTGTTCTTATAATTATCTTCACATTTTCTCCATTACTTTACATAGATGGCAGAATAAAGAAGCTGCAATTTTGATTACAGGATTGTTTTAATCTCATTACTTCCTCATATCCACTTTTTCTCTTTAATTTCTAATTTGAAACATATTAAAATAATAAAAAATATTTCAATTATTCTCACACTAATTATTCGACAGGTCTAAGATCCTAATCTCTCAAACATCTTACTTATGTCAATGAAGCACATGCAATTTTAGGCATTAAGAAAAAATAATTTTAATTTATTCTGTAAATGAGGAACATTATATTTAATTTGATAACACACCAGTCTATTCAATCTGAATTTGAAGGGGAGAAACAAGATAATGTTGGAACCCCAAATTCAAAGTTTCCTCTTCTTTGCTATACAGATGACTCTGGAAACATTTATTTACAACACACTCTTTCTACAAACCACAAGATAAAAACTGTGTTCATTGGTTACACTTAACTCTGATCCAGGCACTATATCAGGCGCTTGAAAACCGATCAAGGGTATCTGGCTTTAAGGAGCCACAGTGTCATAATATAAAATATGGCTAGCACTGTGAAGCATAGGAATGATGTTCTAGAGGGACATTTAGGCATTAATGGTCCCTTCTCACCCATTAAGTTGTGGGGAGAGTATCAGAGGGTGGTTTATTAAATAAGTAGCATTTCAAAGCAGATTTTGAGGTATACTATAATGAACTCAGCATCTGGTTATTAATAATACTTTTAGGATTATTTATCTTATATGCACATATGTATAGTTCTTTCCTACTCCCTCCTAGTTTGTGAGGCATATTTGCGGAAGGTTGGCACAAAGGGAAAGATGCAGGCCAAACAAGTTTCTATTTTCCTCTTCTACCTTCCCCGAAACATCTTTCATCAAGAAAAACTTTGTTTTACCTATATTTTATATAAATGCAGACTGAAATAAATAGCTGTCTGCATTTATCTGTTTTGCAAATTCAAACTGTCAAACTGTGTGTATATTCAGTGTGTATATGTATGCATATTATATATGTATGTATGTATATTTTTTTAATTACATTCACCTCCGGTAATAGACAGATGAACAGATGTACATACAAATAGAAACTCAGACCTTGAAAAAAAGAATTAAACAGTTAAAAAAGAAATCCTAACAAATGAAAAAATCAAATATGAGTAATTCCTTAAAACTAATGTTGATATGTTAAGGAATCATGAGAATTACGACAATGTTCACAAAAAGTAAAAGAAAAAAAAATCAGAGAAATCTAAATTTTTTCAAAATTGAATAGTCTCAAATACAAAAAAAAAAAAAGAATAAAAGAATCTCCAACAAACACTTTTGCATTATCAATCCACCTTTAATGGGAGAATTTGCATGTACTGAAAACAATGAGATCAAGTGTCAGTGGAATGCCCTGCATTCTCCACACTTGGTAAGAGAGAGGCTTGCTAAGACTGCAGCTTTTCACAGTTGAAATTATTCTGTGAAATTACAGACTTGGTTTATCTACTTTTTTATTTTCTTCATAAAATTTTCAACACTGTACATTATTTTAAAACCAAGTTCTATAGTATAGATCTATACTAGCCTTTGAAGTACTTTACTTTTTTAAAACTTTGAAATATACCTATGCTCATTTTCATTTGCCATAAAAATCACTTTCCTATTTTTTTAAATTTTTAATTTGTTTTGATTAGTTATACATGACAATTGAATGCATTTATGCACTTTGATGTATCATACATAGATGGGATATAATTTCTCATTTTTCTGAGTGTACATGTTGCAGAATCATATTGGTCATGTAGTTATATACATCCATACAGTAATCATGTCTGTTTCATTCTACTATCTTTCCTATCCTCACATCCCCACCTCTCCCCTCCCATCAATTACCTCTACCTAATCTAAGGCAAGGTTATTCTTCCCTAGTGCCCCCTCTCACCTTATTGTGAATTAACATCTTCATATTAGAGAAAACATTCAGCCGTTGGTTTTGTGGGATTGGCTTATTTCACTTAGCATGATATTCTCTAACTCCAACTATTTACTGGCAAATTTTATAATTTTACTCTTCTTTAAAGCGGAGTAATATTTCATTGAGTATATATGCCGCATTTTCTTTATCCATTCATCCATTGAGGGACACCCAAGTTGGTTCCATACTCTAGCTATTGTGAATTGAGCTGCTATAAACATTGATGTGGCTGAGTCACTATAGTGTAGAAAAATTTAAAAAAAATAGAAAAGTGGCAGCTCTGTGGTTGCTGCCAATTTCCTATTTTAAAACAATTTTTTTCTTTTAATATTTTTTAGTTGTCAATGGACCTTTATGTTTTTTAATTTTATGCGATTCTGAGACTCAAACCCAGGGCCTCACACATGCTAGGCAAGAGCAGTAAAACTGAGCTACAACCCCAACTCATCACTTTCCTATTTTGAGGAGGAAGAGTCAAACAGTTCCTTGGAGTTGTCATGTATAAATTCTCTTTAATGCAGTTGGGGGGGGGGGAGAAGAGAAGGGAAAATTTCCCACATTAATTGCCTGCAAGTTCCTCACAGAGGCCATCAAGGGGTTAAGTACCATAAGAATTTGAAAACTTGTTTGTTGAGATTGACAAAGCAGTTTATCCCTCACTTCAGTCAGAAAGAACCTCCCAAACTGAGTCATGTTTTTGCTATCTGTGCAGAAATTCATAGTTCATACATGCATCCACACACCTATACTTTCCACATTCCTGATTTGTCTTCAGAAATGAGAGATAAAACAACCTAGAGACAAATATAGAACTTGCTGCAGAGAAAAGTACAAAGTATAAGAGCTGGTCATAGAAACTCTTCAGGGACAAACTATCTTTGGTAAGACATTCTTGTTTGTGTTTTTGTCCTTGGATGATTCTTGGGGTATGTCCTGTTGGATAAGAAGTAAGGAAAAAAAAATACATAAGCCCCTCTGTCCATGAAATCAAAGGACTTTTGAAGGAAGGGCAAGCAAGTCTGAGGGTATGGTGTAAAAAATATAGTATCTTCAACATAGCAATGGGATGAAACTGGATTAAGAAAACAAAGGAAATTTTCTACAGTTGGTAATGACTATCTCATTTTTTTTTTTTTTTTGTAGTGCTAGGAATTGAACCAGGACCTTTTGTGTGCAAGGCAAATATTCTACTAACTGAGCGATACCCCAGCACTACAACCAAGTCTTTTAAGAAGCAAGTCATTGGATTTCTTTTGTAAATGGACTGTGTGGCACAGTCTTATTTAGCCATCTTTTAGCCATTCCATGATCCCAACTCTCATTTACTGACACAAAATCTTCAATAAAATCTACTACATATACAACCTTAAATAGTTGATATCTAGGGAGATTATATCAATATTCAGTAGTTTGATATAATGCAAGAAATAAACAGACAGGTGATTACATTCAGTGGATCGATCGAGAATTTAGTAGAGGAAGCAGTTATTTAGGGGAAAGATGAGCCCTGATCTCAAGATGCTGTGACAGTGTGGGGAGGGGGAGAGACTAAGTTTTCCATCACCAATGGGACAGGGACAAAATGATCCTGAGCAAACCAGGGACTTGGGAACATCCTTCAATTTGACCTATGCATTACAGTTCTCAGGGTCCAGTGATGGTTCACTAAAGCTTACATTTAGACTACAGTAGAAAAAGAAAAAACAGTGATGATTCAATTATTGAGATGAAGCTTCCTTTTATTAGCTATGAAGAGTTTGATAAGCAAAAATAATTTGGTTCCTGGTCACATGTTACAGGAAAAGGGGAAAGGGAAAGGAAGAGTGTAGAGGAGCTATGTCCTAATCCCTAACATTGAGGTACTCTTTGATATTTTGCCAACTTCTCTAAAATCAAAGCCTCAATACATCATCCAACACCATTTCCAAGATCTAACCTCACCCCCCAACTCAAAAATGTCTCTTGAGCTGTATCTCACAATGAATCTATGTGTTACAACTAAGGCCATTGTCTCGTGACCATGCAAGTATCAGAAATGGGGGCGAGTTTGGGCAGGCCCTCACTTCCTAGTAAAGGAGGAGTAAGGCAGAGAGAACAGCTTTGGCAAGGTGACTACAGCTCCAAAGGTGTCAGTGTGTCAAGGCAACCTCTATTTTCCCTTTGCTAGATTTGGCTTGGGTTAGAATGGGGGCAAATAGAGTCCAGACATCTTCTATCTATCCAGCTAGGAAGATCTACTATCAACTTAGAGGAGAAAAATCCAAGAATGTGCTTTATTGTATATTAATTCAGTTATTTCCTGCCTTTCACTGAATTGAAAAGCCATGAATGTGACTTCTTTATTCTCTAAGGTTTATCTATGTTGGTACACTGAAGATTCACATCTGTTGAACAGAATGAGAGAGTACTGTATGTCAAAGGGGAAGGTGTACAAGGAGAGACACACTGGTTAGAGTTTAACAAACTGATCCTGCTCATATCAGCAACAGAGAACAGTGATGATTCAATTATTGGGATGAAGCTTCCTTTTATTAGCTATGAAGAGTTTGATAAGCAAAAATAATTTCGCTCCTGGTCACATGTTATCCCTTTCTGCTACCATTCTTTTATCCACTAGGCTGGAGACATATGGCATTTCATCACATGGGCTTTCTCCCATGCCAGGCCTTTATACCTCACTCCTCCTCTTCCTAGGAAGCTCAGACCTTCACATAGCTGACTCCTCCATATTCTAGACTCCACTCTACCACCTTTCCTATTAAGGGCTTTCCTGGTCCTCTGTTTAAAAATAGTGTCCAACACACCCCCAAACACACACAGTCACATTCTATTTTTCTGCACAGCATTCTGAGAAATCCATTATTCTATTTGCCATCTATTTATCTATCAATCTAATTATTACATCTATTTATCTATCTAATCTAACAATTATTTTTCTCTATCTTTATAAAATATCTCATGAACTTCCATGAAAACAAGCATCTTTTGTTTCTCTGCTCTTTGCTAGCCTGTAGAATTGTGTATCCAACACGCAACAGGTGGCCATGAACAAATACTAGTATTTAAAGTGTTTTAGCAGGGATATACATCTTCTGTTCTTTGTTTTCAATAGATGGGTTAATAACGAATGATTCTTATCCATTTCTCAAAATTGACTAGTGAAACCTCTAGCTAAGATACTTTGGTTCACTAATAAAATTCTGCCTAGAATATAGTAAGTTTATATACAAATTTTTAACATTGCAACCATTCAGGCTTGCTTTTTTTTCCCACTAAATTAGGTTGGCCGTTCCCCAAATTAATATGAACTATTTTAGGAAGTTAATGATATATGATTCACCAGACAGCTCAAAGTCCCCTTTCCTTTGTTAAATAAAATCTAAAGGAAATGACTAATTAGTCAATTTGAATGATTCCCAAATAACACCACCAGTCTGTGTTTGTCTATACTACCAAGGTGAATTATTCATTAGCATTTATGAGAAGTGCCTGAAGAGCACTAGCAGTGGGAGTAAGAAAACCTGAAATGGTTTTTAAATGACCTCCAAGCAACTTGGATTAACACTGACATCATTCTCCCTGTACAAATCAAGTTAGAATTTTCCACGTGTCGGGGGATCTTAGAAGGCGGTGGTGGAAGGAGTGGGGGGCGGGGGAGGCTTCACAAGGGAACGACCTCTGCACCTCCCAGCAATTAGGTTCTGCTTTTGTTCCCTGTGTAGGATCTGGGTACACGTATGTGCAGGCACAGGCTCCTGAGAGACAGAGACCAAAAGGGACTAAGAAGCAAAGAAAGAAGCAGAAAGAGAGACAGAGGTGAGTCAGAGAAAGAGACAGGGCAAGGGGAAAGAAAGAAACCAGGGATGAGAGAGAAAAAGGAAGAAAAGAAAGGAGATGAAGTGCATGAAACAAAAAGAAAAAGAAAAGAGAAAAGAAACAGGAAATAAAAGCTAGAAAGCAAGAGGAAGAAGGGGCCCAATGGAGGGAGGGAGATGCTGGTGATGGCAAGGACAGACTCAGGGCAGGCCTTCCCTGGAGTTGGCAGGCCAGGTTGCCAGGCTCCCAGGAGTTCTCCCAGGTGTGCAGGGTCACCTGACTTAATACTGATTAAAAGTGTAAATTGCAACACAAAAGGAAAAAAAAAAGAGTAATTGTCACATTGTTTCTCTCCTGTGAGGTCATACTCCCTGGTTGAAGCTGAGCCTGCTGCTAGGCACACCCCTCTTGTTTAATAAAATTGTATTAACTTTATCCCTGTCCTTGATTTGTGGCTTTCTCACGTTGTGAGGAATAAATAATAAATGATTGTAAAGTACTTGTACATATGAAATGCCACATAAATGCTTAATAATAATCAGCTTAGGCCAGGAAACCAGGGGGTTTGAATAGAAATCATCGCACGTGGCTATTCTTGTTTCTGTGGCTAAAATCACCCTGTGTACTTCTCCTCTCCAAATCATCCAACAGATTTAATTTCCACTCATTCAAGAATCCACTTCTCTGCAAACTAAACAACCTTTGTTCCTCCATCCCTACCATAATGTCATTTATAGGAGGAGAATACAGCTGCAAAAATCCATCTTTGTCTTTTCGTTTCAGCTCTTTTTTCTTTTTTTCTTCTTCTTCTTTTTTCTTGCAAAAGTCCTTTCCTCCATTTTAGTCTTTCTAAATCCTCACGTGCCCAATTTTAAGCCATCATTTCTTACCCCATCAGGAATGTTTGTTCTGTTCTGCTTACCTTTGGAAAAATATCTGTCTGCTGGTCTTGGATTATATTAGGCTTATGTTTTGGGAAACCAGTGGAGCTAAGTTGCTCCTTCCTTAGTTGTCTTCATTTAGGCACTCATTTAACCCTTTGTTCATCAGCCTTGACTGATAGAGTGTTGTGTTAAGCATTAAGGACAAGTGGAAACAAAGATGCATTCCATAAAGAAGACAGACAAGACAATTTTAGCCACTTTAGAAAATTCCACAACCAAATTACTAATAGCTAAGGAAAGTCATCTTACAAGAGGCTGGATGTAGGTAATTCTGCTAGAGTCTGGGCTAAGTTCTTTTTGCTTAAAATGTCTGTAAAAGACTTCTTATATTCTATTTAATTTGCTTAAATTCTCTTGATTTGACCTGCAGTGTAGATAGAAGGGAATGGTTTAGACCCAAGGAAATACCCTATGAGAGCCTCTCCTTGCTCTCTGGAAGGAAGAAGGCAGAGAGTGAGGGGCTATGCATCTCTGTCTGCTCCAGATTCTGGTGGGTGAAAAACAGTCTTGGGATTGGCAAAACCTGAACCTTTGCTGATATAACTGTTCATTTTGACCCAAAATGAATTATTTTTTTCAAAAAAAAAATCTCATCTAGACTTTTACTAGTACATTTAATGATAAAAGTAGTATATGTCAACTTAGAGAGGCCCTAAGCAACTTAGTGAGATCTGGTTTCAAAATAAAAAATCTTAAAAAGGTCTATAGGTGTGGTTCAGTGATTAAGTGTCACTGAGTTCAATCCTGTCCCCCCTCCCAAGTCATATATGCTTATATAAAACATTGAAAATAAATATAAGCAAAAGCAAATGAACTGCAATAACACCACCCACTTGGGATCATTTTTATCATTTAATATATATCTGCTCAGATTTTTTCCCCATGTTTATATTGTATATAAACGTGCCTTAGGGCACATATCTCCTCCCCACATAATATTAAATTTTTTATCAGTGTGGGATTATACTATTCTTTATATATATATATATATATATATATATATATATATATATGTTTATTACTTTTCTTTAGCAAAAATATATCAAAAATATAATTTTGTATGAAATGATTTTATCCTGATTCTAATGACTGCTTCATATTCTGTTACACATATGAATTATTTCAGAGTTTTACATATATGAGCATTGCTGAAATAAACCTCCCCAAATTGGAGTTCCTGAGTAGAGGTATTGCCCGCATTAAGGGTTTTGTTACCTTGCCAAACTGCACTCCAGAGAGCTTAGACTAGCTTATCCTTTGATTTCCAGTACTTCAGATCCCTGCCCATACCCTCTGCTCTCCTTCTCAGCCCCCTACACATCCCTTAGCCAAATGAAGTACTCTCAAAGAAGATCTGCTTGAAGCTCAACAATTTAATTTTTCTTCTACTTTCCCTTTCACTCCCTTGTGGCATGAGAATTAGTGGGCCTTGGGTTTTCAAACAGGTGGAGAAGGCTGTAGGGTGTATAATTGCTTTTGGTGAAACCATCAACGTCCACATTTAGTTTTTCCTGCTCCACTTCCTCCAATTCAATTAGACTGTTCTTACCAGGGGGAGAGTTTTCAAAGCATCAGATGAAGTGTTACCTCATGATTAATAATTCATGACAAGAAATGAAGATCTGGAAAGGTAATAATGCCCTCCAAGCTGTTTTTCTCTACCACTCTCTTGTTCTCATTCACATAAAATGCTGTGTCTCAATCGTTAAAGCAAACATACAAAGTTTCACTGCCCCATAAACCAAAGATCCAAAACAGGCTTCTTGAAGCCCCTTTGAGAATCTCACAAAAGACTCAGCTTTGAGGGAAAGAAATCAACACTGTGGCATATATAGATACTCGTTCCCATAGGCCAGGCACCATGAAGGCCATCCAAGGGACTCCCTAAGTGAAGCTCTCTGGTCAAATAAACAAAGAAACAGAAGAGGCCCAAAAGAAATCAGAAGTAAAGCGGACAAGAAGTTTAATGTGCCCGGCTTCTGCTTTCTGTGCCTAGATCTGCGATAAAAGAAAGAGATTTCTTCAAATGTGATTTAGTTATTTAGGTATTTTTGCAAACAGATATGTGAGATAAATGAGTATTAAAAGAGTACATTTGGGAAAATGTATCTATTAGAGGACAAATCCAAAAAGGGTGAGCTTAGTGGGGTGTTGATGTTGAAATCTATTTGCAAAGCTACAACTGAGGATGCATTTTTTTTCTTGCCAAATGCTATGAGCCATAAAATGTCCAAGGCAGCGGGTCACACCCACTGCCTCATGCTCTGCTACTTGGCATTCCTCTAGGTTCTTCCTCAATTGTCATATCTCCACAGGCCATAACAAGGGACAACAGTCAGCAGAAATTCAATTTCGACCTCCATCTGCTGGCAATAAGAACATAAGGGGGAAATTAATGTACACTCACACACTTGTCATTATAATAGCCCAAATTTGTTTTTATAGTATGACTTTCTTCCAAGGAAATCAAGAAAACAATTTATGTTTAAATTCCCAAGAAGCAACTCACCTGATCGACAACTGAAATAATAATTTCTTTTTCTGAAGGCACAGAGATGCTGAATATGTGTCCAGGGCCACAAAGCACTTCCATGGCAAGGTATGGAGATCAGAAAACTCTCTGGAAACCAGTTTGGCAATTCCTCAAAATCTGATATCTAATATCCAACCCAGAAATCAGGTAACACTAACAAATTATGTAAGTGTACATCCAAAGATTTATACTTTGCTAACACGGTCTTTTTTTACTCATTTTTTTCCTTTAATTAATTCTCTTTTCCCAAATCCAGGACCTATACTCCGTGATTTTGCCTACATTTGTTCCTCCATGAAATGAAAATAATAAGAGAAGCCAACTCATAGATTTGTTATGATAATTAAGCAAAAATTCACAGAAGATTCCCTAACATATACAGGGTTACCATAAAAATCTAAAAACTTGGAGATATATATGTGTGTGTGTGTGTGTGTACACATACACATGTGTATATATGAAAGATGAATAGAGTGAACTACTGATAAGTGAATGGAGGGGTCCATCATAATAAACATAGCAGAGCCCTTTATCACATATTGTCTTGGGAGAGCTGATGTTTTTGACAGCAAAATTAGAAAGTTGGTTAAAAAAAAATCAAGGATATAATCAGTGTGTAGGGCAAATCTTTTTAAGAATAATGATCTATTTTCAACAAGGTGAAGGAAACAATCATAGCCAAGGCCATAGCCTGCCAAAGAGATCAGTTTGCCAAACAGCCAAAGAATTGGAGGAGCCTTGCAAAACTGTCCAAGACATCCCCAAACACACATCTTTTAATCATACAAGATGCAAGTTCTACAAAGCTGATTGGGGGTTGATCCTGACAGCATGAGGAGAGGGAAGGCACTGAGGCTACCTAACAAGTGAGGTTACCCAACAAGCCATGTATTGTACCCAAATACCAATAACCATTTATTATGCATATTTATGTTTCCAGGCCTTTAAACACTGATAGTAAGTATTTATTAAATATTTATTATTTGCATCATAAACATCATCATCATATAAAGAAAAAATATAGGAATAAAAGGATGTCTCACAATCCACTGCTTTCACTTTTTAAATAATCACGTTTTGGCACCAGCAAGTAGGAGCAGAGGCCTCGGCAGTCAGTACTAATGTTTTGTCCCTATTCACTTGGGATCCTCTATTCACCTCTTTCTTCATTAGCTTGCTAATATGTTCCTCATCCTTTAAGGAAACATGAGTAGTGAAATGAATCTGCACATGTTTCCTGGCCATTCTCCATAGAATCAAAGAGCTTAATATCTAAAATGGAAAGTTGAAGCCCATCTAAGTAATTTTTTCTTTCTTACCTACTGTCAGTGTCCCTTTCATGAAGAGATATTTGTCTTAAAGTTGACTTTGATGCTTGAAAACATTATATTTAGGCTCAAATAATTATATAGATAAGTCTGTATCTTCATACACACACAATAATAACATCAATTTATTTTTGATCACTTGCATTGTCTCTCTGGACAAGTTTTAATGACAGATTTCTGATGAACAATTCCATGAAAGCAATTGTGAGAAAATTATATATGGGAAAACATTTTTAAAACCATCCTTGCTTATGCTCATTTCTAATCAAGATACAGGGAACTTTCCAAATAGACAGTATGCATATATTATTTACTTTATATACTATATGTCATTCTGTCACATCAAGTGGACTTACTTCACCAGGTATCTCAGGTTGATTTTAATTCTCTAGCTCAAGGTACTCAGTGTGATGCAGTCTGAATCTGAATAAAAAGGGGAATTCAGAAAGGTCTGTTAATAGTAGGCTAATGCACTTTAATGTCAACACGTGTGATCAAAGTATAAAGAGGCAAGTATCATAAGAACCTCATAAGAGCTTCTTCTTGCAGGATGCTTAGAAAGAAAGCCAGATACAAAAAATATGACATCTTCTATCAGATTGTCATTTGGCAAGTGTTTCTAAATTTTTGTATGCTGCCTAGCAGAAGCTGTAGGTTGGGGAATATAGAGAGGCTACATGTTGGTAATCACTGAAATCTTTTACTTCCTATGAATGTGGGACTTTGGAGAAATCAGACAGGATAGAAATTAAAGAATAGCCAAAATATAGGAACAAGGACTGAAAACTTTCAAAGTAAATTAGTAACTGGTTAAATCACACAAAGGAATGTGATACATGGGTCAAATCAACCAGGAAGGAGTGATCCAGTAAGTATTATTCTTAGCCCTGAACTGTTTACAATTTACTAATAACTTTAAAAAAGAAGGTGGAACTATTAAATTTCAAGATAGTACAAACTGAGAATGAAAGGTAATATTTTTGAAGATAAGGAAATCAATATGGAGAGTATATGGACTGAAAGTTTGGGTGTAAGAAAAGTAGAAAGACTTCAAGTATTCGTTTATTTAGAGCTAAAAGAGAAGGGACACCCAAACTAAAATAATTTAGGGAAGTTGAATAAAGGAATTATTTACCAAGGTGTGGATGTGGGTTTAAGGAAACCACAAAATGTTGCTAAATATCCCAAAGAATAATATATGTTCAATTACTCCCTCTATGCCTGAAGGAGTGAGGGAAGGGACTGATTTTTTGAGGGGAACATAGAAGGATGGATAAAGAGAGGCACCTAACTTAAGAGGAGCTTTCAGGAAAAAAATAAAGGGAATAAACAGTCCAATCTCACTCTTACACCTACTTCCATTCTCCAACCAGTACTTCCAATCTACCAAACTCAACTGAAAACAAAACCAGAAGCTAGTAACTCATTGATGTGTTGATTCTTGCAATGGGATATAGAAATGTCTTGTTTACAAATATGGTTGATGATTGGAGAGCATCTTAAATTTTAAGACATTAAAATCCAGAGTAAACTGAGTCTTACTATATTTCATGGGTCAGAATACCTTCTGTAAAGGGCCAGATTTTAAGCATTTTAGGCTGATATAGGCCGTAAGTCTTCATTTTAAGTATATGTCCTTGCCTTTGAGGAATAGTAAAAATAAAAATGGCCAGTCTTGCTCACCAACCAACTGGATTTGGTCCACACTACAGTTTGCTGATTCCTACTCTACTGTTTTGAGGAACAAAACATGCATGAAGTATTGTGTTCATTTACTGCCCTGGATTTTAAAAACACAGGACTTCTCAATACCCTCTAACACTTGAAGATTTAAGCATATTTCTTATAAAATTTAAAAGCTTTTAAAACATGTTGATAATCGCATTCATTATCAATAAAACTTATAAGTCCTGACAAATCTTGTTGGAATCTCAGTTATACCAGAAATGAAATTTGACAGAAGTATACAAAATGGGAAGTTCATATCCAGGAAAATGATGTATTGATGTATGATATGAAATATTAGAACTTTGATTTTTATTTATTTTTCATCACATTTGTTTTAAATTTCTATTTCCAAATATTTTATGATGTACTTAAGGTTTCAATATTAAGGAAATGAAAATATTTACAAATTAAATAAATTATTTTATTTATTGAAAGGTAGTATTGCCAAACATAAAAATCTATCTTCCATTAAAAAACAATAAGAATACAGGTAAATAATTGTCAAAATAATCTTTTTAAGTGCTTTGGAAATTAACCAAAGGCTTTCAAAAATCTAAGAGCAGTTTACTCAAGAAAAATGGTTAAATCGCTATAAGAAGATCCAGCTTTGTGGAATTTTAGGTTACCCTGTTCCCATCTGCTTCCTCCCAGCCATGTAGTAGCATTGAAAACCAGAGGTTTGGAACCATGGTAACCAGGAAACAAAACAGTCTAGCAGCAACTGGAGAGAGCAGAATAAGTTTGGAGCTTCCTCAAAAACCCCATTCCCAGAGAGCTGTCTTACCAGACTGGTTTTGGAAGCCCCTTGAAGAACTCCATTCTCAGAGCTCTTCTTTATTTGAGCTTACTGAATGAGGAAAATTGCATGTGCAGGTTATTTGCCTCCCCTACCCACCCCCTCCAAAAAAGAATCAAAGGCAATTGGTGCTCATCATGGCAACCCCGAGTGACAAGGCCAATTGGAGTAATGAAGACACCAAAAATTAAACAGAAAATTAAACAGAAAATTATGAGAGCAATAATTCTATGAGGGGTTTGAAAAGTTCTGACACATTTCTGAGAAACCGGAAAGCTACATATATGTGCAGGGTTTTGCACGTAACAGGAAAAAAAAGTCTTGAGAAGTCTCCACTCCCTTAACCATGGCTGATCTGAGACTCTATGCAAACAAGGAGTAAGGGTTAAGGTACAGTTGTAAATTACTGGGGTACTGAAAGAGTAGCCCAACCCACATACTGGGCCTTTCAGCAAAGATTGAGGGACTTATTGGTTCAAGGCATTTTAGGAAATCTCTGTTTAATTATTTTCTGAAAATAAAACAATTGAGCAGTGAAGAGAGTTTGGTGGATGCACAGAACAAAGAATGCAGACACTAAGGAATTCAACAGGACAATCAGTAAACAGGTACACAAATAAACAATAAATGTAATAACAATAAAACCCTGGGGGAAAGGGCAGATATCTAATTTTTAGAGTCACCAGGCAATATTATTTTAAAATTACCACCTTTCAACAACAACAACAAAACAAATCACGGGATGAATGAAGAAATAGGAAAGTGTGTGCAACACACAGGAAAGAAATTAGTCTTAGAAAGTGTTCCTGAAGGAACCCAAGTATTGGACCTACAAGACAAAGACTTTAAATCATATGTAATTCAAATAGAAAAATAAAATTAAACCAAAGTAAAATATGACATTTCCTTACTCCTAAGTAACCAATGGGTAAAAGAAGTCGTCACAGGAAAATTAATAAATATTTTAGATGCAAGTATGCCAAATTTGATAGGATATAATAAATGCAGTGCCCAGAGGGAAATTTATAACTACCCACATTAAAAAAGAAGAATGATCTTAAAGCAGAACTTGAACTTACGCCTTTTAAAAACTGGAAAAAGAAGTACTAACTAAACCCAAATGAAGTAGAGAAAGGAAATAATAGAGAGTAGAGCTGAAGTAAATGAAAGAAAAAATAAACAATATAGAAAATCAATAAAACCAAATGCCAATCTTTGAAAAAAGGAAAATTATTTACAAATCTGGATCTAGTCTGACCAGGAAGAAAAAAAAAAGAATCAAATCACTAAAAATCAGTTATAAAAGAAAAAATGTTACTATTGACCTTTCAGAAATAAAAGCTATTTTATTAGATATAAATTTTATTAGATATATCCAACAAATTAAATATAGTAGATGAAATGGAGAAAGTTTCTAGAAAGACACAATTTGTTAACTATGATTCAGGAAGTATTAGAAAATCTGAACAGATATTAAAAGGCTCAAATTAATACTTTTTAAAGTTTTCACAACAAAAGGCAAAGTCATAGATGTATTCACTGATAAATTCTTCCAATGTTTTAAAGAAGACTTATTAGCAATTCTTTATGAACTCTTCCCCCCAAAAAACAGTGTTTATTGAACTCACTCTTTGAATCAGCACATAAAAATGAATATGCCAAAATGAAACCCACCACTCTGTATAAATAATATGCACCAATAAAAAGTGAATCACAGTTCAAAATATAAAGATTAAAACCTCAAAATCTTTCAGAAAAAATGAGGATGATTCTTCACTGACCTAGAATTAGATAATTGTTTCTTAAATGTGATATTAAAAGCATAAATATTTTTAAAAGATAAATTTGAACTTTACTAGAATTAAAAACATTTTGTTCTTCAAATAAACCATAAAGTTAATTCTTCAATAAAATGAAAAGATAGATAGGAGAAAGTATTTATAAATTATATATCTGAAAAAAAAGTTGTAACTAGAATAATGAACTTAACAATAAAAATACTCGAATTTTAAAATTGGCAAATGATTGAGTAAACTTTTCTCTTAATAAATAAGTATAGAAATGACCAATAGGCCCACAAAAGGAAACTTTGCATCTCTAGTCCTTAGAGAAGTATAAATCACACCTAGCAGGCTGGCAGAAACATAAAAAAGAAAAATAATAGTAAGTGTTGCCAAAAGTGTGGAGAAATAGGAACCCTACTACATTGCTGATGAGACTGTAAAGTCATGAGCCTTTGAAAAGTTTAGCAGTCCTTCAAAAAGTGAAACAGGGTTAACATGTGACCCAGTGTTCTCACTCCTAGGAATATACCAAGAGAGATGAAAATGTATGTTCACACAAAAGCTTGGGCAGGGATGCTTACAGCAACATTATTAATGATAGCAAAAACTAGAAACAACCCAAATGTTTGTCAACTGAGGAATGCATAGAAAAGAACAGTATAACTATATAGTGAAATATCATTTGGTGATAAAAAGGAATGATTACTGATTTGTGTACAACACAGATGAACTTTGAAACCATTATATTGGGTGAAAGAAGCCAGTTACGTGTTCTATGGTTCCATTTTTATGAAACAGTCAAGCAAGGTAAATCCATGCAGTCAAAAAGTAGTTTAGTGATTTCCAGGTGCAGGAAGAAGTAGGGATGGAGATGGTGACTGCTATTATCTACTGTCATGAATAACTAATTAAAACAAATTTAAAAATTTTAATAAATAAATAAAATGTATTAAATTAGATGGTGGTGCTTGCTATATGCCAGGAAATACAATGAAAAACACTGAATTGTATGCTTTAAAGGGGTACATTTTATGGCATATGAGTTATCTCAATAAAACTGTTATTAAAATTATTGGAATGCATCATGTAATGTTTTTAAAATTAATGGCATGTAAGATGAAAATAGCTTGAAGTGAGTTTGGGCTCCTGAAAGACTAATAAATTCTATCACACAGACATTCCTAAATATATTAACTACAACTACAGATTAATACAAAACCAACAACTTTAAAACATTTGAACAAATGTAGACAGATTTTGGAGTGGACCATGAATGTGGAAAAACTGATTGAATTTTTTGTTTTATGAATTTTAGCCTGAGAACAAGCTGAAGTTGAATTTTTTTTTAAAAAAAGATATCTACTTTCTCTGTCCTAAAGATCCAGATGAAAGAGTTCAGGGAAATTACATCTGCTAGAGTGAGAGTTAAAGTAACAGGAGAAACTCAACATGGTGGAGAGGATCCAAGTCCTGTGTTCAACTCCATTCAAAATAACTGGCTGACCCCTGAACCAGGCATGCCTGAGAAAAATGTAAAACAGTTCAGATGAGGATTAGACATACAAACAAAATCAAAAACAAAATTAAAGCTTTAACTGATGTTTGAGTCACTGCGCAATAAAGAGCGCTTGTAGTTTCAGTATAACCAATATAGTTGCTTGCCGAAATAAAAAATATCTTCACTTTTCAGAGGCAGTAAAAGAAAATACAGAGTTTCTGCAACATAACAATCGTGTCTAGAACACAAGCCAAATTTACACAGCATAAAAAGAAACAGTGACCAGTTCTCTAGCAAAAAGATAACCTATGTTGATCAACCTTAAAGAGATTTAGGTATGGGATTAGCACATATGGATTTAAAAGCAGTTATTACATTTTGGTACACTTTTAAAGTAATGAATATAAACATAGCACAATGAATGAAAAGATAGGATTTATCAGCAGAGAAATATAAGCCATTGCAAGAAAAAAGAAAAAAAAAAAGGAAATTCTAGTACTAAAGAATACAAGAGAATCTGTTGCCAGTATTAAACCAAATAAATTGCCAAAGTCCTGAGGCTGAAGAATGAACACCAGTTAGAAACTCATCCTCAGAAGAAATGAAGAGCATTGAAAATAGAAAATAGATGTTAAAGATAAACTATTTTCTTTTCCTCTTAATTTCTTTCAAAGTCATTTAATTATTCAAAGCATACATTACAAATTGTCTCATATGGTTTATAATGTATGTAGTAGCAAATATGTGGTGACAAGAAGATAAAGATGAGTGTGTAATAGTAGCCAGTTTTGTGAATTTTATGTGAAATGGCTCAATATTAACTCTAAACTCACTCTGAAAAATTAAGCAGGTACATATTATTCTACACAATAATTACTAAAAATGGAATGAGATATATCTAAAAAGAATATACATAAAATGAACAACTTTACTCAACAAATTTGGTCAAATAGAAATATTTCAGAGGGTAAGGGTAGACAGCTTACAACTGACAGAACAAAATTGAAAGTCTTATTAATTGTATGTGTAATAAATAAATTGAACCAATTAAAAGCCTTCCCATAAAGAAAACTCCAGATCTTGATAACTTCATTTATGACTTCTTTCAAATATAAGGAGAAATAGTACAAAATGTATACAAAGGCTTACAGAAATTAGAGGAATAGAGAATCTTACTAACTTATGTTATGAGGCCAGTATTATCCTGATACTGATATCTGATAAAGAAATTACAAAAAAAGAAAATCACAGATCAGATTTCCTCATGGGCATACATGAAAAAATACTTGACAAAATATTACTAAATCAAATGGTAGATTTGTTTAAAATATCCAAATATTGAAAATAGCCAGATACATATTTAAATAGAAATATAAAGCAACTATTGTATGTATTATGGTTTAGATATAGATGTCTCCCAACAGCTCATGTTGAGACAATACAAGGAATTTTAGAGGTGAAATGATTAGGTTGAGAGTTTTGACCCTGTCTATACACGAATCCACTTGTATGGATTAACTGAGTGGTAACTGTAGGCAGGTAGGGTGTGGCTGGAGGAGGTGCAGGCATTTCTTTGGGTCCTGTATTTTGTCCCTGGTGAGCAGAGCCCTCTCTCAGCTTCCTGATTGTTTTCCTCACCTTTTTTTTTTTTTTTTTTTTTTTTTGCTGCTGTGACTAAAAGGACCCAACCAGAACAATTTTAGTGGAGGAAAAGTTTATTTGGGGGCTCATGTTTTCAGAGGTTAGTCCATAGAAGACCAACTCCATTTGATGGGGCTCAAGGTGAGGCAGAATATCGTCCTGGAAGAGTGTGGCAGAGGGAAGCAGCCTACATGGTGAACAGGAAGCAGAGAGAGGTCTCCATTTGCCAGATACAAATATATACCCCATAGCCACGCCCCCAATGAACCACTTCCTCCAGCCACACCCCACCTGTCTCCAGTTAATACTCAGTTGATCCTACCAGGGATTAATTCATTGATTATGTTAAGGCTATAGCCCAGTCATTTCTCTTCCAAACTTTCTGGCATTGTCTCATACATGAGCTTTTGGGGGACACCACATTTAAACCATAACACTGATTGTCATGTCCTGGGCTGCTTTCCTCTCTCATACCTTTGTACCATGATGTTCTGCCTCACTTGTATCCAGTGCAAAGTAGTTTGGCATCTATGGACTTAGACCTCTGAAACACTGAGCCAATTAAACTTTTCCTTTTCTAAAATTGTTCTTGCCAGATCTTTTTTTTTTCATAGTAGCAATAAAGCTGACTAAAACAGTATGTTTATACAATAGAATAATACTTAGCAATAAAAAAGAACAATACTTAGCAGTAAAAAAGAACAAATTATTGAAACATGGATAAATTTCAAAAACATTCTATTGGAATAAGAAATACATAAAAGTACTCTGGGTGGTTCCATTTATTTGGAGTTCAAAAGCAAACAAAACTAAGCTGTGATGCATTCATAAGAATGATTTGGGGTTACAAGGATATTGAGGCAGGAATTAACTAAAAGTTCATGAGAGAACTTTGTGAGGTGATATTGAGTTACACAAAATCTGTCAAATCCACCAAATGTTTTTCAACTTCTTTCTACATAAATTATACATTTTAAAAGTGTAAGAAAGATTGAACCCTATAATTAATGCCATGTATGCTAAAGTGTTTAGGAAGATATGTTCTGATATCTGCAATGTTTTAAAAAGATGAGTTGATGAATAGCTGTATGGATGGATGAATGACTGTATGTGTGATTAAGAAATAAATTGCTGAGCGTGGTGGTGCATGCCTGTAATCCATGCAGCTCGGGAGGCTGAGACATGGGAATTGCAAGTTCAAAGCCAACCTCAGCAAAAGCGAGGTACTAAGCAACTCAGTGAGACTCTGACTCTAAATAAAATACAAAATAGGGCTGGGGATGTGACTCAGTGGTTGAGTGCCCCTGAGTTCAATCCCAGGTTACTGCCCCACTCCAAAAAGTGTCAATTTTAAATATACAACAATGTTTACTGTGTTTACTATACAAATCTTTCAAATTTAATTTGTTATTTATCATGTCAAAAAATGATGGACAAATATTTAGATGTCCCATATCTTATACTTCGGGAAATTCCTCCTTTAGGAATTTTCAGGACCAACAACCAACAGAATCTTAATAGAATTATGAAGCCACCTAAAACATAAACCATGTTCAATGTATACCTAGTATGAAATGAAAAACCAGCATTCCAATGTGGAAGGAACTTTTCAATTAATATTAATGGGTCAGTACTAAGAAACTTAATTCATAGTCATTTTTCTTATTTAAATCTTGGATCAAATAGAGCATCTGAGCCATTGATTCAGGTTGTTCCTACTTCTAGGAGAGCACCACAGATTTCCTCTGAGCAAATGTTCATTTTTAAAGGTAAACATTCAAGCACAATGCTCTGCCTAGAGTTTCTGGTTGTTTCAATGTTCCATGTGCTTCAAAGTCCCAAATCAGCTTGATAAGATGTTAACAGCTCTTTCTCTTATTCCTCAAATTGGATTACATTACTAAAATTGGTTGGATCAACAAATAAATCACCAAATAAAGAAAGTGAACAATGGAATGAAGAAACAGAACTTAGCCAAGGTCAACAACTCAACCCTCTAAGCAGCACTCCAGTTTCAGTGAGTATTTGGGTATCTTGCCAGTGTCTTGGCCTACTGAGAAGGGTGGAGTCTTATCCCTACATTCTGGTTGTCCTCAAATCCCTGGACTAAATAAATCTTTCTGTGCAAAGAGAAGTCAATGGAAAATTTTAACACTTTAACTTATAAATCTACAGTACAGAAGTGTGAATTCTTCATACGATTAGACTTAGACCGTATAAATAAAATTGCTCCAAAAATGTTTGCTTGTAGTCTCAAATTACATAGATATTACTTAGAGTTCTTCTATCTTTGTATTCTTTAGCACTTGGCACAAAATAAATTTAAATATCTCTGAATGTAAATAAGTCTTTCTCATTAAAAAAGGTAACCTTAAGGTGATAGGAGATTGCAGACACATTAAATCACTCTTGGAATCTGGAAGTTGCTAATTGATACTGCAGAAATAGAACAAATAATTCAAAGCATATGCTTGAAAAATATTTGTAAACTGAAGAAAAAGGGAATAGAAATTTAAAGAGAGAGAGAGAGAGAAAAGACATGTAAATTAGAATTTCTAGATTCTATAAAAGATTTTAGGATTAATATTTTAAAAAGGGATGATAGAAGGCCTGTACTCTAAAAATCCTAGGAAGTTATTAGAATTTAAAAGTGGAATTTGCAACACTTATAATTTTCTAAAATTTCATATATAGTTACTATGTTAAAAAGTCTTTTTTTTCTCTTTTTTTAAGCTTTAGGAAACCTGAATTTTTTGTCTTTTGATTCACTGTTAAGTGAACACTACCTAAAATACCATCTGATGCTTAGTAAATATACAATAAATGTCTATTGAATGAATGAACTAATTTTAATTAATTAAAAAAAAATCTAAGCTAGAATTCATTTGGGGTGGTGTTGGTTGCGTATGGAAAGGCAGGGAGCCAAATAAGTTTTCTGCAAAGCAATTAAAACCACTTTGGTCTCAGGTTTCTCCTCTGCAAAAAAAAAAAAAAAAAAAAAAAAAAAAAAGTTTATTTATTTTTTTTAAATAAAAGCAACATAGGTTTAAAAACTTTTATAACCCCCAAATTGCATTAATAAATAAACTGCCTTTTATGTACAAAGACAACAAAAACAAAACTCAAGTTTTTCCTAAGCCTAAGAAATGATGGACCATAAAAATGTCTTAAAAGAGTGCTTTGTATAGGTTAAATATTTTATCAAAATTAGAAGTTGGGGGGAAAAAAGGGAAGTTTAAAAAACTGGTAGTTAAAAAATCCATCAAAACCATAAAATTACATGAATAAGAGGATTATCACCATGAAGAGAATTGACGCTGTTGCTTAAAGAGTATATTGAAATATACTAAATAGAATATTAAATGCAAAAATCACCTAGAATAAACCTGTGTACACATGACATGTAGTATGTATAATACGGCTAGTACTTGTGTATAGGTATAAATATAGATAAGCAGCAGAGGACTGTTGGAGAGCTGGCATCTGTTCCCATGTACGTGTGTGTGCACGCGCATGCGCACGCACTTCAACTTTGAGAATAATGCATCCAGATCAATGAGTGGAGGGAGAAGTAAGGATGCACAGAGAGAGAGGAGCAGTGTTCTAAATACTGTGGCCAGTGAAAGATAACAGGACACCTGGAAAAGCTTAGTCAAACTCAGTTTCTTCCATCCTACTCCCAAACCACTGGTGCCTTTTGGTTTGTACTCTGTGAATCATGTAGCATTTCTTTTTGCCTTAATTCCTCAAAATGGTGCTTTGTAGATCTCTCTCATGAACTTGCCTGTGACTTAACTGAGTGTCCTTGAAAATCAAAACCTAGAATGAAGACCTGTGTCTAGAAAACTTATTTAGGAGGAATAGGAGTAGGAAGGAGGAATGGGAAAGAATAAAGAGAAAAGACAATATAATGGGTTAGGACCCCAGGGAGGATGAATATGGCTCAGTTCCACCCAGAACTTTCTCAGGAGCATAGAAAATAACTCTCACATTAATGTGACATAGGATTGAGTTGGATAGCTATATGCATATCAGTCTCTGTGCCCTGTTGAGTAAGAGATGAGGGTATTAGCTCCCGGGCACCTCCTGTTTACACAGGCTGGTTGTTTCTGTGAAGTGAGAGAAGCTGGGGTAGGACGTGAAAGACCAGGCACTAGCTGTCCATTTGGGGAGGACACTGTCAGTATGAGGTGAGTAGAAGGCTCAGGGAGCTAGTATAGCCATGGCTGAAATCCCAGGTGAGGCAAGAGGGTGTTGACACAAATAGGAGCCTGATATTCCTTTGGTATATCCTCCAAAGCTATAAGGCCACAAGCTTTACAGCTCAGTTAATTCCTTCCCATCCTCCTATCTAGTCCCATTGAGCAGAATCTCCTTTGAAAATGGTGATCTATGTTTTTACTTACTTGGAGGAGGATTTCATACAAAGAAAAATTGTTAATGAAGGCAGTAAATACATTAAAGATAAATATGTGTGTGTGTGTGTGTGTTATTTTCATATATATATATATATATATTTTTTACTCTAGAGGCACAGGGGTATTTGTTCTTTTATAAACTATAATAATTCACACACTAAAACAAAAAAGAAACATTTTTTTAAAGTATGAACTTTAGGGGGGAGAAACCTTGTCACCATGAAATAAAACTAGAAATTCAATGTAATCTCAATTCTCACTTCCATTTTAGACTCTTAACTTCCATATTCTTGAGTGTGTCGTTTTGGGACTTATGCCAGTCACTGCCTGTTTGTGCTCAGCTTCGATGCCCACCCTTCTGTGCTTTGTGGTACATTAAAGGAAGCTAGAAGTCCGCAAGCTGTTTTTCAGTCTTCCTTGCAGGTTTCTTCCTGATGAGGTCTACTAATAGAAGGTACTAGTAAAAGATAAGAAGACAGTGGGAACAGCAAATATCTTCCTTCTGGATCCAACAGTGTGGCAGTTGGGGGAGACTACTGCCAGTACTTATAGTAGCACTGAGATAGGTTGAATCCATCTTCCAGCATGGTGGACACAATACAGAACCTTCTTCATGGTGCCAGTCTTGATTCAAATAACACACCTTTGGCAAATTCACTACATCATCTCCAATCAGCAGCAGAAAGGACAGGCTCACCAATTACAGCCAGACAGTCTTAAAGGTTTCTGATCTCTTGGTATGACCCCTCTTATTTCTTTATCCCTCTATTTCTCTTTTCTTATATTTGATTTCTGCTAATGATCTGAATCTTTGTGTCTCTCTCCAAAATTCATATGTTGAAATCTAATCCCCACTGTGAAAATATTAGGAGGTAGGGTGTTGGGGAAGTGATTATGATTAAGGGTTCTACCTTTTATGAATGAAATCAGTGCCTTTAAGAAAGAGATCCCAGGGAGTTTCCAATCTTCCTTCCACCTCAGGAGAAGGCAATGAGCCCTCGCTAGATTGAATCTGCTGGTACCTTGACTCTTCTAGAACTCTAAGACATAAATTTCTGTTCTTTAGAAGATACCCCATCTATAGCAATCCAAACAGACTATCCCAATCCTTCCAATCCAAATCCATAACTCTTTATATAAAATTTAATCTGTTTGAAGTACCCATAGTGAATATTTGTTTTCCCAGATGCACCCTAATATATAAAAATCTTTGATTAATTCTTAATTTAAAATGTTGTATGTGTTTTTAATTATTTATTTTTTTGCCTCAGAATTCTGTAAATAACTCCAGATTATTTTGTCATTTTTGTATTATGAGAGAAAAAAAACCCTGAAAATAGCATGTATTTTATTAAATTGTATGTATTATGCTTATTTTGTTTTCTGCAGTGCTGAAGCCTCAGAATTTTTCTGCCCAATCTCCTTTCCATCCTTTTCTGCTTTCATAGATTGCAGACTGGCATCTCAGTCTGAAAGCTCATGCTGATCTGCCTCTTTACAGGCACATGGGCAAGCCCCTCCATAAATCTTTGGCATTTGTAATTCTCTTTTGGCATCTGCTTATCAAAGGACCTGAACCAACACGGTATGGAACACAGTTTTGATAGATTGCCCCTGTTTCTGATCGGAAACTAAATTTCTTTTGACTGAAAAAAAACATTTTATTTTATCTTTAATGTTTTTATTAGTGCATATGGTTATATATAATAGTGGGGTTAATTTTGACATAATCATAAATGCACATAACATAGTTTGCTTATCCTTAATCTCCCGTATATCACTCTTCCCTCTTCTCTTTGTTCCCCATGATCTCCTTCCTCTACTCTACTGGTCTTCCTTCTATCTTTTTACTGTTTTAAAAAATTGGTACATTATAATTATACATAATTCGTTGTGATGTATTGATAATGTGTACATAACATAATTTGGTCAATTTCATTCTGCAGTTTCTTTCTCATGCCTCCTCCCTTCCCCTGAATCCTCTTTCTCCACTCTACTGTTCCACTTTTTAGTTTCATGATGTACCCCTACATTTTTATTTATTTATTTATTTATTTCTCTCTAACTTCCACAAATGCGGGAAAACATTGGGCTCTTGACTTTCTGAATCTGGCTTATTTCATTAGCATGATGTTCTCAAGTTCTATCCATTTATCAGCAAATGACATAATTTAATTCTTTATGGCTGAGTAAAACTTCATTATGTATACATATCACATTTTCTTTATCCATTCATCTGTTAAAAAACACCTGAGCTGTTTCCATAACTTGGCTATTGTGAATTGCACTGCTATAAACATTGATGTACTGGTATCACTATAGTATACAGATTTTAGTCCTTTGGGATAGTTACCAAGGGGTGTGGAATATCAGAGTCATGGTAGTTCCATTCTTAGCCTTTTGAGGAAACTCCATACTGCTTCCCAAATTGGTTGTACTAATTTGCTATTGTTACACGTTGGATGTGAGTTGTCCCCCAAAAGCTCATGTCTGAGACAATACAAGAAAGTTCAGAGGAGAGATGATTGGGTTGTGACAGTCTTAACCCAAACAGTGAATTAATCTTCTCATAGGGATTAACTGAGTATTAACTGAAGTGATAGGATGTGGCTGGAGGAGGTGGGAATTGGGGGACATGGCTTTGGGGTATATTTGTATCTGGCAAGTGGAGACCTTTCTCTCTGCTTTCTGACCGTTATATGAGCTGCTTCCCTCCAATACACTCTTGTGCCATGATGTTCTGCCTCACCTGAAGCCTCAAGGAATGAAGCCTGCTGTCCTTGGATTGAGATCTCTGAAACCCTGAGCCCCCAAATAAACTTTCCTTCTCTACAATTGTTCCTGTCAGGCCTTTTGGTCACAGCAGCAAAAAGTGCTGACTAAAACAGCTATCCTACCAACAGTGTAAAAGGGTATCTTTTTCCCCACATCCTTGCCAGAAATTATTATTTGTATTATTGATGATTGCCATTCTAACTGGAGTGAGATAAAATTTCAGTGTAGTTTTAATTTGCATTTCCCTGATTGCTAAGGATGTTGAACATCTTTTTTGGTCATTTGTTGGCCATTTGTATTTCTTCTTTTCAGAAATGTCTGTTTAGATCATTTGCCCTTTTATTGATTGAGTTATTCGATTTTTTGATGTTAAGCTTTTTTTTTTTCTTTTTTTTTATTGGATGTTCACAACATTACAAAACTCATGACAAATCATATTTCATAGATTAGAATCAATTGGGTTATGAACTCCCATTTTTACCCCAAATACAGATTGCAGAATCACATCGGCTACACATCACATTTTTACATACTGCCATATTAGTGTCTGTTGTATTCTGCTACCTTTACTATCCTCTAAAATCCCCCCTCCCCTTCCCTCCCATCTTCTCTCTCTACCCCATCTATTGAAATTCATTTCCCTCCATGTTTGTTATCCCATTCCCCTCGTAAACTCTTATATATAATTTTGTATTACAATGAGGGTCTCCCTCCATTTCCATGTGATTTCCCTTTTTTTTTTCTCCCTTTCCCTCCCGCCTCATGTCTCTGTTTAATGCTAGTCTTTTCTTCCTGCTCAGCCTCACTGTTCTGCTCTTAGTTTCTCTCATTATATCAAAGAAGACATTTGGTATTTGTTTTTTAGGGATTGGCTAGCTTCACTAAGCATAATCTGCTCTAGTGCCATCCATTTCCCTGCAAATTCCGTGATTTTGTCATTTTTTAGTGCTGCGTAATATTCCATGGTATATAAATGCCACATTTTTTTTATCCATTCATCTATTGAAGGGCATCTGGGTTGATTCCACAGTCTAGCAATTGTGAATTGTGCTGCTATGAACATCGATGTGGCAGTATCCCTGTAGTGTGCTCTTTTAAGGTCTTCAGGAAATAGTCCGAGTAGGGCAATAGCTGGGTCAAATGGTGGTTCCATTCCCAGCTTTCCCAGGAATCTCCATACTGCTTTCCAAATTGGCCGCACCCGTTTGCAGTCCCACCAGCAGTGTACAAGAGTACCCTTTTCCCCACATCCTCGCCAGCACTTGTTGTTGTTTGACTTCATCATGGCTGCCAATCTTACTGGGGTGAGGTGGTATCTTAGGGTGGTTTTGATTTGCATTTCCTTGACTGCTAGAGATGGTGAGCATTTTTTCATGTACTTATTGATTGATTGTATGTCCTCCTCTGAGAAGTGTCTGTTCAGGTCCTTGGCCCATTTGTTGATTGGGTTGTTTGTTTTCTTATTGTCTAATTTTTTGAGTTCTTTGTATACTCTGGATATTAGGGCTCTATCTGAAGTGTGAGGAGTAAAAATTTGTTCCCAGGATGTAGGCTCCCTATTTACCTCTCTTATTGTTTCTCTTGCTGAGAAAAAACTTTTCAGTTTAAGAAAGTCCCATTTGTTGATTCTTGTTATTAACTCTTGTGCTATGGGTGTCCTATTAAGGAATTTGGAGCCTGTCCCCACAATCTGTAGATCAGAACCAACTTTTTCTTCTATCAGACGTAGAGTCTCTGATTTGATATCTAGCTCCTTTATCCACTTTGAGTTGAATATTTATTTTTTAGTTGTAGTTGGACACAATACTTTTATTTTCTTTATTTACTTTTATGTGGTGCTGAGGAGCAAACCCAGAGCATTGCACAAGCAAGGCAAGTGCTCTACCACTGAGCCACAACCCCAGCCCCTGGTGTTAAGCTGTTTGAGTTCTTTATATATTCTGGATGTTAGTCCCTTGTTGGAAGAGTAGCTGGCTAAGTTTTTTTCCCATTCAGTAGATGCTCTCTTGTGCTTTGCTGTGCTTGATTCTTGGTTTTATTTCTTGAGCTTTGGTAGGCTTGTTAAGGAAGTCAGTGCCTACACCAATATGTTGGAGTGTTGACCCTTATGAGTTTTTCTAGCAGTTGCAGTGTGGGAATTAAATGTAACAGAAATACCTCGTGAGGTAGGCAGATTAGTTACAAGATCTTTCTTAAATGTGCTTCAAATGATTGTTTATCAAATTTGGAAAATGTTAAGAAGGTGTTATAGTTTGGATCTTAAGAGTCCCTCATAGGCCATGTGCTAAAGGGGCTTGGTGCATAGCTGATAGCGTGGTTGGGAGGTGGCAGAGACTTTAGGAGGTGGGGCCTTGATGGAGAAAGCAGATCTTGAGGGGTGTGCCTTGGAAGCATTTATTTTGTTCAGGTGGGTCCCTTCCTCTCTCTCTCTTTCAGTTTCCAGGCCACCATGAGGCGAGCAGCTCTGTTCCACCATGTGCTCCTCACCAGGAGGTTCTGCCTCACCACAGGTATAAAAGCAATGGAATCACGCAACTATGGACTGAAACCTCTCAAATCATAAGCCAAAATAAATCTTCCCATCTTTCAAGTTTATTTCTGTCAGTTATTTTGTCATAGCAATCAAAAGCTGGCTAGCACAGAGTCTCTTAGTTTCCAAGTATAATGAATACATTTATTTTTAAAAATAGAGATATGGACAAAGTTACTGCTTACTCAGACAGGAACAATAAGGATAATAAAGGGATCAAGCTATATTAAGAGCAAGAGATAAAAAATAAAAAAGAAAATCTTAAAAAATGATTTTAATAATTAAAGAACCAGTATATAAAATGGGGCCTGGCTTCAAAAGGTAGAACTAGGATCAATACAGATAAGCTATAGGAAAGAAAATTTTTAGTTTATTGAAAGGAAATGTTATATTTTAATGGTTAAAATGTATTAATAATGAATTAAATAATATATTTTATAATATATTTGCTGAGTAAATAACTCCTTTGTGCGCCATTTGAACAAGGACTTGACCACCTGGTAAGAGTGTGGCAGAAGCACTTGGTGGAGGGCTAAAGTCTAATATTTTTAAGATCAGTTCAATGTGAGATAGTTGATTCTGTAACCAATTTAATAAAACAGAAGGATGTACCATTACATCCCTTCTCTTTATAATTTTCGTTCTCCTATGATCATTCTTATATGCATGGTGATGTCAATAGGGCATGCTTGCAAAAACACACACTGTAGGAATATGCCTGTTTACTGTGTCTCAGTGGGGGCATAAATTTATATTTCAGTGGAGAGCATATGGAGCCCAAAGAAAGGAAGAAAATATATTGGTTTAAAAACAACTAATTAAAGCTGGTGACTGGACCAGAAATATCTTCCACCTTTACACTAAAACATTTCAAATTAGTTTCTAATTGATAGAAAGTAGAAAATTTAAAAATAGTTCTATTTCTCTAGGAGTTGCTTTTAGTGATGTTGCTGGGAAAATGGTTGTCTAGAGGAAAATAGTGTGGAGGGGTGCAGACATTATGAATTCGTCTTTGAAGTCCAGTGCTTATGTTCTATGTCGTCTTAAATTTCTCAAAACTACATGAAACTGAACATAAACATCTAAAGATCCAAAATGAGTTCCTTAAAAGAAAAGAGAAAAGTTTTCTAATGGGTCAATGAATTGATATTTGCTAAAAGTTCCACATTGTATGAAACTGTGGACAAAAGTTGTTCATTTATCTCAGGTAATAATGTCCATCACCTGCAATTACCTAATCTAGAAAACCCTCTAGTTTAAGTCCTCTTTTCATCATAATTGATCTGACTTTGTTTTATCACCACAAATAATATGACTTTGTTATATCAATTTTACTCCCTAAATATTTTCTAAAGTCTCATCTGCTTTCCAGCCCCACATTCCCAATTCAAGGCTTTATTACTTCCTCCTTGGATTATTAAAACAACCTTGTAGCTGGATGTTCTGTGCCTCAACTATCACTTTGCCAATCAACCATCCACCTTACTAACTAAATTATCAAGCTGTATCTCCCTTGCATTTGAAAGCCTTCAATGGTTTCCCATTGTATTCCATGAAAGTCAATCTTCACAAAGCCCTGCTATAGAATGAGGGTTTAGACTGTGTTATTTCCCTATCCTTTCACCTCTGACATGATATGGATTTGTCCTCTGTAAATGTTGACTAAATAATGTGTGATTCCTAGACAACCTTGTAGTTAAATAGACAAGAGTGTGTCCATGTGGCAATTTTCCTCAGTTACTGAACTGATTTTCATATCTGTATCTGTTCATTCTCTCTCGCTCTGTGTGTGTGTGAATTACACAGTAGTGTAATATGTGTATGTATATATATATTATGTATGTAATACACACATATCAAATAAAAAATACCAGGTGAATTTGAAAGAAAGTCCAACATCACTGAAAGTATATTGGAAATTATTTTTAATAGCTGAGTTTGATTTTAAAATCTTCACGTTTCACTTTAGAAAATTTGAAAAGTTATAATAACAATAATCATAATAAGTCACCAATTACACCACACAGAGATAATAATAAAGGCTGATGTTTCAAGTTCTTTCTTGTCATTTTTTATGCCAAATAAGCAATGAAAAATGAAAATTCTGTTGCACATAGTTTTGTCTCTTTAGCATTGGTATTATTCCATATTAGTAAATGTTTTTCTAAAATGTGCTTTTAGTAACTTTACAGTATGTTTAATCATCATTTTATCATTGTGCACCTTAAACACTAATTCATTCTTAACTGTAGCCCCAATGATTTCTTATACAGATTTCTAGAAGAGGAATTCTGGGCTAGAAGAAAAAGATAGTTTCACTGTGCTTCATATGTAGTGAAAAGTTTTCAAAAAAGTGAACTGAGGATGTGAGAAAATGTTCATCTCACCAATATGCCACAGCTACTGTGTATTATCTTTTTTAAATCAGATTTTTGCCATTTTAAAAACTAGATTTAATTCTAATAAGGCAGTCGAACAGTTTTTTTTTTTTTTTTCCTTATAGACATTGGCTCTTTGTTTCTATTGTGAATTGTCTATTCTTGGCCCATTTTTCCATAGCAGTATAAAATAACACATATTTTACCAGCAGGTTTCAACACACATGGGAAAAAGATATATTCGTGGAATGTGCCTTTGAACCTGCATTCAAAGGAACTCAGGCAGAGGTTAGTGGTGAATAAAGCAATTGCTTTCCCTTAATGACACAGGTGGGGAAAGAGTTTGTCGAACATGTTTTTCTTGAAAATAAAATATCTGTGGCTCGCAATGTAGGCGTACGTACAAATCAGCTTCAAAAGTGCTTTCATAGAAGGAGCTGCTGGATACGCAGTATAAATATCTGCCTTTTGTATCACAACATTTCTTTAGAAGGGTCTAGCTAATAGTGCTTTCAAGCCTAAATTTAGGAATTGATAAGTCACATATCACAGAAGCTCGAAACTTCAGAGTCATCCTTGACCCGTCCCCTATCCAATTGCTAACAGATTTCTGCTCATTTTTCTTGGGTGTCAATGCAATAGATCCCACTAGAGGCATCTCCTTTGTTACTGCTTTGACTCCGGCCTCGTGTCACCTCACCAGGACTTTCACTTGCCGGTGTCTAAAATTACTCCCAATTAATATTCAGTCTTTGAATTGGATCAGAAATATATCTATTAAGTATAATTTATTTGTTAAAGTAACAAGTGGTAAAAGCTCATCAGAGAAAATAGAGACAATAGAAAATGCAAAGAGAAAAGGATTTTATCCGCACTCCTATCTTTTCCTCAGAAATAAACACCTAAAATCCATGCATATATTGTTTCAGTATTTCTACTTACTTAAAAATGTAATCATTCTGGTCCTGCGCCAAGCAATATATTGATTGAAACACCTTCAGATGTTTTTATACATTTGTCTGCATCCAAATGTTTAAGTAGTTGATGTGCCATTGCTTGGACATTCAGGTCACTTCCGATATTTTGCTATTACAAGTAAAGCTACAGTAAACATCTTTGTAATTAAATCTTTTCTTTTAATACTTTCAATGTATTACTTCATTGTTTTCTTCCATCCAATGCAACCATGGAGAAATCTGCTATTAATCTCACTCTTCTTTCCCTGCAGATGAACTGCTCTTCCTTTCTGGAAGATAGTAGAATTTGTTTTTTTGTCTTTGCTATTTATTCCCTGTGTGAGGTTTTCCTTATCTATCCTTGTGTTCTATAAGTCCTTTTTGCGTTTGGGTCTTTCACTGTTTAAAAATGCTGGCACATTTTGCTCCATTATTTCTTTAAATAGTTCATCCAATTTTTCTTTTTCTCTCTGAGACTCTTTTCATCCAGATAATGACCCTTCTGTCTTCTTTAACTCTTAGCTGTTCTGTGTTTCAACTCTTCATTCTTCCCTGCTGTCTCCTGGGTGAACTTCTCAATCTGATCTTTTAACTCATTAAGTTTTTCTTCAGCTGTGTTCATCTAAGTCTTCAACTCGTTTTTATCACTCCAAGTCCTGTTTCCCAGTGACATATTTTTTCACATTTATTTCATATCATTCATCCATTCATTCTAAAAATTCACTTACTGAAGCAGTATGTTGTCCAGGCTAGTAGGTTATGTGTCTTCTGTAAAGTTGTTGAATGTCACAGTAGGCTCATTATTTTAGCCGTGTTCTCTTCTGAGTGTCAGCTGCTCTGTCTGGTAGTCTGTGCAATGGAAGAGCTGAGGTATAAAGTCCTACTTTGGTCAGACCATGGAAGTTTCAGAAGAAAGGAAGCATGAGCCCAGAGCAGAGCCCTGAGCAAACATGCAATTATTGTTGACCACCCTCTTTTGCAGCAACCAGGCAATACCTCTGGGAAAGGTTTCAACAAGCAGCAGTGGTAGGAAACAGGCTCCCAAAAGTCTGGTTCATTAGCCTAGGGGCTCAGAAGGCTGGGGCGTGTGAGTATGTGCTGGAGGATAGCTGGTGGAAGGAAATCTGTTCTCCCCAGTTCTTCATCCCTTAGGGACTTTTGTTGTGTTCCCTTCATCCTACACCACAAACCCAGATACTCACAGTCTGTGCCATCAACAATTTGAGAGACACCAATGATCCCCAGACAACAGGAGTAAAGGTAAGAACAAAAATTAAAATGGTTCATTGGTCACTGCCATAGCCCCTCATCCTGTGTCTCCAGTGATAGCTACTCACTGTTCATTGCATTCAGCCACTGCAATGACCCCCAAACCCAAAGTCCTTTATGTTCCCCCATTGGTTTTCCACTGTTTTATGACATCATTTGTTTCTAAAATCTGTTTCCTATTTTTTCCTTAATGTTTCCAGGATTAAATTTTGGGCATGGATATCCAGTAGCCCTTCTGATTTTCCATCATGGTAGAAACCAGAAGCTCATAGCAAAATCTTTATTCACTTCCATATCAGTTCCCTTAGGAAAAACCCATGGATATAGTAATGTTATGATACAGAGTACCTAAAATTTAAGACTTTTGGACACGTTTTATTAAATACGATTTTCAGGCACTTTGGCAAAGTATGTCAGGATTCACAAAAATGAGAGGACAAGCAGAAATATCCATAGCTGATTTAGAACATGGGAAAACTAAACTATAAAGAACCAACTTTTTCTTGTCCTTTAATACAGAATTATAAATAGAAAGAGATACATTGGTTGGTAAATGACATCCAGTCTTTCTTGAACAATCTGATGTCTTTATAAACATACTGCTATGAATCTAAATGCATCATATCCAACCATACAGAACAATTTACCACAAAATGAACCCAGGTCTTTTCTACATCTGTCCTTGCTGCTTGAAAGAGTGCTGCTTTATTCTTTGCTTGGTTTCAACTCAACATCAGGTATTGTATGGATTTCTCCCTAAGTTCCTCAGAGATAGTCTCTTTATTTTTTTGGTTATTTTCTAGCATTTTGCTCAATGCATCTATTTTCTTTTTGTGTGTGTGCCTTTATGAACCCCTACACTGTGAAATTCTTTTATATAGAGACTCTACCCTAGTCATCATTTTATTGCCAGAGCCTTGTGAATGGCACAACCTTAGCTGATCAACCAATGTTGGTAGAACCAATGAATGAATTGTCAACTACCTGAAAGAACTTTAACTAAGTGTGCTTTTAAAGCACTTTCATTCAATCTTCAAAACCACTTGTATTATTATCTGAACTTTGTAGAAGCGACAACAGAAGCTTTAGAAAGGTAAGTAGCTTTCCCACAATAGAGCTGGAATTTGAATTCTTACCTAATTCCAGAGTGGAGACAAAAACTGGGATCTACAGTCGCCACTGATTCTGTGTTCTAATGAATGCAGATAGAAAAAATCAGGACTATTACTCAATAAAGTGGCTTTCTATTTTTCTTCATGAGGCTGGTATTTCCAAGCTCATGTAATCCAATATTTGAGAGGCATCTTTTCACTATCCAGTTATTTCAAAATAAACCTGAAACTAGAAGGATTAAATTATATCAACCACAAGAAATAGCCTTTTTTTAAAATGATAATCTCGCTGAATGACTATATAAAAGACTGACCTGAAAACATTAATTTGGGGCTGGGGATGTGGCTCAAGCAGTAGTGTGCTTGCCTGGCATGCGTGGGGCACTGGGTTCGATCCTCAGCACCTCATAAAAGTAAAAAAAAGATGTTGTGTCCACCAAAAACTAAAAAATAAATATTAAAAATTTCTTTCTCTCTCTCTCTTTAAAAAAAAAGAAAACTTTCATTTGCCTGCAACACAACACAATTCTTATCTCCATTCAACAGTTCCATTTAAAAATGATTCTAAGATTTGTGTAGTTTTCATTAAAATTTCTTGGTGAGGCTATGGGATGGGAAGAAGATATAAAACTGGTGCTGGAAGAAGCAAAAGAATCCAACATACATAACAAGGTAGCGGGCTAAGCAATGAATAGGTGCTCTTTAATTTTCACTATTACCTCAAGAAAATTCAAGTATCTAATAATGACAGATGGATGAGCTAGCTTACTGATTTTGCCATTTTTATGACAAACTTTATAGGTCCAGCCTGAAAACACTTGTTGAATTGCATAAGCCTGATTGATGCCTCTGGAAGATACTTATGGTTGAAGGATAACTACCTGATACCAAGGTCAAGTTTTCAACCCTCTTCATCATCTACTGCCTGGCAGTCAACCAGGCTGAGGAGGTGGAATGGGTGACCCATGCCACCTGATCCACTCTGCCATGCTCTTGTTATTTCAGGCATGGAGGCATAGTCCAAGGTAAATGTCACTGATATGTATTCCCCTAAAGCTGAATAAAAACAAAGGCAAAGTTTATTGATTTTTTAAAATTAATTTCTTTCTGCCAGACTTCATTTAGGCCCATTGCCTACTTTCTTTGAGAACACCTGGGCAAGCAGAAATTTCCATAGCTGATTTAGAACATGGGAAAACTAAACTATAAGGAGCCAATTTTTTCTTGTCCTTTAATACAAAGGGAAAGAGATCTTCAGAAATGGTGTGTTGGTAGCTCAAATAAAGAAGGGGAACAATAGAGCCAAAGAAATGCCCTAGAGGTACAATGGTTTTGACCGCACTCTGATGTTACCCCTTCTGAAGTTAGAGATTTTTGTTGGAAGATTTCTTTGTTTTGTCGACAAATTTCCATATCCACTTATGTACTATATAATTGGCCGTTTTATTAAATATGATTTTCAGAGCATTTTGGCAAAGTATGTCAGGATTCACAGATATGAGAGGCAAGAATCCCATCATCTTGGAGTTACAAGAGGGAATAATTTGAGAATTAGCTCTGAAGGAATGTGCCCAACATGTTCTCTTACCATTGAACAACTTCTGAAAGAATAAAATTCTTGAAATTTTATGAAAACACTCAGTTAGGGACATTTTGGTTTAAAAATAAAAATTTTGGCAGATTCAAAATCTTCTAGATGCCAAGTGTATCTCAACATAAAAGGCAAGTGTGAAGGGCCATTTTAGAAAAAAAATCAGTTGTAATAGAGGAGTCACCATTACATGGTCCTTCTTCAGTAAACACTGTAAAATTAACCTCTTGAGCCTTTCTTTCTTGCTGATGATGAAAGGAGTATCTTCCTATTACAAGCAGAGAAAGTGAGCCATGACAGGTCCAGATCATGTCACTTTTGGAAATGGGAAGGTGTGATTTAGGTTGCTCATGAACAAGTGACCCTGTAGATGCTACAAATCTTCTAACTCCTAGGTCAATGCTCTAAGACTGGAAATAAACTGAATTATATGCATGTTGATAGATAAAACCTGATTCTGATGTGATGCTTATTATAAGATTATTTTACTATATTCAAGTTAGAGTTTTATTCATTTTGCTTTACTAAAAGAGCTGTCTCTAGCTCTCTTACACACACACACACACACACACACACACACACACACACAGTCACACCCTGTTTTCAAAAAATGAGAAGCAAAATGCAGAATTCAAGCTTATGTCACAATACCCCAAAGATGACCCAGGTCTGGTTGCTATGCAGACATCCCTATTGCTATACAAAACGTATGGCAGGCTACAATTGTTTTGTGCTAGGGAACAGATAAATGACATGGATTGAAATGATGGTAAATTTAAATTGATGGCCTAATTAGTATTATCTCTTTTTGTATTCAATGTAAGAAAAATTATCCAGGAGGAACTCATTTTGCATTAATGTTGATATAAAGTGTAATTCTCCAGGATTTTCATTGTAATTTGGCATTAATTAATGCATCATTATTTTAAAGTGTTAATTAAATTGTTACAGAAAGGGACATCTGCAGTGGCTCAGAAAGGAAATCACATGAACAATTAGTTTTGTGTAGGTCTGTGGTGCAGTCTCTGAGATCACGTGTGTGTGGTAGCAGCATCAAGGACAGGGGGAGAGTGCAGGCAGGAGAAGCTCCTGTTCAGTGCCGTGCTTTGTGGCATGGACAGAATGCAACCACTTTTCTTTCCTTGTTTATTGTGTCCATGGGAAGAACTGGCAATCTTCAGAGCACTGGATATTTGCTCTGTGGTTAGGACAGTATGCATGTCAGAAGGACCATGGTTTCTACTTGATCTGGGGGAGCGGGAAGCTTGGCAGTCATCACTCTCTACTTTTCTGTGTGAACAAAAAGAATAACTGATTCCTTTTTTGTAAGATGTTCTAAAGACCACATAACCAGGCAGCTGTAGAAGGCTAGGTTAATATTTCTACTGGTAATAAACTCCATACAAAACTGTGATAAATCAAAGGGGAAATAATCTGTGGTAATTCCTTACGCAGTGGACCATCATTGTGGAAGCATCTGGAAGTCATTGAATGCTATCATGGCTTAAGATATATAATTCCAAGGAAATTCCACTATGATTTCATATATCAAGGAATCAGGGCAATTAGATAGCAATGCAGATTGGCAATTCAGTGGAACTTGGGATTTTGAAGGTATACATAAAATAGGCCTCGAAGATTCTGTCATCATGATCCTTCAGGACAAAGAAATTTGGGGAATCTTATTCTGTCAGCAATATTATGCTAAAGTTGGTCCTGTGGGGTTCTACTGAATGAATTTTTTTTCTTTTGTCAAGAGTTGTAAACCAGGATCCCCATAGGAGGAGCATAAAAAGATACTATAGCATTGTACCACATACAACTATGAAGTCCTGAAAGTGTTTATATATTTTCTTCTAGATACCAACTTAATATTAAGATTGCAGCCCTTCCTTTTGTGGCCAAAATAAAAGCCTTAAATTTCTTAGGTTGTGTGAAATTTTCCTCATAGATAACTCTGATCTATGAGCATATAAAGCAAAGCCCAAATTTCTCCAACCAATTTGAAGTCAATTTTTTTTTCTCTTTGCATCAAGTAAGTTGAACAGAAAACATCAGAATCAACCTTGCTCATTTTGAGTTTTTCTTAGACAATCGTAATTCACTGCCCTTCTTCAAGAAGATGAAAACTTCCCTCAGCAACAGGTCTTTCTTGGGCATCTTGTTCAGTTCCAGGTCTTTCTTGGGCATCTTGCAGGCTTAAGCCAGGTTCACTCAGTAAATAGTTCCTTAATGGATGGATTTATGTAGTTCATGAACAATGGCTTTCCAAAGAGGTGGTCACAAAACTTTTATAGGTTCAATAGGAACCTATTTGGAGGTGATTGGCTTTAAAGAAACAGTACTGCTCATCCCAATTTCATGGCCTGTATTCATCACCAGGAAAGGCTGTAAAATGAAGCTGATTTGTTATGGTTCGTACGATGCTGAGGGCCATTGCCAAGTAGGAATGACGCATCGAAATTTCCTTGCCAGCGTACCCCATGTTAAATGAACTTGCCTTGGAAATTTGCTGTGACCTTGCATGTGTGTTTGAGAAAGGTGACCCTGCTCAATGACCAGGGTGGATCCAGGTTTTAGGAAGTATCCGGGTTTAAGATAATTTGGTTTTAAGGCGTTCCCGGTTTAAGACAATAGGGGTTTTAGGGAAGTTGGAGGTTGAAGATTATTGCTGCTGGGATTAGGGTGTTCCTGCTGCCTGAGCTCCCGTTGAGTTCTCGTGAGATTCAGAAAGGATTTTGGGAAAAAAGCCTCGTGGAATAGTTGAATTGGGCCGTGGCAGAACGGGATTGCCCCAGAGCGTGTGTGGAGGCCGGTGTGAGTTCGGGAATAAAGAATTGCTGTTTGAATCTACAAGGTGTGTGGTGGCTCGTGATTCTGTGCCCAGCCAAGACATTGGCATTACATGAGGTGCATTCAGAGGCGAATGATGAGATTATGAGAGTTGTAACCTAACCAGTAAATTAATCCAGTGATATGGATTAACTGGGTGGTCACTATAGGCACCTAGGGTGTGACTGAACTAAGTAGGTCACTGTGGGTATGTCTTTGGGATATACATTTTGTCTCTGTTGAGCAGAGATGCTACTTCTTGGTTGTCTTATCCTAAACTGCTGTCCTTTACCATGCCCTTTGGTCACTCTGTTTTTTCTTACTTTGGACAAGAGCTATAAAGTCACCTACTGTGAAGGAACCTCTGAAACCATGAGCCAAAGTAAACTTTTCCTCCTCTAAATTGTTCTTGTCAGGTCTTTTGGTCACGGCAATGCAGAGCTGACTAAAACGAGGTGAAAAATCGAATCCCAATGGAACCTAATGAGGAAAATTTTATTTGTGGGAAGGAAAAATCTTTCTTAGCAGAGAAATGAGTGTTTTGAAGAACAAAAACAAACCAACAAAAGATAACATTAAGAAAAAAAAGCTACAATTTAAGTGGTAGAAGAATCTTTCAATCTGTAGAAATGTGGCATGACCCTTAGATGAAGGGGATCCACTCTATGCTCCGAGATTTGACTAATTTTGAGGTGATCCTCCATCTTCCATCCTTCCCAGACAAATTTTAGAGTCTTCTCTTAACCTCACTTCATTCTTGATTCTACCATGATATTTCCATTTATTGATTACCATGTGTTTTCTGAAACTGTTTCAGTTTGGACTCCCTACTTCCAAAACACTGACTTGGGGACAAGATAAGAAGCTGACATTACAATACAGAAAAACATCTTTAAAACATATTGCCCATGCCTGTGCTTAAAAGCCATTTCCATAGCCTTTTCGAGAACACTCCTTTCCTCCTCCTGGTTCACTCTCTTGTCTCCTTCTAGATCTCAACACTTACCCTGTCCATCTCCTTTCTACAGTGAACTTCAGCTCTAGGAACACGGTTAACTTGGTTTGCAGAATAGTTGAGCTACCTCTTTGTTTTACTCCTACTTTCATACCATACCCTGAGGCCTTACTCTGAACCAAATTTTAGGTGTGTCAAGTTAATTTTGCCAAACAAAGGGCTATTTAGTCCTTCTTGGGGGGGGGGGGAACAGAAGTTGCATTCAATTGTGGTGTTAAGTAACTTTTTCCTTTTTTTTCTGTTGAGTTTATCATCTTATAGTTTCAATGGTTACCTTAGGCTTTTGGGAGAATGTTTCTTTGTTAACAACACTTCCGACACACAGCAGATGCCAAGTCCTTGCCCGCAAGTTACATGTGTCTAGTTTTTTTTTTTCCGTAGGTGTTTGTAAATGCTGAAGTAGACTCTTCTGCCCGCTTTGGGCATTATATAAATGCTAGGGACCAAGAGCCAAGTGAAATTCAAAGAGAGGACTAGGAAAGCATTTTCAGGTCCAAGGTTTGGAGGTGGTAAAAGGAACGTGCAAAAGAGCTGACTACATTCCCAGAAATGAGAGGAGCCCAGAAAGGCCACAGAACTAGCTTTAATTTTTAAGCATAAGATGCTCCACATTCCTCTTTCTAAATTTAGTGCTGTGGCATTCAGTTTAAAGCACCTTGTGTCCAATAATATAGTTCCTGGCCTGCCCTGAGGTCTTCAGGAAGCATTTTGTCTTTGATATAATTGCCAGGGTGAATCCCTAGTTATAACATACTCTACAGCATATAAAATAATTGTTGCAACTGAACCCATCACATAAATATTAGTGATTGAAGAGATTGGTTGGGATAAATCAATGTGGGTGACATATTTAATAAACTTTGTATAAACATTGTTTGCAACAGCTATAAATAAAATTGTCTTTAGGAATTTTACATATTGCACATCCCTCTATTCATGGAGAGGCACAGGCATGATTTCTAGCTGCACTAAATGACAAGCAAAGCCTTTTAATACTTGCCCAGATCAGGGCAGGCACACAGTCAGGGCCGGGGCTGGCAGCTCAGGCAATTGCCGAGGCTTGCCCCCTCCCCTGAGCTCTCCAGCTATTCACTGGCCACTGGAAACCAGGCTCATTCTGAGCAGAGCTTCTAGCCAACATGCATCTTCTTTCTTGCTTCCTTTTTTTTTTTCCAAAAGAAAAAGCCACACCATAAATAAAGCATGATCGAGATGGCATTTTACATTCACACAGATTTTGGCATAAATAAATAAAAAGGATTTTGTTAAAATTCTGTCATCCTTACATGCCATTTTAAAATTATCTTTCTCTACCAGTTCATCATATTGTACTCCACTGTGAGAGTCCTACTGGCTCCCTCCAGTGGCTGGCCGAGCCTCTATGAAAGGCAGGGGTATCTCTGGAGGCCATGCAGACTACAGGTTCAACATGGAATCACTTATTTCTGAGATAAGGAGTTCAAATCTCTTTGGAAATTCTGCCTGCCTCTTAACATGCATTACCATTTTTGAAGGATTTTATTCTCTGTACTTATTTCATAATTAATCAACATCATCGTCCCCCATCCCAATTTCACTGTTCCCATTTTAGGGATGAGAAAAAAAAAAACCCTAGAAAGGCAGTGGAGTGACTGGGCACAACGGGCTAGGCCCAGCAAGGCCTCACCTCTCACGTAGAACAGCCCTTACCTGTCTTCTGACCTATTATTGTTAGATTCCAAGGGATGACAAATTATGGAAATATTTAGGTTCTTTTTTTAAAAGAGGTCAGACGTAATGCAGTGTGTCTTCAGCTTTAAGCTTAATGAAATGTCACATGCACATTTGGAAATTCAGGTATGAACTGTGGGTCTTACATTGTATGAAATTTACAACTTTCACATTTATTTTTATTAGTAATATTTTAGTCTCTCATATATTTCTCTGTCATTAATGGAAAAAACATGGTGTCTTCAAGCAGCCAAAATAATCTCTCTAAATTCCCACTGAGTTTAATCAAAGGCCATGCAATTTAATGGCCAAAGTTACTGCGATGTATTTCCGGTGTGCTGGGTTCAAATCCCATTAAATTGGGCTCTAATTAAAATTCATCTTAACTATTTTTTATTGTGTAATTGTTTTTTAATTCTTAATGACTCACATTAACCTCCTTTTACTGAAGGAAAAAATAATAGGGAATTTTAATAAAGGAAACAGTGAGGCAGGAAAAAGATTCGTTGAATTATGATATGAGGCCTTTTAAAAACGCAGCCTATGAATTGGGCATGCAATGCAGATGATCAAGAGGAGACTTAATTAGGGCTCAACTGTTCAGTTCATAGTTCTTGGGTCTTTATAAAAGCTAAGAGCAAAGCTAAATCATGTGTAATTTGCCATTATTTTCCCAGATAGCTCTCCCTGAAATGTTATTTTTTCACTTGCCTTTTCATTTTTTTTTTCATCTTGAGAGCACAGTATCAAACCTTGTATATACAGCTTGCCACTTGCCTGCTGTCAGAGAGAGAAGTGACAACACTTGTCACTACCAATCTCTTCATGTCTGGTCTCATCTGAGCGATACATGCAGCCTGATTTCCAGGTGTTTGTTGAAACTCCAGGTTATGTAACATGTCTTTGCTGTGCTCAGAATTGAAAAAGAAGCATCACAGGGGGAATAAATTCTTAACTTTCTAGGAACTGTGAGTGTGCATAATACTGATTGAGCTCTATCCTACATTATTGAAGGGATGATTTAGGGACAAGCAGATGAGGCATTGCAAAGCCGAGGGGGGGCCAAACAGATTCAGGAATAGTTAAATAGCATTGACAGATTTTTTTTTTACCAACTCTTTAAAAAGCAAAGCAACGTGAGTCTGTAGTTTAAGAAGTTAACCACGTCTAAGAGCACTACATATTGAAAACAAATGAAACAGTGACATTTCTCTCCAGCTCATTTTTTGATCTCTTACAATAGTAGATGGAGATGGTAGCTCCTTTACACATACACACAGATACACACCACCTCTTTCTCTTTTCCTCTAATCCTTGCAATAGAGTTTCAGTTTGGAATTAAATCCACATTCTATAATGTTCTTATTATTCCCTGCAGATACTTCCTTGATAAACCAACTAGTTAACTCCACTTGCACGTATTTTCTTGGAAAGCTTCTTATTTTCTAAAATTAATGGTCATATCATTTCTTCCTTTCCTTCTTTTAATCTCTAATTATTTGACTCGTGCTCCAAAGTGTGCCTCTTAATAGAGTTTTCCACCCAGTTAAGTCTAATAAGTAATATATCTGTTTTTTCATCAAATACTCCTTGAATTCCACACTTTCTGGTTTCACTCTGTGCTGGTTACTGCTAGGCCAGCCACAGAAAGATTGCCTTATGTATTTCCCTTTGAATCATCCTGAGAATTACCTTATCCTTTCTCCAATGTCAGGTGTGGGTTTTCTTTTTTTATAACTATGCTTTTTTGGAGAAAATCCTCCACTAGCTTTCAGATAAAATGTGAATTTAGAAATCTTTCCCCCATTAGAACTTTAAATTCTCACTTTACTTTTTCTAGTTTGCAGCTTTATAGTCTAGAAGTTCCATGCCATGTCTTTATCTTCAGTGTTCCAAAATTCCATCATTGCTCACTTTGGTGTGATAGTTTGTTCAATCATTTTGCTAGATACATAGAGGGCCTTTTCCTTCTGAAAGCATGTTCTTCAGTTTGAGAAAATTTTATTGTGTTCTTTAAAAAATAACTTCCTTTCCATTATTTTCTCTGGTCTTTCCTTCCCAAAACACCTATTCATTATTATACGTGAAACTTAATTTTGGGATTTACCTTAAATTTTCTTTTAACATTTTTCTATGTTTATTTTTTTTCTATTTTTGTTTTTTATAAATTTTTTTTAAATGTATCATCTAACTCTTTCATTAAAATTTTGGCAGTCATATGTTAATTTTAGGAACACTCTATTTTTTCTCAAATTGTTTCATTTTTCATAGCATTCTGTTGTTGGTTCATGGGACAATCTTCCTCAATGATTTTCATTCTTTCTATTGTGTAGGTTTTACATCAGTTCTATTATTGTTTACTTGTTTCTCTTTATAAAGTGTCTGTTCATAGTTATACATTAAAACATTGGTGGAAAACCAGGTAGGTCAGTGACACTGTGAACTCATTGGCTTCTCACTGGCATAGAGTTGGGTTTTTCATTGGACCATTCAAGTATTGTTATCTGCAAATCTGTACTGGTTTGATTTCCATGCAGAAGGAACACCAATATCCCTTCTTCTGCCAGCATCTCAGTATCAGAATAGGATTAAAGCTGATGTGGAGATGGGGAGGTATTCTCAATATTCATAATTTTATTATGATTTTTATCCTTATCCTAAAATTGGGAATTGCCACCCTTCCAAATTCTTCTGTTGCTCGTATCCTTACTTATCACTCTCTATAGGTGGTTTTGGTTAAAATCTGTTGTTGTTTTAGATAAGGTATATCCACTTGCAGAGCCAGATAGTATGAAGGAGGGTATCATCCATATCATTCTTCACAGAACAATCAGTGAGTTCCAGGTAGCTTTTCTTAGCTAAAGAGCCATCTGTTTTCTTGCCCCTCATTTCCCAATCAACCTGAGTAGTCACATGTAGGTAATGTAGAGATATTTAAAATTTACTTTTGAATGCTGAGCCAGTGGAGTATTATTAAAAGCCTGGGGTTTGGAAGTAGAGAGACATGTGCTAGTCCATTGACTTACTATCTATATGATGTTAGATGACCTTTCTGGATTGCAGTGTCTTCATTAAAATAAGCTAATTTCTCTGGATTCTTATTTCTCAGCTATCATAATGGAGATATAATGTAATTTTTTAGTTGTAATAGTTGTATGAATTACTACATAAAATTGCCTAGCACACAAAGTTGCCCTAATTCCCTTTCCTCTTGTAATCTCAGTAGGTCATTATTTCAGGTAGGACTGAATCTAGTTGCCTATAAAGCCAAACCTATAGCAATTGTGACTGGAGCAAGATGTAGGTGGCCAGTCCTATGTCTGGCAGGAACTTAGGCTCTTTCTAGATTTCTGTCCCATCTCTTTAAAAATGGAAGTGAAAATAATATTGTGGTCATTTGGATATTACAAAGATGGAATGTATATTAATTACTTAGTAGTGTTTATTTACAAAAACAAAAGCATGACTTTAAAAAAGGAGATAAAAGATTCAATCAGTTCAATTAGTTATAAACAATTACTTGACAAGGAATCTAGAAATATGTTTTCCACAGGCATGAAGAAGTCTCTCACCAAAAATCTGGTGGCATATTCTTACTCTCCTACAATTGTTTAGAATGAAAATAAGCACTTGGCAATTCAAATTGTATCTTCAGTAACAAATCCCCAGTAACTCCTATTTAGAACCACTCTCCTAGGTTTATTTTGCCCTTCATGAACATATTCTTAATCCATCAGCTGGATAGAGATGGTCATCATAACAAAAATAACAAAACAATAACTACTCTGTGGATGCTGCATGAGGACATCTATTCAGAAAACTTCGTTGACCTTGACTATAATAACAACAGATAAGGCTAGCTTTTGCCTCATTTTTAAAGACATTGAGTTTCTGTCTAAAATGGAAATAGCCTCAGTAAGTTCGAGATCTAAATTTCATAAGCATGCCATTGTTCTTTCAGTATAATTCCTCCAGGGCTTGGCAGAGATATTAAATTCCTTCCAAGACAAAATTATGATAACTCAAGGATTCAAAATGTTTTACTTTTCCTACTAAGCCTTTAACAATTTTCTGGAATGCTATAATTATTTTCTTCTAAGTTATAAGTAAAAGAATTTGCTAAAAATATATCAGATGACTTTGTCTTTTGGTTTATTGTTCTGAAAATTTTTATTTCCCCAATCTTTCCAGAACCCATAGGAGCCAAATAATCCATTAATGTTGACCAATTCTTAATTGTACTTTATCTAAATTTCCAAAAGCAAGATTTTCCACCTGACTTAGGAATGTGTTGATTGACAAAAGGGTATATCTCCCTCTATCCCATTAAAGTAGACATAGTTTATCCCTTTACAATCCCAACCAAAAAGAACAGATCCAAACAAGAAGTCCAAGTATGTTTCTACCATAGAGAAGCCTGTTTCTCGGTGGGTTGTGTATCTCTTCCCTGAATGATGGACAGAGAGTAAAATGTCTTGTATATGGAAAATGGTGACCAGTTTAGGATTGAGTTTCCTTTGAAATTATGCCCAAATGAATCATAGGCTAAGCCCATTTTGTTCTACTAAAAGTTCCTTTGTGCACTAGTGGCCATAAAAATGTTTCACTGTCATGAGGCCACTTCACCTTTCAATGAAATTGTGATTCCTAAAACAAGATCTAGGAAAGATGCATGCTGGGTGGCAAGCAAGGTCAGCTAATTTATCAATACCCAGGCATAAAGGTTCACATACTTCACTTTACCAATAAATGTGTCTGCCTCTTCTGTGCCAACATCTCAATCCTCAGAATAGATGACATTGAATAAGGGATCTTTTCAAATTCAAAAAATACTTCAGCTCTCATCTGTCTAATGCAGCACTTGTTAACGGGGATTCATTCTATCATTTTAAAGCCAGTAAATGATTACTGTGCCAAGTCAATATTCTGAGGTGCTGAGATTAAAAACTACATTCTCCTTTTGAACATCCCATCGGGACAATGGAAATATTTTTTGGAACCAATTAACATTGTATCCTGGGGTTTCTACAAGTTCCCTTACATAGAAAAATGAATATAACATTCTTCAGTGATATTTTAGCTTTCTATTCTTTGTCAACAATTGTTACATAATAAAGAGATGATAGATTTGTAATTGGGCAGAAGGAAAAGAACTCAATTTAAACAATTACATCTGGGAAATTCAATTCTGTATTCAATAAATTTTTCACCTGGGAAACAATTCAATTCCCCTGGTTTGTTCCTCAATAGGAATCTATGGGAACTTGATAATGGTCATATTTCATATTGGAAGTTTGTTTGTTTCTGTAGCCCAAAATATGCTGGAGACCTATTTCTGGAGGCCACTAAACCTTTAATCAAGTCACTGAGTTCATTTTTCTCCCCTTTGACCCAGATTGAGGAATCATCATAAGATCACTTGAGAGTCCTAGAAGAATCTTTAGGGTTGAGAAACAAAGAACTTACTCTTTTGCCCTCTGCATAAGCAGAGAAGAACTAATGAAGGAAGGTGGGTGTCAGATAAATCCCAGGGCAATCCATAAGTGGGACGATCCTGTCATTTACCTGATAACAGTCCTTATTCTTTCCCAATGTGTAAATCTTTACCCAGATGTTGAGCGTCTATTGCACAAGCCAATAGCAAGACTGAACTTATGCTGAATGACAGGCATCAAGACCGACTGAGGTATCTGGAAGTGAGAGAGCTAAAAGATATAGGGATGGCAAAAGAAGCAGGTATGCATACATTTTTTTAAATATCATTGTTCAGGGCAAGGCTCCTCGCATGCATGAAGAGAATAGTGGACTATTCCCTTAAAGACCCTTAGATAGGAGCATGGAGCAGATTTCCATAGATACTTCCCTGTAGGCCGAATCTATGGTCTATGTTCTTGGTAAGAGTTTGCCCCTCCAGGCTTTGCAAAGAAAACAACAGACTTGTGTAAGGGTTTCTCAGCTTTCAGGGAACTTGTGATCTATTGCTAGGATGAGTATAGACAGGAAATACCTCAAAGCAATATATGTCACTATGCATAATGACCAAAATATATGACTGATATAGAAGTGTTTGTTAGTTTGTTACTGTATCTCTAATACTTTAGATAGTACTTAGCAGGTTCTAGGTGGCCTACAAATATATTAGAATGAATGAATGAATCAATGAATGATTTCACACAAAATATAATCTATTCAAGGGTAGAAGTTTCAAAACTAAGTAGGTTTACTCTCAAAGGGCTAGTATATATTATAATAATTTCACTTATATATCATTCTTGAGATAACAAAATTATAGAAATACCCAAAAGTGACTGCCAGGGTTTGGTAGTAAGGTGGGTAAGGAGGTGGCAATGGATTTCTGAGGATATTGCAAGGGATCCTTGTGATGAACATGCCATCTGTATGTTGACTGTGGTGGTGGTCAGACTTTACACATGTAATAAAACAGCATTGAATTAAATGGAGTCATACACATGCACGGGGGCATGTAAATTGGTTGAAATCTGAACAAGGTTGGTGATGGGCACCAATGCCAATATTCTTCTTGTGATGCTATACTGAACTTATATAAAAAGTTATAATTGAGGAAAGCTAAGTGAAGGCTCTACACAATTCCTCAATGTTACCTGTTCAAGTTGCAAGTAAATCTACAAACATCTCAACATGAAACTTTTGACAAAAATAACAAATAAGCTGAAGAGCCTTGTTTGGAGAAAGGTTCACACAGAGGTAGGGTTGGGCTTGGCTTTGGAATATGGATAGGATTGGATAAGAGGAGAAAAGACTGCAGAGAGGATTGCAGAATGGGCAGGAAAGTAGGCTTATGAGAATCTCAAGGGAATGGTCACCCATGTCAATAAGGATGAAGCTAGAAGCCTGGCTTCATAATTTAATGGCTTTGTTTTTAACAGAAAAAGTATGAATTTTGGAGTGTGTCCTTCCACCCTTCTGGCCAGTTCCTACACGCTCATCTGTCTGATGGCAGCATCTACCTAATCTCTGAAGTAGGGTTCCTCAGAGCATCGCAGAGGGTACACTCTTCTGGTACAGGCAGGAGGACTAAGGGAGCTGACACATTATTACATGGCACTTAGCAAACACAGACTCTTTTCTCCTGCCTTTGGACCCTGTCTATAGGTAAACCAGAAACTCTCGAGTCAAATTTAAGGCAGGTGATTGTACATTCTCACCCTGCTCAGGGCTGGGGATGCTGCAGAAAGGGGCAGTGCAAGAGGAGAGGCCTGGCATATATCAGCCTTTAGCCACAACAGAGGCCCTGATATGGTTGAGATATCAGGTGGCCCCCTGAAGCTCATTGTGAGATGATGCAAGAACATATAGAGGTGAAATGATTGGATTATAAGAGCCTTGGCCCAATCAGTGAATTAATCCCCTGCTGGGGATTAAAAGAGTGGAAACTGAAGGCAGGTAGGGTGTGGCTAGAGAAAGTGGGGTATTAGGGGCAAGTGGAGATCGATCTCTCTCTCTCTCTCTCTCTCTCTCTCTCCTTCCTGATCACTGTTGTGAGCCTCTTCCCTCTGCCACCTTCTTCTACTATGATGTTCAGCCTCACCTCAAACCCCTAGGAATGGAGCCCCCTTGTCAATAGACTGAGACTTATAAAACTGTGAGTCCCCAAATAAACTTTTTCTCCTTTAAAATTGTTATTGTTAGGTCTGTTAGTCACAGCAGTGAAAAAGCTGACTAAAACAGGACCCATATGAGGACAACACATGAGTAGAAGACAGGAAGCATGCTCAGTCTCAGGATCGGCCAGCATGCCTGACCTCGCAAGAGGAGACCAAGTTCTCAGAACAGCCTGTCATGGCCAGCTGCAGTGACCATCACTGCCTCTTGGCTTTGCCACCTCTGCTTACCTGGACAAAGCATGAACACAAAGTCAGGGGGTCTTCTGACAGTGATGGCATGATCCATGTCAGCCCCAAGCACAGCCCCGAGCTCACTTAACCATAATGGTTCTGCTGGGGAAACCAGGTGGACTTCTAAGGACAACCTTTTTTGGCAGCAGCAGCAGCAGCAGCCACAGAGCAAAATAGAAAACTTTTTAAATAAAATGTTTGCTCACATACCAACAATTTTCTTAAATCTACATTGAAAATTAGTACCAATTTGGAGACAGAATGAAAGATCTAAAATAATAACTTTCCAAGGAATGTTTCTCCCTCATTTCCTCTAATTTCAAAATTCAAAATGATTACCATTTTAACATCTCGGTTTGTGCCTGTGTATGTATGTAAGTGGGTTTCAGCGTGTCTGTCTGCGTGTGTGTGTTGTCTATAGTGCCGTATTAGTGCATTTGTGCTCTTTTTCTCCAAAGAGGAAAACACAGATTGGAGAAACAAAACTGTAGGCTGACAATATATAGTTTTGTAAATACAACATGTAACAATACAAGCATTTACCAATAGGCATTAGCTATAACAATATGAATTCTGCAGCTGAGCCGTATAAAACATATTTAGAGCCAGGGCTTTACAGCATGCTGCTGATGTAGTAGGATAGTGTTTATTGAGATGTACAGTGAAACCCGAGGAGATGATCGTGCACAAGAAAGGCATCTAAATTGACTTCTCCAAATTTCTGCTGCTTTCAGGTAATAAAATTCGAACACTATGGACTCTAAACAAAATCTCTGTCAAAATGGATGGTTAGTATGAGATCTGGTCAAAAACGTCAGGCTAGGAAAATAAGTCAACATTTTTTTGTTACGGTGGTGGTTGTGTTTTTTTTCTTGTTTCTTTCTTTCTTTTTTTTTTTTTGGTACAGTTCTGTTTTCTTTCTGTTCGTGCTGCTATTGATACGTCAGGCATCCAATCATGAAAAACAATGTCCATGTCACTAAAATGGCCTCCAGGCATCCAGTATATCTACATTGGGGTTAAACATCTGTGTGAAGATGTGACAGCACACCCTATAAAAGGTATTATTGAGTAATATAGACTTTCTGTAATAACCAAACAGTAAAGAATATAGCTTTTTAAAGGTCTCCCCATGGCTGATCTCATGACTCAAAGATAAGACACTGTGCTGCAAGCTAAGTAATAAAATCTGGTGGATACTCTGGGCTAGCTTGTGACAAATCATATCAAAGTATTATTAAAGAAAGAACTTGAGACCCAAGACTATTATTGATTCTTGACAGAATTTCTTATAAATAAAGTGTTGCAATCAGGTCCCAGACTTGCCAAGGTCCTGGTAGAATTCTTCCTATTATAGGGACGGCTGCAAAATAGTAACGCTCCATTAGTGAGAGCCGAAAGCCTCTGTACACAGCACCACAAGGATGGGTCATGGTCAAAAGACAGCCAATAGGAACACAATCTCCAAAGGCCTTTTATGGCACTCTCCACTGATTCCTTTCTGAAATGGGTAAAACTGCCTCTGAGCTTCCACGCAAAGTAGTTTGTGCCCTGACTGTGTTCCAGAATGAATCTGTGACCCTCCAGAGCACTAAGGACACACCTCCATTAGTGTCCATATTCTTATAGCAAAGGGGCTGATACAGTCAACTGACATGACAGGGTGATAAATATAAAACCACTATCATCAATAAGACTGGAATGTAAAAGCACTTAGTTTCAGCCTAAGTAACTCACAGAAAGTTTGGTTTCAAGAACCAATGCGTCATCCATCACTACTGTACCTTCTGTTGACAAAGTAATTGTAAGATATCTAGAATGGAGGTTCAATACGAGCTGACATTTTTGAAAGGAGGAATTGTGTGCCGTACTTACTCATTAAATGTATTTTTCCTCTACTAAAGATGTTTCCTTTTTTAGTTTATGTATGAATAACTTTAAAGTTCCCTTGACACTCTGACTTTTCTCTGAATAGCACCTATGTTCATTAACATAAAACCTGAAAGAAAATAATTTTAATGTAGTTTTTTTAACACTTCAAAAGCCTCTAACAAATTGATCGAGCAGCACAATTATGCATTCTAAAGGGAATTATAAAGAGATCACAGAAGGTTGAAGAGTTCTAGTTGAAAAAAAGAAAAAAAAGAAAAACTTTGGGGTGAAAAAGAAAAGAAAAAGAAAAATAGGTGGTTAGTGTGAAACTTTGAAACACATTGAATAAAAGTAAACTCCGGCTGTTGAGGTGTTTTGCATTATCCTATAAATGCAACACTCACAGAGAACAATAAACAAGAACTCATAGCAGGTTGAGGCTGGGATAATTTGACAGAATGAGATATATTTTATACAAATGTATGAACTTTAGAGTCAGACAGGCCTGGGTTTGAATTTCTGCTCTGCCTCTCTCTTCTTGCATAATGATGAACAACTTACTATTTTCTGAAACGAGGTTTCTTTTTTCTCTAAGACTCTTTGTACTAGATATGAAGATAATATTATATAATGTACTTTTTAAAAGTGCTTACCACACTGCTTTGCACACTCAAGGCATTTAACAGTTTAGTTCTTCTGATCACCGTTGGAAGCACATCATGAGAACATAAGTTCTCCCTTTCTTAAATTCTGTGGATTTTTTTTTAAAGAACTAATGGTTCTTAATGAAGTGCCAGGGTACAAATAAGAAAAACTTTCTCCTGAGATGGATACATCGTATCAAGCTTAAATTTCTGCCCTTGTTCTTTGGCAAGAAGAGAACTCTTGGACTTTGTTTCTTTCTCATTGCATTTTACAAAATCCAACTATAACTCCTTCCATCTCTTAACAGCCATTATAGATTCTTCCAGTGAGGTTCCCATTCCTTTGGGGACATATTATGTTATGTAATTTATACTATACTGCCAGTTCCTGGAGGGCAGGATCTGTGTCTTATTTGTTTTTGTCCCCACAGTACCTACCACTGGTCTTTGCCGATGGTGAGTACTCAAAAAAAAAAAAAAAAATCCATTGAGTACCTGTTGGATTGCTGTCACATAAAATCAGGCTAAAAGGTAAAGACTCAGAACTTGAAATAAAAAATTTCTAAGCAGCTAGCCATGCCGTTAACCCTTTTATGCTTTGCAAATAAAGTCATTGTGACCACCATGCAAAGTCCCTTCAATCCATGCAGTCAATCAAAACCATTTACTGAGCCCCAAAGAGTTATAAGTAAAGGATATGCAAGAGAATAAAAAGCTGTATCCCAAGCTTTGAGAAACTTACTATCTTGCTAAGAAAATATCCATGAGGGGGATGTTAAAAACACACCACCACCATATGCAGGTTATAAATCTCAGACTGCCAGGCAGTAAACCTCAGTGGATATGTTCCCCATTGCCCTGAGCCATTGTATATAAGTTATAACACAGAGAGTGCATCAGTAAAAATATATTGGACCTGTTGCTCTGCATGAGGCTAGATTTATACTTAGCTAGACAGCCCCAGCAGCCAGGACAAACCTTCTCTCTTTGTTTCAAATGACAGCCCTTCCTAGTGGTGATGGATATGAGTACTGGAAACAGTTGGCCTTTTCCAGCATCTCAGTTCTCTCTTCTACTGTTTGACCCTTGATCAAGTCACTTAACTTCTTTGTGTCTCACTTTCCTCATCTGCAAAATGGGAGTAAAAGCAGGATCTTCCTTATAGCATGGTGGGGGTTAGGTGATTAAGTGAGTAAGTTTAAGTCAAGTTTAAAGTTAAGTCAAGTTTAAGTCACTTAGAACAGTGAGGCCCTAACAAACACTATTTATCAGTAATTGTGTCTTGGAAGCAGCACATTTGGCAAGAACACTATTCACTAAGGCTCAAGACTCAGTGACAACATTCATCCTAAGAAATCTGAACTGGGGTGATGATGGGTGTGATCTCACGGCAATCAGTTAATTGAGAGGATGAGCCTCAGAGTTGGGAATTGGAGACCGTAAGCATGCGCTGATGTTGAAATAACAACAGTTTGCCAGTATTTTACATGTATACTTACATACTTCCAAAAAACTTTACCAAAGGTTTTATTGCTCTCTTTTTAAAACTTAGAAAACCAAGGTTCTGGGAATTTGGCTTGTTTAAAGAGCCAACAGCAAGTGTTGAGTTCAGTATTAGATTCTACCTGAATTCCATTGCTTGAATCTTATGAAGACACCATTCTGTGAAATAGCTCTCAAAGTTGGAGGAGAATTGTTTTGTCAGGAATCAGGTTTACAGTTCACCTCTCATCCTGCACACAGGTTAGATCCACCAGGAAATTTCTTCTTAAAGAGATCAACTGGCTTTAACTGGATCCAGTCTATTCTCTCCTTTGCACAAAGGAGAGAATCTCCAATTCTTCATCTTGAAACTTTCTCAGCCCCAATGCAAAATTTAAGAGACAAAAATCAAATGTTCTTTTGCTGTTTAGATGCTCTGTTGCTTGCCTTCTGCAGCAGCACTCGGGTCCCTGGAGCACCTGAACCCATTTATTTTCCATCTGTTTCTTGCCTTCCTAAAGCAGTTTTATTGCACCCCAGAAGGCTTCACTTCTCTCAATTAGAGAGGGAAGAAACACTCAAAGATACAGATGCACCAGAGATTTTGCAGGTGGGCCAGGAGGATAAACAGGTTCAAGAGCCCAGGAAGGCAGATATCTGATCCTTTAGCACTTAGACACGCATTGGGTTGGCTGACTCTTGGCTGAAAGATTATGACTTAAGGAGAACTGTGCCTAGGAGCCCATTTTGTGGGGAGAAAGTTGACTTTGCCCAGCAATGGGTGAAGGTGAGGGCGCTTTCCTACACAGGTGGGAGAAGTATACAAGTTGATGGGAAGGTAGGTTTTCATTCATTCTGATAAAATGTAAGAAGGATTTGGAAAGTTACAGGGCTGCAGAGTGCTCAGAAGTCTTGAGGAATCCCTTTTCTCCCTGAGGATGGCCTCAGGCTCTTCCCTCTAAAGTAAGAACAACTAAGCCCATCATTTTGTACCATTGACATAGATGCTGGCTGCCCCTGGGGGAAGATCGCCCTATGAAACCCTAGAAACTGTTTCCCCAGAGGCATGCCAGTTTTAAAAGATGCAATTAGGACTGACTTGGGAAAAATGAGAGAATTTGAAATCTGCAGTGTGGGGAGATGCAATGGAAGGTGGAGAGAACTTAATTCATAGCTTGTCAGGTATCTGGAAACAGCACTCACTCATGGGCTTCTCGGACTCCAAATTGTTAGGAGAGCCAATTATTTCACCTATTAAGGTTTTAATGTGGCACCAATAAGTCAAAACCAGTTTAACAACTAGGAATTATAGTTGATATAAAATGTTTGAATTTGGGCTAATAACATATACTAAGTTAGAGACAGATGAGATTTAAAATGACTAAGGTAAGAAACGGGGTTCATAATGGACACATTAATAGACCACTAAACTGACTTTAAAGGCTCTGGCAGGCACAGTCAAGACACCAAACATATAACAACTCCATCCATCTTGAGCTTCCTCATCATGTCACCTAATAGAATTTCAAACACTGTTAGCACACTGATAAATGGTTATTGCATATTACCCACGCATGCTGCCTTTCCAATTAAAAGACAGGAATGGGCATCTGCTATTTTGTTGTATCGGGCCATCTTTCCTTATCTTTCTTTATGCTGAAATAGAGTTTTATTTCTCAGGATTGTTTTAGGAGCCATGAATCCTTTCTCTAATTCTAGGGTGGAGAGATGCCTTTATGGCCTAAGGACAAAATCTCCTAAAGTAAAAATACTTAGATTAACTTGAGAAAAAGTTAACCAGGTGGCTCCTGTGGGACTGAGCTAGCCAATATCTCAGAGGTTGGACCTGATTATCCATTGCCATATCAGCAAGGCCAAGGACCATCATCACTCACTGACTCACCAAAAATAATTTTTTGAGTGACTTCTATAAGCCTGACAATGTTCTAGTCATGGAGAATACGGCAACAGATTATACATGATTTGTGTGCTAACAGGGTTGAAGAGTTTGTGGGAGACAGCCAAAGAGCCCCTAAAATAGTTAAATTACAAGTAAGTTTACTATGAGGGACCCACAGAACAGAGAAAAAGTCCAAGAATACTTCTCTGAGGAATGCCAGTTAATCAGAAATTTGCTTCATACATCAGATTTATTTAACTAAAGAACAGAAGGAAAAAAATATATCCAAAGGGTCTAAAGAAGAACAGGGCTTTTACTACCTCCCTCAAAAAAAAAAAAAAAAAAGAAAAGAAAAGAAAAGGCGTGATTAGCAGAGACCACTTTGTGAGGCGCACACTGAGGATTTAAGATTTTGTTCTAAGAGCAATGGGAGGTCACTGAAGGGATTGAACCAGGTAAGCCATGTGGTTAAATTGGAGTTTTTGAAAAAACAGTGTTACCATTGCAATGTTGGAAGTGGACTAAAGGGATCAAGAGAGACAGAGGAAAGTGAAATCAGTTAGCTATTCATTAATTCATGTGTGAGAAGATCAGGATGCTGATGGTGGAAATAAGAGTACTGCAAGATTCAAGATCTGCTTCGAAAGTGAGATTAGTAAAACCCGTGTCAGGTAGGATATAGGGATGGAGAGAGAGGAAGGTGTCAAGAACCAATCCCAGGGTTCTGGTGTGACTGAGTGGATAGAGATGATATTTAACTACCTGAGCTTATGGCAAATGTAGAAATCCACAAGGAAATTCCATTAAAGGTATATTAATCTCTTGTCTATTGTAGTGGCTTAATACAGGAGCCTCATTGATACAGAACTTAGTCCAGAAAGAGAGAACACTTCCATGGGAACCAGAATAGATTTCACTAAATCCATGAGATAAAATGTGAACTTTAATATAGAAAAGTCCCTTAAACTCTCAATCAAAACCACCCATTTACTCTCCCTTTGAACATAATGTATTGGACTTTCTAATTTTGGCACTTACATAAAAACAATGATACAAAGCAATATACAAAACAAATAAATGGTCCACAAAATAGGCAGAAACATCCATAAGAATATAAAAACAAAATAAGAGTGTGTGGTTTGCAAGAAGGAAAAAAAAAAGATGTATGGTAGATGGTGAATTTTCATTGTTTTGATTGTATTTGCCCAAGGAGGATACTTCTCTCAAATTTCCCTATGTGGCTGGATTCAATAACACAATTTCTATTTCAATAGAAATTTCTATTTCTTCCTTTGTGTTTTGTCCTTTTGGTCACCCCATCCCCCTTATTATCTTCACTTTTCACCCTTGTTTTCTTGGTAATTATGAAATTAAACTCTAATAATTACATAGATGTACAATAAAAGGTGCAATGAAGGTCACTGAGGGTTTCTGAAAGGTCAGCAAATACACAAAGAAGGACCTAGGAAATCTTCTGATTTTCCATTGAAGCATCACTAGACTTTAATCAAAAAACCATATAGAGACCCTTATTTATCCTTGGATCCAGATCTTAGCACAATGTCTAGGAAAACTGATGTAAACGGTTTTCAGAGAATGGATATAATGAGTGTCTTGCAAAAATGTTAAAGGCTTGGGAATGGGGTGGGATCTTTATGGTGAGGATGGGTAGAAGAGCAGTTAGTGGGAGAGCAAATTATATGAGTGACAAAAACAGGTTTCACAGATTATATTAGGAGTCCTTTCTAATTGTCAGGGTAAATTATTTTTTTCATGTTAGTTTAGCCACAAAGATTGTGGCATCTCTTTCCTTTGGCATTTAATTTAATTTGATATTTTTGTTATTACAAAAATAATATTACAAGAAATTGAAACATAAAAATACATGAACTTCAGTCTCTAGTAATTAAATACATCAAATTAAATTCAAGTTTATCTTATTCCACCCCCCAGTCTCTCTCTCTCTCTCTCTCTCTCTCACACACACACACACACACACAAAAAAAAAAAAAAAAACTGAATAATATCTGAGAAGCAGTAATTATAGTATGCATACAAGTAAGCATTTTAATCGTTTTATGTAATATTATGTCATAAACTTTGTATAAAATTTTTAATTATGGTTTTAATGACTGCATTAAAAATTCCACCAATTTAGCCTCAGCAACTTAGTGAGGTCCTAAACAACTTAGCAAAAACCCTGTTTCAAACTTAATTTTAAAATGGGCTGGGCTGGTGATGTGATTTAGTGGTTATTTGCCACACTGGGTTCAATTCCTGGCAAAAAAAAAAAAAAAATTCCACCAATTGGAAAATGGCAATCTGAGCACCTGTTCACGTTTCAAAAAAAAAATTCATTAAAATAACAATGAAAACGTATCAAAAGGAATACATCAATATTCATTAATTCATTTGTTTGTGCATCCATTCATTCAACAAATATTTATTAAGTGCAAACTATGTGATGGACAAGTTTATAGGCTCTCAGTCCATAGTGAGAGTGAGAGTTCATCTCTGTTCTCATAGTGATTACAATCTAATGAGATGGGAGACATGTTTCCCAGGGAACTTCAGGCAGATTCAGTCCTGAAGTTGGCAGGCATGAAGATCAGGAGTGGGCTTTGGTGCATGGTTCAGTCCAATTAAATGAAGGGATTTCTATAAAAGAGCAGACTGTTGATTTCTCCACCACCCACAAGGGTCCAGAGCAGCATTTGCCTCCATCTTAATTAAGACCTTGAGAACTGATTTTTAAACAGTTTTAAATTTTACCTCAGATGGCCCTTACTGGGAGGCTGGGATTAGAGAAAAGAGACCACCATTAGAGATAACCCTAAAAACACACAATAATAGTATATCCAAGTGGTGATGGAGTTGGGAGTAGTAAGAACAGACAATTTCAGGCGAGCACAGAAATGAAGAAATCACTTTGGTTTTGGGACACACTCTCCCTTTCAGGGACAACACTAGGAGGACTGAACCTCCTGCCAATACTGCACAGGGAAGCCTGCTGATGGTCCGAAGCACTGCCCGCCGTGGGGGCCTCACCTGGAAGAGAAGTGGTGCTTTGGTAAATTAAGAAGTGGCTTGTAATCCCAGTGGCTTGGAGACTGAGGCAGGAGGATGGCAAGTTCAAAGCCAGCCTCAGCAACTTATTGAGACCCTAAGCAATTCAGTGAGACTGAGTTGTCTCTAAGTAAAATATAAAAAAGGGCTGGACACATGGCTCATGGGTTAACTGCCCCTGGGTTTAATCCTCAGTACAAAAAAAAAAAAAAAAAGTGGTAACAAAAACCCTGTCATCAACATGCTAACTTCATGGTCCCCATTCATCCATGTTAAAACAGTTCTTTAAACAATAGCATAAAAAAAAGGCTACCATATATAATCAAATAGAACCCTGGGGAAATAGCTCTCTAGATTTGAAAGAGAATCTAAAAAAAAAAATCAACAACAACAACAAAAAACTAAGTGGTATCTTGAGATATATTAAAGAAGATATTGTATTTATAGGCACAATTAGATCCACTCCATAAAGAAAGTAATCAAAAAGCAGAACAGATTTTCTGGAAATTAAGTAAGATTTGTAAAGTGTGAAAAACAATCAGTAGAAGAATTCAAGAATGCAGTAATGAATGCACATGATTGAAATGAACTTGTTGGAGGTGATCTTGGAGATGAGGATGAGAAAAATCTCTCACAACTAAATAAAAAAGGAATGGAAACTATGAGAAAATTTTTGATCAAATTTCCACCCCAACAGATCAAAGTATTTTATTAGATAATTATTTTTGCAAATTGAAATCCTAGGAGCAGTTGCATGACATTTCAAAAGTTAGGAGCAATGAGAAATCCAACAACATCCTAGAGGGGAAAAAAATTGATCACCAAGCATCAAAATCAAATTGGCATTACACTTTTTAATCAGGAGTAAAAATTAGTAGTTTTCAACGTCTACCAACATTAAGCCTCTAGCCAGGCTATCAGTCGTGTTGGAGAACTCAAAGACATTTTCTTAAGGACAAAAACAAACAAACAAACAAACAAAAAAGAAACATAAAGAAGAAATTACTTAAGGATGTATTCCAGCAAAACAAAATAAGGATCCTGAAAAGTATAAGCTGCAGAACTGATGCACGATGGTACTAACACAGAACAATGCAAAGAGAAGATAATTGTGCAGCAGGCCTAATGAGCAATGGGTAAAATTAGTGAGTATTACATAAAGATTGTCCATAATAAGCAAGGCAATTCCATTGCAATTGCATAATTCTGAAACTAAAAATTCTCTATGGTAAGATAAAATCATTCGCCCTTCCCTCTCTTGGTAAGGAAATGAAATTCTAAGCACAAACAGATGCAATGAAAGCTATAATCCAAATAGCAAGCACATATTAAGAAAGCAAGGAAGAACAGATTGGCAGACAGACTCTCTTCACTCTTGCGGCCAGATTTGCCATTGTCCTTTAAGCAACACAGATTAACATGTGCTTGCCTGGATTCAACCTCTTGGTTCTTCTGAAAATTGTATGTACACTATGGTGATACTACATCTATGCTTATTTATTTTCAGCTTTATCATCAACTTAAATACAAAGTAGACAATTATACAGAATAGAGGACACAGAGACCAATCCACAAAATTACAACTACCTTATATTAGACAAAGGTGCTAAAAGCATGCAATGGAGAAAAGATAGCATCTTCAACAAATGGTGCTGGGAGAACTGGAAATCCATATGCTACAAAATGAAATTGAATCCCTTTCTCTCACCATGCACAAAAGTTAACTCCAAATGGATCAAGGGGCTAGGAATCAAACCAGAGACTCTGCATCTAATAGAAGATAAAGTTGGCCCTGATCTCCATCACGTGGGGTCAGGCCCCAAATTCGTCCCTATAGCACAAGAGTTAAAACCAAGAATCAACAAATGGACAAATTCAAACTAAAACAGTTTTTTTCTCAACAAGAGAAATAATATGTGAGGTAAATAGGGAGCCTACATCCTGGGAACAAATTTTTACCCCTCACACATCAGATAGAGCTCTAATCTCTAGAGCATACAAAGAACTCAAAAAGTTAAACACCAAAAAAATAAATAACGCAATCAACAAATGGGCCAAGGACCTGGACACTTCTCAGAAGAGGATATACAACCAATCAACAAATACATGAAAAAAAAATGCTCACCTACTCTAAGATACCATCTCACTCCAGTAAGAAAGGCAGCCATTATGAAGTCAAACAACAACAAGTGCTGGCGAGGATGGGGGCGGGGGGAGGAAAGGTACACTCATTCATTGCTGGTGGGACTGCAAATTGGTACAGCCAATTTGGAAAGCAGTATGGAGATTTCTTGGAAAGCTGGGAATGGAACCACCATTTGACCCAGCTATTTCCCTTCTCGGACTATACCCAAAAGACCTAAAAAGAGCATACTACAGGGACACAGCCACATCAATGTTTATAGCAGCACAATTCACAATAGCTAGACTGTGGAACCAACCTAGATGCCCTTCAACAGATGAATGGATAAAAAAAAGTGGCATTTATACACAATGGAGTATTGCTCAGCACTAAAAAACAACAAGATCATGGCATTTGCAGGGAAATGAATGGCATTAGAGAAGATTATGCTAAGTGAAGTTAGCCAATCCCTAAAAAACAAATACTGAATGTCTTCTCTGATATAAGGGGGTGACTCAAAATGGGATAGGGAGGAAGAGCATGAGAAGAAGATTACCACTAAATAGGGAAGAGAGGTGGTAGGGAAAAGAAGGGAGAAGTGAAATTGCATGGAAGATGGAAGGAGACCCTCATCGTTATACAGAATACATGTATGATGATGTGAGGGGGAAAAAAAGAAGTGTGTCACATTAGATTGGGTAGAGAGAAGTGATGGGAGGGGAGGGAAGGGAAGCGGGGGAAAGGAAGGACAGCAGAATAAAATAGACATTATTATTGCTGTGGGTATATACGTGACTGCATGACCAATGTGATTCTGCAACCTGTACACTCAGAAAAATGAGAAATTATACCCCATTTGATTCAAATGTATGATATTTCAAGATCATTGTACTGTCATGTGTAACTAATAAAAAAATGAAGTAATAATATCATAGCAATTTGAATCTGGAGCAAGAGGGAGAGAAAAATACATGATAAAAAAATTGGTTTGTTCGTTTTCTCACTTATGTTGTTAGGAATAAACAGATACTCTTTAAATTGATGGATAATGAGTAAATAGAAGACCAGATATATCATTTAGTTATAAATGTAAATGCTAGAAATAGTAATAACTAATAAAATTGAGAGATAATAAGTATTAAAATAATAGTGCTTTATAGTCTGATATAAATAGATACAATATAATGTAGATAATTGATAAATAGAAATACAAATATAGTATTTTGAATTTTATGTAGCAATTTACGGTGGATGAACCTTGACTCTCATTACATCTTTGTTGTATTGTTTTTTTTCATCAGATGACTCAGAAAAATAACTCTCAGTAATTAGTGGTAAAATAACTCATAACTGCCATTCAGTTTCTAATTTAATTTCTCTAAGAGGAGAATAGGCTCATGGCTTTTGTGTGAATAGTTAGTCTCACTTTAATTCCCACAAGAAGCAGAAACGGACTTGGGAGCAACTGATTTGGGATCAGGAAAGCCAGTGAGCTGGTGTCACTTTCTTGCTCCCAAATCAGAGGCTCTTTAGCTTGACCACTCAAGGATGATTCAATGAGAAACAAATGCTGATTCAATGAAAAACAAAAGAAAACCATTTTTTTTCAGTTGTTGATGAACCTTTATTTACTTATTTATATGTGGTGCTGAGAATTGAACCCCATGGCTCACATGTGCAAGGAAAGCACTCTATACTGCTGAGCTACAACTCCAGCCCCAAAGGAGAACCATTTGAGAAAGCGTAACTATAGAAATCTTCACAGAAATATGGACGACTTTGAGGAGTTAGCACTGTGAAGACCATGTATCCTTGTATCCAGTCTTGATTTTTTTTTTTTTTTTTTGTACTGGGGATTGAACCCAGGGGCACTTCACCACTGAACCACATTCTCGACCATTTATTTATTTATTTATTTAGGCACCAGGGATTGAACCCAGAAGTGCTTAACAGCTGAGCAACACCCTCAGCCCTCCCCCACTTTTTTCTGTTTTGAATTTTGAGACAGGGCTGCTAAGTTGCTGAGGCTGTTTTTGAACTTGTGATCCTCCTGCCTCAGTCTTCCTGAGTGGCTGGTATTACAAGCTTTGCCACCATGCCTGGCTCCAATCTTGATGATGATGATGATGTACTGGGGATTGAACTCAGAGGCACTCAACCACTAAGCCACATCCCCAGCTCTATTTTATATTTTTATTTAGAGAGAGGGTCTCACTGAGTTGCTTAGCAACTCACTTTTGCTAAGGCTGGCTTTGAACTCACAATCCTCCTGCCTCAGCCTCCTGAGCCACTGCAGTCTTGATTCTTGACATTGCATTCTGGATATATGGCAAAGCAGGGAGACTCTGGTCAGAGCCTATCAAAGTTTAGGTATAATTCTCATGTTTTTGGGAGTTGAGTTTTGCTAGTTAGTCTCTCCCACTCCCTTTTTTTCCCTTATCCAAACACATTTAGCTGATTTTAGAAAAAGATCTCATTTGGGATAATTATATTCATCAATCAAATTCAATTTTGATCCACTCTGTACAAGTTCAATGCAATTTTAAAGAAAATTCAAGTCTACTCTTAGGGCCCTTTGCTTTAAGAATAGATGGCAAGGAAACTATAAGACATGGAATTAAAAAGAGATGATGCTCAGGGAATAACACATTAGCAACAGATTTCCAGTGGCTAGAACTGCACAGGACTGTGGTCACCCTGGGTGGCATCAAAGTGCACACAACAAAAGGCCAGATGGACCAGATGATAGGTTATGCTTGCTTTACAAACTGTGTGACCCTTCACAATTACAAACCCTCTCCAAGTAACATTTTCCTCCTCTATAAAGTGGAAGTATTGAAGATAATTAGACATAACTTGTCTATCTCATTGATTTTTTTATGGCAATTAAATAATATTTAAAGCTTTTTGTAAATGTAATGTATTATTAATATCACCATCCACAACCTGATTGAAGAGATATTTAAGAAAAATATTTGATTCCTTCTTCTCTCTTTCACTCTTGTCTGGCACTGAGGAGACTGATCATAGGATTTCAGAAGTGGCACCAGCTCAATGGCTTTCCTGCTCCCAAATCAGAGGCTCTTTAGCTTGACCACACAATAGTAAGATGGAATATGAAGTTGCTCGCTAACAATAGAATTCCAATTTGGAACCCTCAAGGTGGTTACTTCCATAATTAAACACATTTGGTGGTTCCTTTTACCACCCTTCATTCCAAAAGACCTTCATATATACTATTTTTGTTTATCAATAGCCTCTGTCTTTATGATCTCTGTATCTTTTTGGTTTGCTCTTTTCTCTTGTCCTTTGAATCATTCCTGTCATCTTGCATTATCAGTAAATCATCATTAGATGTTTAATAAATTACTATGCAAAGCATTTGAAGCATCAACTAACTACTGATTAGTACGTCTAAGGAAAACCACTTTTTGATTAAATTGGGTTTATGGCTATGGATAAGAAATATACCCCTTGTGATAGGCAGATCTCCAAATCAAATTGACAATACTTCTTCAGGCATTTGTCTTATCTCATTAGCCATTCAGGACCATTAATGTTATAATATTTAATTTTCTATGTAAATAAATGAATTAAAAATGAAAGTAAAGTGAGAGTTGGAGAGCTATTATTTTTATTAGGTTGCGACCCTCACTAAGTACTGTAGACAGCACTGAAGATTTAAAAAATACTTTAGAAAGTTGGAGAAGAACCTAAGTCTCCTAATCCTCCCCTGAACTGCTTCATTTTATACAATTTAACTTTTAAAAACAATTCATACAGCAAAGAATTTGGTTTGTTATTTTTATTCTGTTTTCCAAGCAGCACGTGGTATTTTTGAGACACTAATAACAATGCATTAATTGCAACAAAAATCACTTTTTGGATGCTATTTATCTGTTGAACAATAATTCCAGGAGTGCTCTGCGACTCAGTGTGCAGTTCTCTCCTTTACATCCACTCCCTCAGTAATGCTCTCCATTCCTCTGGCTATAAATACTACTTCTATGTGCTCGATTTCCTACTTATATCCTTGCTGCAACCAATCCACAATGCATACATCTAAATACCTACTCAGCTTTATACTTGGATGTTTAATAGTCATGTTAAACTTAACATTTACAAATAAACTGAACCCCTAGTTCCCCCCACCAACTATTCCTCTTACAATGTTCCTCTTATATATCTAGTGCACCCATGTTCATCAAGAGGCTAATATTAAAATACTGGATCTATCCTTGCCCCTCTCACTTCCCATGTTCAATCCATCAACATATTCTGTAATATACACTTTAAAACATTGTCCAGATTGGGCCATTTCTCATGACATCGGTACATTTCATTCCAGTGCAAATACCATCAAAAATCACCTGTTACTGACAATAGCCATGGTTTCCTAGCAGGTCTGTAGGCCTCAGTTCTCACCCCTTCAGTTGATTCTCCAAATGGTAGCTAGATGACTTTCTAATCATTCATCAAATCAGTCCTACCAAAGGTTTACTGAGTTATGTAAATTCTAAGGCGAATTTTTGCTGTGGCCTACATGGCTCTGTGTGGAGTAGCCTTTGGCTGTCTTCCCCTACTCTCATGTCCATTCGACCTCGTGCTTACTGAAACCTACCTAGTCTGCTTTTGCTCCTTATTGTGCACTTCTGTTTCCAGAGCTTAGAGAAACCAGGCATTCTGTTTGCCTAGAGCCCAATTTATGTCAGCTTATTTGATGTTTCATTTGCTTTGGCATTATGAGACCCTGACTCCTGTTTCATTAAAATAATGGAGAATCCATCTGGTAGGCTTCAACTTTGTAACTCTAGCTTTTGGCATCATCTCATCTAGCAGTGTGTGAGAAATATATGCAATGAGCTGAGTTTTCACTTTGTCATGTAATAAAGTATGAAAATGACCAAGAACAATCTATCCCTCCTATTTCCCAATAGGGTGTCACCAAGACCTCCCTTTCAGGGAAGAGTGCAGAAGGCTTGCAAGCAAATGGCTGGGATAGAGAACTCTTCTCTCTTAAGTGGAACTGGAGGAAATATCATCCTGCCACTTCTGTCAAGCATTTGTTGTACTAGAGCACCAAGCTGTGAGATTCATAAAGCCACCAGGTTGCTAGTTAATGCCAGTGGGAAATCAGCAAAAAATATGATTTCAATGCATGTGAAATTTATGCAGAAGCAAGATGGCACAGTCTTTCCATAGAGTGTAAAATGTATAGGCTGAACACACTTAGGTTTGGTTATGACTTAATGTAGACTGACAACTATTTATATACTTAATTCACGATACATTTTCTTTCAATTTTTGAAATAAAGTATTTCAAAGCCAATGAACTAAAAATGATCTACTACATAGAAGTCAAAGTGCTGATTTGTCATTCTCATATTGATGTTGATGTTTAACTTGCCCATAGGCTTATCAACATTTACTTCTTACTTTAGGGACCACAGATGATATCACAGACATGTGAAAATCAGAATGCATAAATCTGCTGATGAAGCATCAATATCTATTTCAAAAGCTAGTGCTTATTTTAAAGCCTGATCCCCAAAAGATAATTTAATTGATGCAGCTGCAGAATGTATGTTTACAAATCTCTCTCTGAACCATGACTTTTCATTTAGATCAAAGGATTGTTGTATTAAATTAGTTGTGTTTGTTTTTAATTCCAAGTCCTTTTTGCTTTGTTTTGTTTTTACATGAGTTGAAAGTAAAGCATTAGCTGTTAACATGTTGAGCTCATTAACTGAAGAAGTCATGTTAGTTTCCTACCAGTGTCAAGTAGAAAATCAATTCATTCCAATAATTATTTGATTTTTTATATGACTCATTGAATCAAAGGAAAGTTTTGTAATTTCACTTTGTTGTAAATGAAGCACCTGAAGTTACTGCAAATGCTATTGTGAAATCAGTTAAGTAAAACATTAGCCATAAGTATTTGTCTTGCTATGATAATAAAAATAAAAATTGAGAGGAACAGTGCTATGGTAAAAACAGTTTTTACTGAATTAAAAAGCTTCTGTAGTATATAGGTACTTGAAATTGATTGTGATATACACTTAATTCACAATTATGTCCAAATGGATTGAGATATTTCATCAGGGAACTAGAAGTGTTGCTAATAGCTGAGCAACAACACGTGACAACACTAATAATGAACACAAGAAAAAATTACTTCAACATGGCAATATAAGCTTTCCGTCTTTGCTATCCATCATCAAATGGGATTTGTAAATATTTGTACCTTTGAAAAACTGCTTTTAAAATTAACCTTCTTGTCCCATTAAGATATTGTACATTTTTTATAAGTGACCCCAAATTTTGGTTGTATTTTGATCACAATTATTTGAAAAACTTTAACCAAATTATTAAACAAATGGAGATGCAAACATCTCCATCTTTTGAATCCTTTAGCAAACTGCAATTATGAACACAAAGTGTATACAGAGTGATGAAATTTATCCCTACAAAAGCATAGGAGGAACTGAATAAACAAAATCATGAAAGTAAAATTATATAATTATAGAATAGCTCAAATTGTGGGAAGAACCTTTTGATAAAATTCCTCCTTTTAATTGAATAAACAATATTATATACTGGAATTGAATCAAATTGAGACAATTTAAGATTTTATAGCATCTATATCTAGCAAAAACACTCAATAGAAACATAAAAAGAGAAAATTTATTTGACGAGTTTTGCCTTGTAAAAATATTTGTCAAAGAAAGGCCTTAAAAGACAGTACCTGTGAAAATATTTGGCCTGAACTATTTACATATTTCAATATAAAAAATAGATTTGAGAGTATTTTCTATTTCACAGAATATGCTCTCAGGTTACTGATATCTCAACATTTATGTGGAAAATATTTCCCTCAATTTAAAATATTATGGGGGGCCAGGGTTGTGGCTCAGTAGGCAGAGCACATGCCTAGCATGCATGAGGCACCGAGTTTGATCCCTGACACCACATAAAAATACGCAAATAAAATAAAGGTATTGTGTCTATTTACAACTAAAAAATAAAATAAAATAAATAATAAATAAAATAAAATATTATGGCATATAGAGAAATATTAGATGGAGATGTCAAAAATTTCAATTTTTAAATTTCAAAATGTAACTTAGAAATTTCAGGAAGTTTTATGAGAAAAAAATTGAAAGATAATACATACTGAAAAAATATTTTTTTCTGCAATATTTGTAATATGGTGAGATAGATATGGTTTAAAACTGATTACAATTTATGAATATAAATCTGGAATAATTGTTTGACCTGTTATTTTTTAAATTAATACAATATTTTTATTTTCCTTATGTTATTTTTATCATTTGAACATGTAGCAATACATTTCCTTCTTTTGACTTTTCAGGTACATGAACAACATAAATTTTTTTTGTTTCATTTTTTTGGTATTAAAAACAGTTTAAGTCGGATTTTTTGTCACTTGAAAGCCAATTTAATAGGGCTGTTTTGAAGAAATAGGAAGATGAAGTTTATGGAGCACTTAACCTCATGGTTAACACATTGTAAGTTCTTCATAAAAATAGCTATTCCTATATATTTGGAAAAAATAAACACCAATAACAGTGTGTCCAAATGCCAAGGTAACATCAAGTTCTTAACAATATATGTTCAAAACCATTTGGATAATGATATGATGGCTTTCATTCATTCAACATTCAATTTTTTTCCCTAAAGTTGGCTCCTTGTTCTGATCACCCTGTCCTCGATGGTTATAGCAGCAACCAATATTTATGTCAAAGAATTTGAAACAGTTGAATAGAGAAGTAGCCTGAGCAGTTAATTATCTTTGTAGTATAATTTAAGACCCACTTAGAATTACTATTTATCAAATGTATTTTCTGACTTATATATAAACTTACATGAAACTGAATATTATGTGAATCTGAATATTATGTGAATGTCCACACCTTACAACCCTTGCTTCTTCTAGTCTTTCTTATATGTTGATGCAATTGTTATGAACTACATGTGAGGTGTCCCCCAGAAAGCTCACATGTGAGACAACACAAGGTTTGGAGGAAAAATGATTTGGACTATAGCTTTGACTCGATTAGTGAATTAATCCCTGATGGGATTAACTGAGTGGTAACTAGAGGCAAGTGGGGTGTGGCTAGAGGAAATGGTTCACTGGAGACCCATGAGGTATATATTTTTTATTTGGTGAATGAAGTTTCTTTCTCTCCACTTTCTGATCATCATGCACTGCCTTCCTGTGCCATACTCTCCCACCATGATATTCAGCCTCATCTTGAGCCCCGGGGAATGGACCCGGCTGTCTATGGACTGAGACCACTGAAACTGTAAGCCTCCAAATAAACTTTTCCTCCTCTACAATTGTTGTAGTTAGATCTTTTAGTCATAGTGGTGAAAAAGCTGACTAAAACCACCAATGCTTATGAAGAGGAAACTACCATAGGTGATTAGACTTACTCTTTCATCCACATGCCAGACCCTGTTCTGGTTACCTCTATCAGTCTAAAAGGTAAAAATTCTGATGTTTGTGGAGTTTATAATCTGAATGGGGCACCAAAATTAAATATTATTTCTAAAGAAGATTAAACAGTATGCTAGAAGGTAATACATGCTATGGTGGGGAGAGGGCAGAAAAATACAGATCGTGCTAAGGTGATCCTAAACAGAGAAACTGTCTGGAATACATACAGCTCCAGAATTGGGAGGGTACCTTGCATTCTTGAGGAGTAACAAAGAGGCCAGGGTTATCTGGGAAGATTGAGCAAGAGGCAGAATAGAGGCAATGACATTACAGGAATGTTGGCTTTTACTCTGAAGGAAACCAAGTAATTTACAAATGTATCTTTTTCCAGGCAAGAAAGTGCCTTACACTTGGGGCGGGGGGGAATTGGAAGGCTGGGTTATTGAAGTCAGCTCTTGTCAACGGAGAGGCATACATACTTGCTGGCAAATGTTGAAAATAAAAACTCATAGTTGTCCCTAAGAACACTTTTATAAGTGGAATACCTTTAAGCAAAACAGACTGAAACAAAACAAAGGGATTGCTAGCTGGAGAAAGAGAAGTGGCAGTTCTTAATAGGAAAGTGACCGAACATCAAAGCCTTAGACTGTGTTACTTGATTGAATGAGTCCATTTCCATGGTAGCTTTTGCAAAAAGTGATTGATTCTCATCACTTTAAGCCAGTGTACTTTCTACACTGCCAGAAGGCTGATGGAAGGGAGAACTTGAGGTTGTGTTTCTAACAGGTAGTCCACGGACCACCAGCATAGTGTCACCTGAGGACACACAAAAATGTGGATTCTTGGGGCCTACCTAGGCATATAGATTATGCTGTCCAGGTAATTTTTATGCATTTAAAACTTTGTGAGACTACAGAACAGAAAGACAGCCTCTTAAAAGTCCCTCAGACTCTGGGATGCTATAGAGCGAGCTTTCCATGCCAGGGTGCCCCAAATGTTCAGTTTTGATGTGTTTTTGTTTGGTGTTTTTCATGGCTACTGATCTTTGGATCAGAAGAAGAAAGAGTTGGGAAAACATGTTTTAAGATATTTTTACAGGGGAAGGAAAATGATTTGAATAAGGATTTAAAAGGTTGCTCATTTCTATAACTGTCTAAGCACCAAGGGTTATGAACAGTTCCCAGGGAGAGCTCACCTTTCATACCTGTTTGAGGATTTGAGGGTATGCTAACTCCTCTGAATGTGCATGTTGTTGTTTGTGATGGTTTGAGCCAATGAAATGTAATGATAGCTAAATACCTGAGATCTATTGCCTTTGTAACTAAAGAAACAGCTTGATTTCAGAAGAAGTACCAAGCTAAAAGTATAATTAAACTATTTATTAACCTGTCAACTTGAAAAGAGTGGGTTAAGACTTATGGTGTCTGAAGAGTTGAGGAGGGCTCATTTCCCATTTTTTCTTATGCCCATGGAATATCCCCACCTACTCAATTGGAACTGAAGAAATGGGCTTGCTAATTTTTCTTAATGTGCAGTTTGAGATCCAAAGGGACTTGAGAAAAATCCTTTGTTGCAAAACCAGCAATTATTGAAATTCTCTAATTACCCTGTCTAGGACCTTTCTTCATACTAGGATGAAGCAGATCTCTCAATTTTTTTTAAAGGTCAAATTACCTTGCTTCAGTATCTTCTCGTGATGGGCCAAATGAGACTGGCTTAATTTAATATGTCTCTGCTGCTTTTCTTTCACTCCAGAGGGGCATCCATCATGGGCTTCTCATTCTGACTGATATTGATCAGGTAATTGCCCTCAGCTTGTCAAACTATCATGATTTTTATAAGAATGAGTCTTTTCTAGAAGAAAGTAGACCCTGAGAGAGAGACAAAGATTTCTATTAGCAGTTTGCCCCAAAGCAAGTCAAAGTAGAAGGAAAGATTGGAGAGAAAAGAGAGGGGCTGAGGGGAGAGGAAAAGGGGGAAAAGTAGAGAGGGTTGTACCCTCCAAAAAGGCAGCAATGTGAATCACAGTTATCCACTTGGTACCATCCAGATGAACAACTCCAGCCTGATACATAATACAATTCAGAATGATCCAACTGTGTGGTGGCTACTAGTGAGTGTTTAAAAAAATATCATCCTCACTTTAGCTTTCTGTCTCAGGATCAAGATGGATACCATTATCTGGGCTCAGGAACACCATCTTCCTTTTCTTTGCGAGTCTGAGGTAAACAAAGATTACCCAACTCTATCCCAGATTGCTAGGGTGAAGATGAAATCCAAATTAAAAGGGGAAAGCTCCTGCCAGTTGAAGCGGTTCCTCTAGGAAATGATCTAATGTTGATTTGGGGAATGTCTCCTTAATGCTGCCGACGTGTCCAGCCCTAGGGAAAAGAGAGAAGGCCATTGCCTTCCAGACAGAGCAGTGCCAGAGAGAAATGCAGCTGCACAGCTTTCTGTGAAAGTGGAGCAAGCTTACAAAAGCTCAGGTGAAGAATCTAGAAAGTCAAAGGGAGCCCCCATCTAGTGTATCATTACTGTTAACAACTGTGTTCCAGGTAGTGCCGGGTGTCCAAGAGCTGTTTCAAGCCAGCAGGGAGAGCCGCCCTGCTGCAAGGGCTTCAGATAATCATCTGCCATCACTGCAGATATTCAAGACCAGCTTGATGCCCTCAATTGAGAGTGCTTGAGAATAAAGAATGCCACTTTGTCACCTTGAGAGAATTCTTCCAGAAATAGTCCCTTAAAACATCAGTCCCTTCAGTAAAGCTGCTTTAAATAAAGCTGTTTTACAGTTGATCTTCACCCAGGGTTTTTTTTTTTTTCTTGTTTTTATCTTTTTCATACCCCCCCTTCGCCTCAGACCCTCTTACACTTGGAGGCCCTGCCTCATCACATATCAGTACTTTTTAAAAATGCATGCATGACCTATATTTAATAAACCTAATATTGGTATGTTTTAATGATATTTGTAAATTTTTTAAAAAAATTATTTGGCTATAAGTTGTGACTCGCTTTATTCACAATTTGTTATGTGAGTTCTCATAATACCATTGAAACTTTTACAAAGTAAGAAAATACAAATTACTTTTAAATGCAGTGAATACTATTAACAATTAATTAAATTGGCATGATGCCACATCATGAAGTCACTGCATAAATTTACTAAAATCCAGTTTGCAGTTTTCTTTTTAGTATTTTGGAGCCAGTTTTTAAGCAGAGAACTTAATCTTATCCTACCTCTTGCATGGATATTTGAACCAACCTTGCTTCTCCTAAGGTAGCAATATGAATAGCATGAAAAATATTATTTGTTGGATCTTCATAGATTTGCAGTAGAATTTTTAAAAGTTTCCCCTTTGCAAAGTCAACCTCATATGGTAGCTCTTCTTCTTTGGGGGCCCAGAAATATCCTAAACAACTGGAGCACTGTCAGACTAGTTACACAGTACAGGAACTAGTCTATATTTCCTGCTGTGTTACCCCAGCAAAGTTTGACCCAAGGACAAGTGTGATTCTGGGCTCCACCTGAAACTGCTTATCTATTCTCTAGAGAAAGATCATCATGAATTGCAGTTACTAAAGAGGAAAGGAAGATGCAGGGAAAATAATGAAAGTGATTTTTGTTGTTGTTTGTTTGCTTATTTGTTTGTAGTTTCCATTTATGGGATTCGAGATATTGAAATTTCTTTCCTTCACCTCTCTTTTTCCTGTGAGTCAGAAGAATTGCATACAGCATATTGGGCTACTTTGGTTAACACACAGAATGCAGCAGATCAGAGATCTATAAGGAACAGGGTGTTCCTTGCCCTCTTGGACATACCTTCCCCCCGCCCCCACCCGGGGAACACAGGTTCCCCACTTAGGGGAGGTTGAACGTGTTTCCTGTTGAGACTTGCCCTTCCTGGATGGCAGGTGAGGCTGTAAACCCCACATTGAGCTCACCAAAGCATCTCTCTGTGGCTGCCTCCACTTTCCTGGCTCCTGGCCCCAATCCTCTGGGGTTATTAAAGCAAATGTCATATCAACTTACAGTTGTCAATCTTAGTTGCCAAACACTTTCCATACTACTTTGGGGGAATGTTATTTTATTTTGTTCATATTTCTTGCTTTTATATGTCATCAGAATGTTTTCTCATGTTCAATGGTAATGTATGTTTGTATGTGGGTATTTGTGTGTCTATATGTATGTATGGTACAGTTGGTGCACATGTTTACCATCACCCAGCCAGTTTACCATACCCATTCTTTCACATTTTCAGAATTAACCATATTTGTGAAAGGGATAAACTTCTTTTTAAAGAGCCCTTTTTCTTTCTTAAATCACGTGTGGAATATGCCTTTTGGATCTTCCTTGTGTAAATAATGTGTAAAATAATCAAAGCACCATCACAACCTGACAGCTCAGGCCTTTGATGAATAGGGTTTTAGGTGGGATTATCATATGACATTTCCAAACTAAATTATATTTATGAGTCATATAGAGTACTATTACATTATCATCCCTCAGTGTGGACTTTGTACATTTTGTAAGGAATTGAAGAAAAGCAAGAGACTGGGAATTGGACAACATTTTTTTTTAAACATGTAATTTTAAGGCTCATCTAAGGTTCCTGCTCTTTTGCAGAAAATTGTTTCCTGTATTGTCTCCTACATTCTATTACTTCATACACTTAAATTTAACAGGTTCAGAAGTTCCTGAAGATGAGTTAGTCCACCACTCCCTCTTTACAGATGGGGGAATTAAGCAGAGCTAGAAACAAATTTAAATCTCCCAACTATTTGCACAATTATTTTCTGCCTAACTTATAGCTTGCCTAGACAGCCATGTCCCCAGACAGATCTTGGTCAAAACATCAAGATGATAGTATATTTGCAAAATAAAGAAAAGGTACCTCGCTGGACACAATGGCACATGCCTATAATCCCAGCGGCTCAGGAGGCTGAGGCAGGAGGATTGCAAGTTCAAAGCTAGCCTCAGCAACAGTGAGGAGCTAAGCAACTCAATGAGAACTTCTCTCTAAATAAAATACAAAAAAGTGGCTAGAGATGTCTCAGTAGTTGAGTGTCCTGACTGCACTCCCCGGTACCCCCCCCCAAGAAAAGGTACCTTAAATATGAAGCCCCAGTCTCCATTTAGATTTATTAATATACTTTGTCAGTCATTTTGGAAAACTTTGTACCATTCAAGTTAGCTATTATTTTTTATTTAATTCAAAATGATTTTTCTTTCTTTGACACCAATATTACTGCATAATTTCTTAGGATTTACATAGTAACATGAGAATGTTCTTCAGCCTCCTCTTCTTAAGTCAAAACCCTTAGAGAAGCATGGCCTGAGTCCTTCAGGATCCCCATCCTATTTCCCCCCAGTGGTCTGTAGCTTATACACCCATGCCTGCCAGCTCCAACCTTGGTCTGCTTACTCCTCAGAGTGGAATTAGAGAAATTAAGAATTCACCATTACCTCAAAGTATACACAGGTTTTTGACTATTTGCATTCAATTTTGTATATTTCTTGTAGAAATAGACAAAGCAATCATGAAATTAATATGGAAAAACAAAAGACCCAGAATAGCAAAAGCAATTCTAAGCAGGAAGTGTGAATCTGGAGGTATAGCGATACCAGAGGTCAAACTGTACTACAAAGCAATAGTGACAAAAACAGCATGGTACTGGTACCAAAACAGGCAGGTGGACCAATGGTACAGAATAGAAGACACAGAGACTAATCCACAAAGTTACAACTATCTTATATTTGATAAAGGGGCTAAAAGCATGCAATGGAGGAAGGATAGCATCTTCAACAAATGGTGCTGGGAAAATTGGAAATCCATATGCAACAAAATGAAATTGAATCCCTTTCTCTCGCCATCCACAAAAATTAACTCAAAATGGATCAGGGAGCTAGATATCAAATCAGAGACACTGTGTCTGATAGAAGAAAAAGTTGGCTCTGATCTACATATTGTGGGGTGGGGCTCCAAATTCCTTAATAGGACACCCATAGCCCAAGAGTTAACAACAAGAATAGACAAATGGGACTTACTTAAACTAAAAAGTTTTTTCTCAGCAAGAGAAACAATAAAAGAGGTAAATAGAGAGCCTACATCCTGGGAACAAATTTTTACCCCCCACACCTCTGATAGAGCCCTAATATCCAGAATGTACAAAGAACTCAAAAAATTAAACAATAAGATAACAAATAACCCAATTAACAAATGGGCCCAGGACCTGAACAGACACTTCTCAGAGGAGGACATACAATCAATCAACAAGTACATGAAAAAATGCTCACCATCTCTAGCAGTCAGAGAAATGCAAATCAAAACCACCCTAAGATACCATCTCACTCCAGTAAGATTGGCAGCCATTATGAAGTCAAACAACAATAAGTGTTGGCGGGGATGTGGGGAAAAGGGTACACTTGTACACTGCTGGTGGAGCTGCAAAATGGTGAGGCCAATTTGGAAAGCAGTATGGAGATTCCTGGGAAAGCTGGGAATGGATCCACCATTTGACCCAGCTATCGCACTTCTCGGACTATTCCCTGAGGACCTTAAAAAAGCGCTCTATAGGGATACGGCTGCATCAATGATTATAGCGGCACAATTCACAATAGCTAGACTGTGGAACCAATCTAGATGCCCCTCAATAGATGAATGGATAAAAAAAATGTGGCATCTATACACAATGGAGTATTATGCAGCACTAAGAAATGACAAAATCATAGAATTTGCAGGGAAATGGATGGCATTAGAGCAGATTATGCTAAGCGAAGCTAGCCAAGCTCTAAAAAACAAATGCCAAATGTCTGCTTTGATATAAAGAGAACAACTAAGAACAGAACAGGAAGGAAGAGCATGAGAAAAAGACTACAGTAAACAAAGACGAATGGGGGGAGAGAAACGGAGAGAAAAGGGAAAGCACATGGAAATAGTAGGAGACCTTCAATGATACATAAAATTATAAAAGGTTATGAGGGGCAAGGGGGAGGGAAAAAAAGGGAGAGAATTGAACAACAGCAGGGGAGGTAGAGAGGGAAGATGGGAGGGGAGGGGAGGGGAGGGGGGATAGTAGGGGATAGGAAAGGTAGCAGAATACAACAGTCACTAATATGGCATTATGTAAAAATGTGAATATGTAACAGATGTGATTCTGCAATCTGTATTTGGGGTGAAAATGGGAGTTCAAAACCCAATTTGAGTCAAATATATGAAAGATGATATATCATGAGCTATGTAATGCTTTAAATAATCAATAAAAAACAATTTTGTATATTATAATCACATTCTATCTGTTCTTCCAAGACTACATTCTAGTTGGAGGTTCCTGTGGACCATTCATCTGTAAAGAGAAGACTAGCAAATGAACTCTGTTTCACAGTGTTGCTATCCCAACAGGTAAGAGTGCAACATAAGGTGTGGAGAAAATTTAGTTATTATGGCTACTTTCTAACAAGTAAAATTACAAAACTCAGTTATAAATTCATGAATCACAGGAGAGAAATATAATATGGATGAAGAATCACTGTGCTATGATTTCAGAAAAAAAATTCTCTACCCAAACTGTCTCTCTAAAAACACATAGTTCATCTGATCTCATTGTTAACACTTGGCATTGTCTGTGTAATTAAAGCAGGATAATTTGGTCTATAATAAAATAAAATATACCATAAGGAGACAGTCTTTATCAGCCCCAACAAAGAGAAATGTCTAAAGCAGGATAAGTTGAGTCTTTCAAGAAAGTATTTTTAAAAGTCCTTTCAGTTGTCAAATAGAAATTCTTAGCAAATTCTTAGAATGTTTCTTTAGTTCCTTCAGTGTGGTCCAACATGCCAGGAAGCAAGGTGATCATAAGTCCAAATATTGGCAAAAAAGTGTTTCAACTTCTTTCTTTGAAAATTCATAAATACCAACATTGACATTTCCAATTCTCAAAGTTCTCTTCCTTGCTCTAATTCAAAAAGTCGCAACTCCCTCACTGCAGTTGGCATAATCACCAGAACAGAAATCCATCATCAAAACAAACTTACATAACCCAAAGCAATAAAACAGGCACCAACGCAACTTGAAAAAGCAAAAACAAACAAAAACTGGTCAAATTTTCTTTTGGCTTTTATGTACTTCTTCTAACTATGCCAACAGTCAATCATGGCAGGTGTTTTTCTAGTATATTGAAATAACTAAATGTGGTTAAATTCTGGGTCTCCTGTCTTATCAGATTTAACAGTACTATCTGAGATTATTTGGTTCAACAGTCAAACCAAATGATCGGGATTATATCCACAACCATTTACGTAGCAGTGACTGTAACTTGCCAAATACGGAAGGACACCTGAACTGATTTAAAGTATTAGTGTTCATTTGGAGAAACTCTTTTGTAATCAGATATTTTCAGAAAATTAAAAATATTTAGGAGACAGAAACAGGGACATCTTCACAATGATCTTTAAAGCTAAAGAAATTAAATCTCTCCAACACGGGACTGTACCATGCAGAAATCCCTCTCATGTTCATAATCATGTGCAGATGCAAATATCTCTCTCACCGTAATGAAATAATGATATCCTATTTTCTGCAGTTTCATTGACAAATAATAAGAAAGATGTCTAAATGGGTGTGGCAGGGCGAGGGTTAAATCTGATTGTAATTAGATTGCAGTATGCATGGTCATGTGGTTAATAGTAAATTTTCCTTGATTAACTGGTCCTGTTTGTTAAGAGCTCCTATTAACATTAGTGCTCTCCGTGTTGGCTGTAGAGACACACCATGGACCAGTGCAAAATTAATGAAGGCAGGTACGCATGCTGATTAGAATGTGGCAGTTTAATAAACTCTTCCAACATTAAATTATTTAATGCATTCATGCTCATGCAGGCTATTCAATGGTCAGCTTGACCACCTATGTGTTAATATTGGGAATTGAAATGCAGAGAGTGGAAGAGATATAGTGGTGTATGAGGTAATTAGCTCTCATGTCTGATAAATGGGGCAATACCTATGTGTGCGCATGTTTTAGCACACCACAAATGATGCTTTCATTAGCTGGAATCTTCTGCAGAAATTTTTATAAATGTTTAGTTTGATTTTTGCACCATAAACAGTGGATCTGATAGCTATAGTCACTGTCAGTTGAATATTTGAGGCAAATTTCAAGTCATATATAAGGTAACTGTCTTGTTACGATAAATGGGTAACAAAAATTAGGAAGCTTATTAATAAACATTTCCAATCTGGACATAATCTTTTGTCATATAGGAAATACGTTATATAAATATGAATTATTTCAACATATAAGTGTAAATATGTATTAGATTTTGAGCAAAATGCTAAAACCGCACATTTGTGCAAAGTTCTATAGTTTGCATGATGCTCATACGTAAGTTATTTTAGTTAATCCTAATCATAGACATTTTAGATGGAGTTTGCTAATAAGTGACTAGTCAGTCTTAACCTCAGTTCTTATAATTCAAAATCCAGACCTTTTAGTTACAATTCCACAGCTGCCTACAGACTTAGTACTTGTGAGAATAAACTATTGTTCAGAAACAAATTAATTTTTACACTAGCTGTGAATTCAGGAACTTATTCTCTCTGTGCATAGGGTACACTTAAATCTGGTGGAAACACAGAAAATTTCTATACTTGAAAAATTTCTCAATATAAACAAGTATTTTAAATGACTTATATTTTCTTAGTTCCTGAGATACATTCTGGTTTGAATTTTAGGAACTCTCATAGGACTTGCATGAAGTTCAGTATGCTAATTCAGAACAGTCCAGAATTAGACCGTACAGTATAGAAAATCTAAACTATACCTCTGGTGAGGTTGCCAACAGGTGAGGAGTACTGAATCACAAGATCACCCACTATAAATCAAGGCCCAGGAGAATGACTGAATGGATTTCTCTGTCTGGGACATTCTCTAAAGAATGAATTCTTTGTTAATACTGTTTTAGGGTTTTCTCCCCTTCTTAGGATGCCAGCTAAAATAAGGAGGAGAAAGATATTCTTGCCAGAAAAATTCAAAGAGAGTAGCAAGGAAGCTAGAAAGACTAATGCATAGGAGGCCAGGAGAATAGATCTGTCTTTGAGTCCTGGACATCCTTAGAAAGTTGTATCCAGACTTCGAACAACCAGTTAACTTATCTAGCCCTTAATATTTTTGTATGTAATTTAGGGAATTGGAGAAAACTCTCAAGCTCCTCAAATATCTACCAGGACCTTTTAGCTGTTTCTTACCAACTGAAATAATGTCAGTGATCATTTTTGCACAAACACCCTGTGGCCTAAAAGGAGCCGTGAAATACTGTAGCAGACAGAATGCAGCACCTTTGAACAGCACACTCTACATATCCCGTCTCCACAGGACCTGAATAGTAATTGTGGGCTTTGGTTGTCCTTTGATAGCTCTATGGGCCTTAGCCAGCCTGAATAAACTCCTAGGTTTTTGTTTTGTTTTGTTTCTTTTGTCTTTTTGTCTCTGGCTAGCTCCAAAGACTGTTGTGGTCATGAATTAATATTGTCCCTTTGGTTAGCAATTACAATGTTGATTGCAGTAACATTTTTGCTTGTCTTTACTGTTTCCTGTGAACAATGTGGACTGGCGCTTCTGATAGGTGGTTGGCAGCTATGTGACTATTGTAACTTGCGATATGGTCTCCAAAACATCATATGTTGAATTCTAAAGAAAACAAGAACTGCCAGTCCACTTTTTGTAGTCATAGTGTGTGCTAGCAAAATGGGTCATGTTTTCCTCTGGATCTAGCAGAACATTTGCACAAATACGAACATAAATAACTTCAATATTTTTGTGTATTTTCAGCCAATAAGATTACAGAAAATCACTGTTTTCTATCCATCTAAGTTATTTTATTTCAAAGAAAAAGCCTAGACTCTCCAAATAGCTCAAGCCAGTCTTAGTTTTTACATCTTAGTTTAATTTAAGCCTTTGGCTAACCAAGCAAGAGTAAACAGAACACCTAAAGTGAGGAAAGGCTACTCTCCAAAGAAGGCAAGATCATACCCTATATAGAGAATGAGCTCAAAACAGCAATAATAAAGTAAGTAAGTACTGTGAATGGCACAATTAGATGATGACAATGAGATACGATAACATGGAAATACAACTTCGGTATTATGCATTTCTTCAAATGCCCTTTTAGGCTCAGGCAATTTTCTCAGCCATAAGGTACCCCTTGAACCCTCAAATGCAACATATTCATTATTTGTCAGATATTTTGAATTAATTTAACCCTCATGACAACTTACAGAGGTAGGACCAGCTTTTACCCCTGTTTTACATATTAAGAAACCAAACCGAGTCTTGGAAAGCTTAATTAACTAGCCTATGGAAAGAGGATAGAGACTGAAGATTTAAATCCAGTGAGTCCTAGTGGTCTTAACCCCTATTTATGGTATATTTAAACCTACACAGTTTCATATGATAGCCACTACGGAGCTATGGAGCAATTGAATGTGGCTAGTCTGAATTCAAATGTGCCACAAATATAAAAGCAGATTTTGAAGATTTAGAATGAAAACAAAGAATATTAAATATCTCATTAACTTTTTGTATTGATTATATGTTAAAATGATAATGTCTTGAGTATTTGGACTTAAGATTTATCATTAAAGTTATTTTACCTGTTCTTTTTATTTTGTAATGTACCTACTAGAAAACTATATATGAGTATATGTTTGTCTATATATATAGTATGTATATGTATATACTATGTTACATAAATGTATATGTGTATACTATACACACATATTTCTATTAATAGTATTGATATATACTTCCCCCAAGTTGTTCCAGTTTTGTTTTGTTTTTTGTATCTTTTCTACATAAGATATTTTGTTTGTAGTAAAAATTCATTCTTCGAAAGACAAAAAGGTGGAAAACTATTTCACTGACCAAAATACAAATGCCCCCACTGTTAACCATCCCATGATATTTTTCATGTTCACAAGCTAATGTAGGACTCAGAAGTATTGTTCATCAATAGTAACTATAAAACAAAATCAGCCGATTAGATTGTTTACTGTGAATCTCTTCTGATTATAGTAAGGAATAATGATGGGATCTTTCAGGTGTTGGAAATCCATCCAGTAGGGGGCCAAACATCATGGTCTACCCCATGCAATTCCCACCTCATGTTGAGGTCTTCAAGAGAAGGCATCAAGTTATTCTTCATTTTGGAAAAGACTCAAGTGCAAGGAAAGCCCGTTGAAAATACGATAGTGATAAACAGAAGACTTTGGTTCAAATACCACTGGTGAGATTGTATCTACTAGGGAAGGACAGAAAGGAACACTTTTTTTTTTATTGGTTGTTCAAAACATTACATAGTTCTTGATATATCATATTTCACACTTTGATTCAAGTGGGTTATGAACTCCCATTTTTACCCCGTATACAGATTGCAGAGTCACATCAGTTACACTTCCACTGATTTACATATTGACATACTCATGTCTGTTGTATTCTGCTGCCTTTCCTATCCTCTACTATCCCCCCTCCCCTCCCCTCCCCTCCCCTCTTCTCTCTCTACCCCCTCTACTGTAATTCATTTCTCCCCCTTGTATTATTTTTCCCTTTCCCCTCACTTCCTCTTGTATGTAATTTTGTATAACCCTAAGGGTCTCCTTCCATTTCCAAGCAATTTCCCTTCTCTCTCCCCGTCCCTCCCACCTCTCATCCCTGTTTAATGTTAGTCATCTTCTCATGCTCTTCTTCCCTACTCTGTTCTTAGTTACTCTCCTTATATCAAAGAAGACATTTGGCATTTGTTTTTTAGGGATTGGCTAGCTTCACTTAGCATAATCTGCTCTAATGCCATCCATTTCCCTCCAAATTCTATAATTTTGTCATTTTTTAATGCAGAGTAATACTAGAAAGGAACACTTTTTGAGATCTGGAAAACAAATCATTTTGTTCACAAGTGCACAAACAATCTGAGAATCAATATTACCAAGCATAACATGTTAAGGTCACTTTCCCAGAGAAATTTTCTTAATGGAAAAAAATGTCAAAATTATATTTCCTACTTGTTGCTAATTGCCTGTGCATAACTCCTAATAAGATTAATAAGTCAGCAAGTATTGTGAGGTACAAGAACTGAAAAAAAAATCTTAAAAACTGCTGTGAGAAGCTACACTGAAAGCAGAAACCATGAATTTTATACTCTTGAATATTTACACTTTCATGATGGCGAGATGACACCTATGAAGAGCTACAGAGTAATGGGCTGTAAATGTTAATGGACATGAGTAGGAATTAATTAAATATATTAGATTTAAGTACAGCATATGATTCCAGACGTAGATAGGCACATTTAGGGGAGGGGTTTTAAGACTCCACTTAGGAGTTTCATTTGACTTGAGAGGCAATTGAATACTATTTTTAAATGATTGATCAAATAGAGAAATTCAAGTTTTAACTTTTTTTGGAAACAGTAAAAACAACAGCAACAAAATCTTTAATGTTTTTTTTTTTTCCTCACCTCTAGCTAAAATCCAGCTGAATTTTACAACTGAATTTGGCAGGCACTTGATGGCATGCTTTTAGCATGATGTTTTAAAGATTAACCATGGAGCAATCTTTAAACATTAATGGAGGTCACATGGCAAATTCCACTCACACAACAGAATCATCATGTCCATCTCTCTAAATATGCATCTCAGCCTGTGAGCTGGAAGGATATAAAGAGATATTCTTACTCTTCTCCTTCTTCTTTGGGTTCTAAGAATCCCTTTAAAATGTTTCTGTAGCACAACTAATTCCTCTCTAATACATTTTACTGGCTTTGGTGTTCAATTTAATTTAAATCAGCAGAATAATCCAAGTGAATCCAGGTTGCTGTAATGTTACATTAGGAAGATCTGATCCATTTGCAGCTAAGGTACACCCAAATTCATTAACATTTACTCAATAGGCTTCCAGCAGGTGACTTTATGAGAGGAAACAGATGCATCTGAATGTCACCTTACCATACATGTGACTATTACAGATTTTTGTTCTGTCCATAATATTGTTACATCCTATTCTAAATGAATATGGATAATAGCATTAGTTTAATTTATTTTTCAATACACTCAACTACATGGAGATGTTCTGTGACAGGTTTTGACAATTAAATGAGCCCAAATTTTGCACAGGCACAATGGGATTGACCTCAATGGTTTTCCAAGTGCTAATTACTAAACCTAAATGCAGTATGGCTCGAAGGGCTAAACCACAGAGAGGACATTCGGAGTTGTGGGTTCTAATCCCCACATCAGTCCCATGACCTAAGGCAAGTCTTCCTAGAACTGAAAACTAAAGCACTCCCAGTGTCAGGCTTCTGCACCAGGGCAAAGAAACTTATTGGAGACCTGTAGCCTAGAAGATAGGCTCTGTGCATCTGAAAGAAACTTAGCCCCTTGCCAAAAGGAGCTTTTAAAAATTAGCCACTGAGACTAAACAAACCTGAAGCCGTTAGGACATAAATAAAGTTAGGAAATGCTGACAAAACTGCAAAGGGAATTCCTGAAGCCCCAAAAGCAGAGAAATCACATGGGCCCACTATGCCCATGGAAACCTTCAAGAGCCACTATGATGGAGTAGAATGAATATAAAAGCCACAGCATCTTATTAGTTTGAGGACTAGCATACCCCTCAGCCATGTGTTTCACCCTTTATGAAATATGAGTCATAGCCTCTCTGGCCTGTACATGTGCAAAATTCTTGTGGGATAAACACATAAGACCATGAGTTTGAAAATATTTTAAATACTATACGAAAATCAAAGGGAGATCAGTAGAGTAGAGGAAAGGGACCAGGGGGAGGGAAGAGAGGATCGAGGAAGGGGGGAATACTGGTGAATGATACTGGCCAAATTATACTGTTATATTGTGTGCATATATAAAGATGTAACAACAAATCACACCATTATGTACAACTATAATGCATTAATAAAAATATGGAAAAAACAAATACAATAAAAGTCTCAAGTGCTCTGTAAGCTGGTGTTTGCCATTGGGCTGCTGGATGAAAGTGAAGTATAATCTTTACAGAACATTTTTTTTAAAAAAAGACCTAAAACAATAAATTTGACCTCAGCATTCATGTTGTTTATGGAGCATGTGGCATGTGCCTCTGTGGAGGGAACTTTGAGACGTGGTGGCCAGGGCGCTCCTCGAAGGGAGGAACAATGACACTACACTCATCTCTTTCACCCTAAATAAATCAAAAGAAAAAGAAGGGGAAATAAAAGAAGGAAGGGAGGGGGATTGAAACCTTTACTGCAGATCTGGAATGACCAGAGTGAACAGCATTGCCTCCAGCTGGAGAATTCCATCCATGCCCGCTAAGGCCTCTCTTTGGCTTGGTGAGTCTCCTCCTCTCCTCTCCTTTTCCTTTGCATCTCATCCCCCACCCCCCTCCTCCTCATGCATTTGTCTCCCCCTTGCCTTCTTTCACATAAATTTTCTCCTTAAATCCCTGGTCCATGGACTAACTCTCTGACCTCTAGATCCCTCTCCTCTCACCCCTCTTCCCTATCTTCCAGATAAATTCACTTCTTTTTTGTATTGTTCTGGGTCCTATCTAAGCTAAGCGTGTCTGGTCTTTCTTCATTCCTTCCCATTCTTCTCTTCTCCATTCCCCTGAATGCAGAAAAGGGCTTAACAACTGAGAAGACAGAAATGAGATTTGCTCTGTAAAGTAAGGGAGGAAAGAAAGGCTGAAAATATCTTTATTAATTATAAGAAGATGATATACAAAGATCTATGGGATTATGATAGTTGACATTTGCTAGTGCTTACCATGTGCCAGACATTGTTTCAAATCTTTCCTTTCCTGGATTCCTTCAATTTTGTCTCTTTAATTCTTACCCTATTAGATACTACTGCTATCTTTATTTTATAAAAGAGGACAATGAAGTCCAGAGAGTCACTAATTTGCCCAAAGTCACACATTTGGCTAAGGATGTTGTACTCTGTTACTAGAGGGTAGGGATGCCTGGTTAACAACACAAATCAGTGCTCTGAGGACTGAAGTGGGCTTTTTAGGGCTGGGACAGGGGATTTGGAATTTGTGGGGAGTCAGAGTAATATCTGCCAAACAAGTCATGGCTGATCCCAAGAGAATCTATCACAAGCTCATGACATGGTATGATATCATCTAAGGGCTATCTCTTCCTAAACAATGTTTTCTCGAAGTTGGATTTGTGGGGTAAAACATTATTGAGAAGTATATTTGTATTGACTACCAATTTCATTGGAAATAAAAACAGTCAAGTGAAGCAGAATGAGAATCAAAGTAAACTAAACTCAGTGAAGTCTGATATATAAAATTGAGTCCAGAACCCCCAAATTAGTATAAGTCTAGAAAGAGCCTACCCATTAGAGGCAGCTGAGTATCAGGCACAATTCCAAAGCATGCCAGTGGAGATGGCCTAACTTCTTCACAGATGTGTGTGAAGGTGGACGTGTCATTACAAATGGCTCTTGCAGTGTCCCTCACCAACCCTTGAGTGATAAGATATGGAAGCAATATGAAATTGTTCTATAAGTTCAAGCAATTGTTTTTAATAATTCTTTCTTTATGATATCCAATTTTTTTTCTTTTCCTGATTCCATTAGGAATTACAGTATGCCTGATATGAGTTTGACTACAAAAAATCATTTTCAGGTTTTTGGCTTTAGGACAAATTCCTCAGATACATTCCAGAGTCCAGTCATTGACTTTTATTAGTATACATAGTAGTATATATAGTAGCCAAATCATGCCACTGTGCACAAAAAGTTACCCTTAGGATCAAACCTCAATAATAATCTTAATATGTTGAAAAGTAATTTCCAGTTTGCATACCTCTCAAAAGGCAAAGCAGATATAGGAGTTTAGGTTTGAGATAATAGAAAGGAAACTTCTCAGTTTTTAACACTTAGAATTAGAAATGTACAACAGTAACCAGGTGTGGTGGGGAATGCGTGTAATCCCAGCTACATGGCAGACTGGGGCAAGAGAATCCCAAGTTTGAGGCCAGTCTGGGTAACTTAGTGAGACCCTGTTTCAAAATAAAATTTAAAAGGCTGGGGATGTAACTCAGTGGTACAGCATTCGCCTAGCATGTGTCAGAGCCTGAGTTCAACCCCCATTATTAGAGGAAAAAAAAAAGAAGGAAATATATAAAATTATAAAATAAGTGATCATTTTTCTTCTAAATGCAATAATCCATTATTTATTCATTATTTGCTATCATTCATAGGACTGAATGGATACAAGCCATCGTTCTTATGAGGGACTCTTACTAGTGGATCCTTTCCATGAACCTCTTCAAAAGAAGTTTATCTCTGGTTGTATTTCTTTCTGTCAGAACCATTTCTTTGCCTTTGCAACTCAGTAATACATATTATTTCAGTACCTAGAATATGTATTATTCCCATGTAAGTAGGTTGTGAAAATTGTCAGCCCACACAAATTTCATCAATAAGCCTCATGCTAGGTTTTACTCCTGATGCAAAAATAAAAGAAATTGGCCTTCTTACCTCTTCACTTGATATAATTTGTTACTTACCTTGGAAGAATTTCTTTTTTAAGTTGCTGATAAACAACTATTTTATGTACTTTAAAATGTGGGTAGATTATCAGAAAAAAAATAAGCTAGGTTTTTCTGATGCTGCCTATTTGGGCAAGAAATGGGTACTATCTTTTGTGGGCAGATTCTCTGCCATTGTCTGGTGCTGTCTGCAGGGATGCCACAAAGAATTGTGCCTAGCTATTCCATTTCTCTATGCTAGCATCTTCCATATTTTTAAACTTGATTCAACAATCATTTCACACCAGGGGAGATATCATGACTTTTGAAATGCTCAGTACCTTTCAATAAAGAAAGATGAAATAATTTTACATAAGCAAGTTTAAAATGTCAGGAGAACAGAAATAGATCTATTTGAAATCGTTTCTGAAACAAAATTTGATTTTTGTTGTCAATGGTGCATGAAAAACAATGAAATATCCAAGGAAACATTTGATATTATACAGTCCTTTGGATAGAGGGTCAGTCTTAGACTTTTAAAATTTGCCATCCTAAAATAATATCAATATATTTAGTTGGAAGATAGAATATCTTCTTAAAGTTTGCTTTAAGCAAAACCAGAGATAGGAGGAATGAAACAAGATACCTTAATATGCTAAAGCATGTGATACTTTATTGATGTTCTTAGTGAGGAGTGGTGTTTATTATTTTATAATCACCACAATTAAAAAGTGCTGTGTAAGAGGTTTCAACCACATTTCCATTGTGAAACATGAAACTATCCAAATCCCCATCCATAAATCTTTAAACAAACCTACTTGGAAGAAATGTATTTCTTCTATTCAACAACTACAGGTGATTTTACTAATGCATATTGGTAACCAGAAGCTAGGTCAAAAATATCTTGAAAAGAGCACATTTTGCATGTTTCCTGAGAAATTTAAATATGATGCATCTCATCCAGGGGAAGAAGCATAATATACACAAAGCCAACTTTGGGTTCTTTAATGTGCTTATCTCCTCTGGAAAAACTATTTAAAGTTCATATCAATGTTATGCTTTTAGAATTTTTCCATTGACTGTGACTGAATTTATGAATGACCTTTTCTTCTTAAGAACTGAGAAATAGTCACTTTCATTTTATAAAAGGGGTGTCCATTCAAAATTGAGGTGATTTATAATTACAGACTAATACCCTAAAGAACCAAGAAATCTACCTCTCCTTCCTTCCTTCCTTCCTTCCTTCCTTCCTTCCTTCCTTCCTTCCTTCCTTCCTTCCTTCCTTCCTTCCACTGGAGATTGAACTTGGCGGCACTCTACTGCTGTGCTACAGTCCCAACCTTTTTCTTTTGAAACACGTTCTCCCTAGTTTGCCAAAGCTGGCCTTGAACTTGTACTTTCGATCTTCCTGTCTCAGCCTGCCACATAGCTGGGATTACAGGTATGTGCCACACACTGGCTTACATCGGCCTCTTTTAAAGTGACTCCTGTTTTCAAAAATCTCTAGGGAAGGACTGGGGATGTTGCTCAGTGGTAGAACACTTTCCTGGCATTCGGAAGGCCCTGAGTTCAATCCCCAGCACTACCAAAGAAAGAAAGAAAAAAAGAAAGGGAGAAATCTCCAGGGAACTTATCCCTGAACCTTCACATTGAATGGATTTTAATATTTCAACATTTCTAAAATGACATGGTCTGTAAAGAGCCCAGAAGTGAAGTGGAAGCGCTTCTATCAATGACACTTTTGAAAATAGAGTATATTTCCAGGGTTCCTTGAAGGAGAATCAGCAGTGAGGGAAGCTGATTGCTCCATTTATTTCTAATGAGTTGGAGAAGGTGACCTCTGACCAAGGAGCAAGAGATGGCTAGCACGTAGCACTAAAAGCTATCTTCCCCTGTGAGATGAATAGAAAGAAAATCCCATGGCACAGTTCTAAACAGTTACATTTCTTCAAGAGGCAATGGGCCAGTTTAGTTTGATCAGTCTCCCTTTCCACTTCCCTCTTGATGTCTATTAGGTAGATACTTCTTTCTCTTTCACAACACTCTTGAGCATTTCTCTCTATGTCCTGCTCACACCCAGAGGGGACTAAGCACAGACTTCTGATTACTTTCCTTTCGTGCTTTATTTCCCCTGGCCACACCCTGGGCTTCGGCATCTTAATCTGTGCAGATGGAGAAGCCAAATGGGAAATAATTCTTCTTCTTCATTGTAATTCAACCTTCTTCAAGGGCTCAATTCAAACACCTCTTCAGCTGGAGTTTACCTTCTATCTTGTGGTATTATATGCTTAGGAATACGCTTCTTATGTAATAGGCAGTTCTGAATGAATGTATATCACTGGTTATTTGTATCATTAGCAAGCCACTTAACTATGATATCATGGTTAAATGTCTATCTGGATTGTATATACCTGGAAGAATAGAAGATCTCTCTCACTGTGGTGTGTCTTCCGTGTGTCTGCAAAGTACCCTTTTATATGCGATAAGTCAATGAATGTTTTTTGAATGAAAAGAGGGCATGAGATAATGTTAGAAGATATGAAGACTCTTAACATAAAAAGTTCCTTACATTCTCAAGAATATTCATATTTGGGAAATAGCACTATAAAATTTAAAAAATCTCAACTAAGAGTTCAAAGACTTCACTAAAGTAGAGAGTGAATATGATATCATATTAACTACTAAACTCAATAAACAGTCTTTAAATCTTAAAAAAAATCTTTGAAGAATATTAACAAATAACACACATAAATGAGGAAAAGACAAACTAATGTTTCAAAGATTAGTAATATATGAGTTTTGATTCAAAATGCAAGTTACCCTCCTCCCTTTGGGGGACTGGAATGAAAAAATAATTAAATTATGTGCATTAAAAATATTTCCAAAGAGTCTTTCACAGAGGAATCTCAAAAACTGTTAACATCTTAACTGGTAGTTATCATTATTGCCACCATAATGTATCTAAGGGCAGAAAAGCCTGAGTTATAGATTGTCCAAATTTACACACATCATCAGCAAGAGAATAATGTGTACCTTTCAAACCCTTGATTCATTTTACCACACAATCTTTTCTTTTAAAGTGATTGTAGGTTTTTCCTCCACATGAGGAAAAATAATAAGAAACATAATTTTTAAAGACATACTGGCAATCACTAAATTTGAAATTTTCTGAAATCCACCTCCTGTCCATTCCCACAGTCATTGTACTTACCTAAACCCTCTCTGAGCAACCAGAGGATCACTGGAACAGCCTCCAGCAGGAATCTGCAGTCCCATTCTATCCCCTTAACAAATGTCCCTCCTTGTACTATGGGTCACTCATAAGGTGAAAGCTGCTCCTGACTTCGTTTCTCTAGTTATTAAAGTCTATAAAATCTGATCAACTGGCCAAACTATTTTTCTACCATTAAATGGATTAATATGAAAAACACTTTTCTAATGTGAACAAGCAATTAATCTTGACCACAATGCCAGGCATAAAATAGATGCTGGATAAACAGAGGTTAAGCTGATTGAACAATTCCAAAGATTTTTTTAAAAGTTCTTGTGGGGTACAGGTAACTGAATGCATGCCTTATAAAATGTTTTCTATTATTATCATCAAACCTGTATGTAAATATCAATAGGTTCAACAGTTCTAGGGAAAAAGTCAACAGAGGCCCTTTTCATATCAAAACCACTGAAACATTCTGCTATTGAGATTCACCTCAGATAGAATTCTAAAGACACTTCTGTATTTAGAGGTGTTGAGTTTATTTGAACACCATAAGCCTAAAACCTAAGTTTGTTTGCCTTCTTATAAGCAGTTCAGTAAGGCAGACCCAACAGCTATCAATTTAAGGGCAATATCTGGATCTCTCATACCTGCCTCATAGATGCAAAATGTTCTACCAAGAATTTTAAGACAATATGTAACAAAACGGATACAAATCTAGCAAACCCTATGTACCACAGAAAAAAGAACTTAGCTCATTTTTCTGCAATTGAAAGAAACTGGATTTATCCTCACAGTAGCTCCCATTGCAATTACTTGTAAGAAGTCATTTCTCAGAGGAGAGTTCTCATCCGTCTTGAGTATTTGTCTACAGGACAGTATACATAAGTTTCCATTCCCTGGTTTAATTTCAGTCTTAGGTGGGTAAATACATATATTTCATAATGGATCTCTTCTGTCAGCTCTTCAGATGATTAGCTCCTTTGCAGTTCAATATGATCAAATTCAATGAATGCCACATTGGGTAACTCCTGGGTCACTTACTTGAGATTTACTATCCTGCTCTACCAGTACACAGCAACGATACAGTGTGTGTGTGTGCGTATGTGTGTGTGTGTGTGTGTGTGTGTGTGTGTGTGTGTGTGTTTGTATGAATTATCATGGGATCACTTTTCAGGTAAAGAAAAAAGAAAAACCTACAATCACTAATAACCTCATTATTAGCAACACAGGCCCCCGGTCAGCTATTGCTGCTTAATGACCAAGATTGACAATGGTACAGCAGACAACTGACATTTTGCCTTAGCACGCATCTCTGGCCAGTGATAATTAACCTGAAGGTAAAGAACCAGTCATTTTCTTAATACAACAAGGCACCTCTTTCAAAGTTGGGGCTCTTCCTGTTTTAATAATCAAAAGGAAAAGACCTTTGGTACTTAATATTTAAACAAAATGTTTAATATTTACACAGTAAAGTTCTTCTTCTGATATTAAACCAGCATTAAAGCAGGGATGGAAATTGGTTTATAATCTCTGACACTAGGCCTGGAGCCTTGTGGTGTAGTAAACAATGTGACTCTTCAGATGGGTACCACCTGCAATGCGTTCAGAAATGTCAACTGTAATTAAACATTTTATTTCAAGGATAATTCATAGGTTATGTGTATGAAGGTCTGTTTTCTGCCACAAGAAATTTCAAAGTCCTGGACTATGTAAATAGGAAGCAGGTTTTTTTGTTGTTATTATTATTGTATGTTTTTTAAAAAAACCATATGCAAACAGCCTGAGACCTAATTAATATTATTCTTAAACATGTGTTTCATATTTTTCAAGTCCATTTCATGGAGCATAACTGGTAATGATACATCTCTACCTGACCAATTACTTCCTCCAATTCTATGTAAGAATACTGAAAGGGGAGAAAGGATATGATTTGCCACAAGCTGGTGGGGTAAATAATGGCAAAGTTAGAACTGAGTCTCACCAGCACTAAATTTTTCCTTTGGAAATATAGTTGTTTTAACTTACTGTTTTAATCAGCTTTTTTGCTGCTGTGACCGAAATACCTGACCAGAACAACTGTAGAGCAGGAAAGGTTTATTTTTAGGGGCTCACAGTTTCAAAAGTCTCAATCCGTAAACAGTAGGCTCCATTCCTCAAGGCTCAAGGTGAGACAGGACATCATGGCCCAAGAGTATGGCAGAGGGAAACAGCTCACATGGTGATCAAGAAGCAGAGAAAGATTCCACTCTCCAAACACAAAATATCTACCCAATAGCCACACCCCCAATGAACCACTTCCTCCACCACACTGTACCTGCCTCCAGTTAACGCCCAGTTAATCCCATCAGGGATTATTTCATTGATTAGGTTGAGGCTATAACCCAATCATTTCTCCTTCAAACTTCCTTGCATCGTCTCACACGTGTGCTTTTGGGGGACACCTCACATTCAAACCATAACACTTATGGTTCCAACGAAAACCTTCATACAAATTATCATTTTGAAAAGGATGACAAGTTATTCAAAGGTGTGAGGGTCACCTACCATGTGATATGATATTTCTGATCCTATGGGAATTTAAAGTGCAATTACTCAACTAGGAAGTACATGTGTGCTCCATGTCTGTGTGTTTGTATGTGTGTGTGTGTGTGTGTGTGTGTGTGTGTGTATGAAGGGAGCAAAACACCCTCCATTCTTTCTATGTTAATTAAAATTTCACTCCTTGTTTGGGGGTAGCAATTTGTTAAAAGTTCATCCAACAACCACAGACTTAATATACACCTTCTCAAGCCCTCTACCCTACTAGTCTACATCATTATATTTTTCTTCAAGTAGGGCTTATAGGAAAAGGCTGTATGTGAAAATACTCTTAAAATAATGAAAAAAATTCTAGGTAAAAGTAACATGTTTTTTGTGCATGAAGCACAGTCTATCATAAAGAGTACTATTTTTTTCTTATTTAAGGCTAGAAGGAAAAAAATACTCCATTTCTCTTTTTCTTTCCCTGTGCTTTCTGCATTACATCATAGCCAAATATTTTATGATAAATATCACCTACCAAAGAGAAGGCCTTATGTACATGAACAAGCTTAAACTCTGGGCAAAGGTGTTTGATGGAGAATACAGAGAGGAAGCTTGGCTCTGGGAAAATGGAGCCTTGCATGTAGAGACACTCTTTCAGAGATACAGTGTTAGTTTTTTTGGTTTTTTTGTTTGTTTGTTTTGTTTTTGTCAATGAGAAAAATTGATTATTAATAGCAAAATGCAATAGACATAAATTCTTCTAAGTCACTGTTTCAAAATGAATATGGTTTGAACATTTGTTAAATGAGTTCTGATTGTATTTACTTAATCAAAAGTCTTTTCTTTTAGAAATATGATTACTAGAAAAGCTATGTGAAAACATAGGAAAAGGAAATTACACATTAAGAGAAAATGCTATAAATAATATGTATACTGATTAAAATTGCATTTGAATTAAAAAGCTGCTACATAGAAAAAAATACTTGAAGAAAATGTGACAACAACATGTCGGAATAGTAGGGTTACAGATAATAATTTCCCCATTCTCCAAATTTATATAATGTGATTACTCTAATTATTAAAAGTCTATGTCCATGAATGTATGATTAGGTTGAATTTAACTCCACTATTATGTATAACTATAATGAAATTATAAAGACATTAAAAAAAAAAAAAAAAAAGGACTGGACTCTGGAACTTCTAGATAGCCAAACATATGAAGGCTCACCTGGAGAGGGCATGGTGGCTCGGTGTACCTTCTCTCCACCTTGCCCTGTGCTTTTCTTCCACTTGCCTATTCACCTGGATCCTAAGATCCTCAGTGTGCTTGTTCATGGAACCACATAAGAGTTTGGTGAAGGCTTGGATCAAACACAATTTGAATTTCCTTGTTTATACATCTCACACTCAACCTACAGAGAAGAGTTTTGGCAAAACAGAGTGGAGACAGAAAATAAGAGAAGATGGTATTGGGAATGACTGGTTGCTCTGAAACTAGAGCTCTTATGAAACTAATTTCAGATCCTAAGAATTAGACACATCCTTTGTCTCCCTGTTGCCCTGGCTGCAAGATAAAAAAAAACAAGGGTTTTCCAGTCCAGCCATAGCCAATCCTGGGAAGGAAAGTAGCAAAGGCTGTGGTTTGGATGATGTCTATAGCATTCATAAAACAAGATTATCACATACACAACATATTTCAGCTACATACTAAATTTGCAGAGCATTTTTCAACTCATAAAGGAGAAAGGATGTGTCTAAGGCCATCAAGCTAGGGGTTATGACAAATCAGGTAAGGTAGCATGAATGATCGACTGTTCCACCAATAACAAAGATATAGTTAGAGACTTAGATAGATACAGATCTTTGTCTCAATCAATTAACGTTTAGTGAATATTTCTCATGTGACTTGGAGAGCTAGGTCTCTCATTTTCTCTTTTAACCTGATATGATGGACCATCATGTCTCCCTAGTTGCAAATTCCTCTCAGCGAAAAGTTCTATGATTGCAATGGACCTGCTACAGGGACAGTTGCCCAAACTTTCCATCTGGATAACCCCATTAGGCAGCCCTCCAGTTTAGGTGTGGAGGGGCACAGAGTTCTGGCTGGAGGACTTTGGAACCAGGGCCTGAGTAAGAGAAAAGCGTAGCCGCCATGGAAGAAAATTAGAAGATTCTTCCCTAGAGGCTTCTCCTTTCCCCAATGAGATAGAAAAGGATGAAGAGGAAGAATCCTAAAGCACCACACCTGATCAAATGAGAGGAATTCATTTGGAATGAATACAATATTAAAAGCGTTTTTTGTCACCACAAAATTAATTGATTAACTTTTCCCTCTACAAATATATTACTAAAACTTCCTCACTACACAAACTCTCCAAACAAAATTAATGGTTTTGTTTTGAAAATTAATTTAGATATTAAAAAATTATATTTTCCACCAAGATCTCAGTTACTCAGATTAAATATTAACCAAAAGCTGTCTTCTGCTTAAATAGAATTTAGCCTTTGAAGTGTTTTTATTAATCTCTTCTGATGTAGGTGCTTGAAATTCTATGAGAGTGCTGCTGCCACCCGTTCTGTGCATCACTTACTGTAATTTATTTTCAGAACATAATTCTATTTATAAATGAAAATCCTATTAAAAGAAGACAAGAAAAATTAGTCCTAGACTTTGCATTGGTAGAGTAGAAACAAAATGAGTGGCCTAACCTGAAGTGACATTTACAAATTACCTGTTAATTTAAACCGGGTTGAGGGATGACAGAGTTTAGTCAGACTGACAGGAAGTACGGAAGGAATGACAGTTGAGTCTGGAGTGGTCATAAAGCTCTCACGGCTGGCACATTTATCTGTGTTCCTCTACTACCCAACCACCTCCCCAAAAGCTGCCTGCTTAGTAAATAATATATTTGCAAAAATATTTACATTTTTTGGCAGACTAGTGAGTAAAGGTTGTGTGCACCCAGAGCTCTTCCCCTTTGTTCAGGGGGAAGAAGATGGCTCCTGGCTTTAGTCATGAGCCACGTAAGCTCAAATATTGGAGGTCTATTTCTTAGGTGTCTTTGGTTAAGCATGAAGACTGCACAAAGCTACAAACAAATGAATACCTACATGCGGGCAGAGAGATCTGCACTTTCCCTCATCCCACCCCCACGCTTCAGGGAAAGAACTGGTGATTCTTTTCCTCATTCTATCAGATCTTTAGAAGGTAACCTGCAAAAAAAATATATATTGTAAATAAAACTATAAAATAATAATCCTTTAGAAAGAGGTCTAAGAGGGGAAAAGAATGACTTTGGACTGGAATTGCCATAGTCCAATTTAAATTACTACCAGCCAGAATAAATACCTGAAGATATTATGCATATCCGAGTAGATTTTAATAATTAAAACTTACTTTCAGACCACATTAAGATTATAAAGAGTCACTATAAGAGCTGTAAGAGCTATACCTATACACAGAGTGAACATGCACATAAACCTATACCTAGAGCACATGTCAACACGTACAAATCACAGTATCACTGCCCATACATGGTATCTTTGGTAATTTAGTCTTACAAAACTTGTGTTCACACTTTAAGTGATAGACTATCTTTACATTTATAAATTAATGACAACATGCATTTAAATAAAAAATTGAGATAAACTTTAAAAACAGTTAAATAAAGTAATAGGATAAAAATAAGAACATCTTTGCATTCTTAAGTTAATGACAAAAAAAAAAAAATCCTGGTATTTCATCACCTGGACCCTGTTTAAGGCTCCTGCCCTCTTTTACCTTCTTTAAATGGACTTCATTTCAGATTTCAGCAAATTTTTAAGGCATTATCACATCTCTATTTTCTTATTCACTGATTCTGGAGTTCTATTGACTGTGCAGGGATAATTCCATAACATGAAAGTAATTCTTGTAAAGCATTCACTCCCTCATTCTCAGAGGCTTCATACAACTTTCAAGAACAACGCTAGACTGGGAAACTATTGGTTTTAGGCCTGTCTCTTTTTTTTTTCTTTTTAAAGAGAGAGTGGGACAGAGAGAGAGAGAGAGAATTTTAATATTTATTTATTTTTTCTTAGTTCTCGGCGGACACAACATCTTTGTTTTTGTATGTGGTGCTGAGGATCGAACCCAGGCCGCACACATGCCAGGCGAGGCGCTACCGCTTGAGCCACGTCCCCAGCCCCTAGGCCTGTCTCTTTATACTTGTAGTAAATATAACCATAAGAGTCAATGAACCATTGGTGTTCTGTTTTAGAAATGTTACAAAGCAAGAAAGCATTTTATCTTGGAAGTTTGAGCCAATGTTCTTGAATTTGTATCATTTGATATCTGGCAATAAGGAATAATTTAACCCCACAATGCCAGCATATTCTGAATAATCACATGGATGATTAGCATGTCTCCATAAGAGCCAAGTTTTGAATTGATTAAAATGTCAAACTGAGTGAATACGTTTGACACCTGGGATTCTGATGAAGAACATCAGTTGGGAAACTAAGCCTTTTCTCCCAATGTTCCTCAGCCATGTCAGATCCCATCTTCAGGTCTTTTCCATTTAATACCATGGCTTCTATTTTCAAGTCATTGAAAGCTAATGCCAAAGTTAAAGTGCAGAAGGGATCACCAAGAGAAAATATTCAACTCCTCCTCCCTCCACCCCAGAGTGCCCTAGGAGACTTTCTCCCAACACCATCTACCATAAAAAAGAAAAATCAAAAGGCTCCCTTGTCCTCTGTGACATGTAAAGAAACACTTTTTGTACTAAATGCTACTTTCAAGTTTTTCTTCAATCTGGGTTTAGAGATAAATTATAAATTATCTGTGTCTTAGACTCTTCTGTCACATTGCTGTCAAGAAGCATATGCCTGTTTGGACAATCCTGGTTATTTCTACAAGATTTATGAAATGTTACTTTGCTCTAAGATTGATATCCACGTCCTTATTCAGTATATCAAGGGCATATGATAATGATAGCGATCAATGTTATTTTAACACTGCACAAAGGCCAGGGTGTCAAGGCCATCACTTCATTAGACAACAGGACTATTGATTATTAACTAGAGACTAGCTAAAATCGAAACACCTGTACAATCTCCCAACGCCAAAAAATTATTGGTGGGTGAGCAGATTACATAATCTGTCAACCGCTATGAAACTCTCAAAACTAGGCGAAGAGGGTATGGAAGAGCATTTCAAAAGCCATTTCACAATGAGCAATTTCTCCTTTATGTTCCCTGACCCTCTGCTATCCTCCCTCTTAAAGCTGAAATTATTTTAGACTTGCAATGCTGCTGAAAGCTGACCTTATGATGTAAATGCTCATTAGAAATTGAGGGGAAGGGGATGAGAAAACTGTTAAGATGTGGGTGGGAGTGGAGGGGAGAGAAGGAAAGTAAGAGGTCACATGTGTGAAGGAAAACAGCAAAGGACTATTTATGTCCTGCCTTTCTCTGTTATTTCTAATTCTATTCTTTTAAAAAATAGCAGATGTTTTCTAAATATCATAGAGCTACAGAAAACTACACCATTTTCCCTCACTGTCAAGGCACATATTATTGTTTAGCTGGCTCCAATCATTTTTACATGCAAATTTATCAGACGCCCATTCTCTTCGCCCTGAGCTACAAGCTATGAAATGTGCATGCTCTTTATGCAGGTATTAAAGAGGCCTCTCTATCCTGGAGTTATATATTTGGACTCTAAAGCAATTTCCCCATCATGTCTGCTTTAATTGGACCATGCTTCCTAATCAACATAATTTCCCCCTTGACCAGCCCTCTATGTGCATACACTTAGGGAAAAAAAAGTGGGTTACAAGGAGGGCATTGAAAACAAGCAGCCTACTCAAGACTGTTGTTTGAACACTTCCTAATGGAGCTCTAAGAACTCACTCTAAGTAAAGTAAATGGCATGAGGCATGTGGAAAACTGATTAGTGAGGACCAAAGCAGACATTTATTGCCCAGAGGTAGGAAGTCCACTAATCTTCCTGTTAAACCTCTGTTTTCATTTCCTTCTCAACTAACTTTTCTAGGGACCAAATTCATCTCCTGTCTTAAGCCTCCAACTGCTACTGAAATCAAAGAAGTCAAGGAGACTGCACATGGAATCTCATGGGGATTTATTTCCCCCATTCCTCCCCACATTCTCAAAGACCGTTTTGAAGTGATGAAATGTCAGGGCCTTGGCCTATTACAACTTTCACTGCATTTTTGTTTTGCAGAAGCATCCTTGGGAATGCAGTGTCATGGTTCTAAAGATATTACCTGTGGTCTTGAGAAAGGAGATGGGATTGAGCTCCCAGAAGAAAATTCATTGATGTTGAAAGTTCGGGAGTCCATTTTGGTAAATGAAAGACTCTAAAAATGCAAATCTTAAAAAAGACCTGTTAACAAAGCTGGAACAATTGGAACAACAAAATAAATAACAGTATCAGATTATAACCCAAAGAATAAGATAAATATATATGAGTTCCATACTTTAATAAATAATGAAAAAAAACCATAAGTACAAAAAAGAGTAAATTCTTCCCAAGGAAGACTTCCTAATAATTTATGGAAATAGTCACCTCTCCAAGGAAATGGTCCTTGGTATTTCTCTTCCACTACTCTTGAACACGAACTGAATTTAATGACTTCTTCCAAGGAGCAGAGCGAATGGAAGGAGAGTGGGAAGAAGAGAGAGAGAAGTAGGTTTTAGTAGAGAAATCTCTCAGCACTACCTGAACCAGGTGATCAAAATGAATACCACCAGCAATAGATATTGATGATGCATACCCCCTAAAAGGATATGGCAAGAAGGACACTCTGTGATAGTCTTCTCCAAAATGTGTAACTCCAGTCTAATCAGGAGAAAAAAATAGACAAACCACAAATGAGGGACAGTCTACAAAATAACTGACCAGTACTCCTCAACATCACCAAGGTCATAAAAACAAAGACAGAAAATGTCATTTGTCAGTGACCAGAGAAGACTGAAGAAATTTAATGTTTCTTCTTTTCTCTCTTTTTAAAAATTTTCTGTTTTGAGACAATGTTTCCTAAATTGCCAAGGCTGGCCTTGAATTTGTAGTCCTCTGCCTTGGTTTTCTACGTTACTGCAATTGCAAACATTAGCCACTGCGCTGGTTAATATGATGTTTCATTACAATGTGGCATCCTGAATTTGATCTTGCAACAGAAGAAGGACATTGATGAGAAAATCAGTGAAATCTGAATGAAGTCTGGAGTTTAATTAATTGTAATATTTGCCAATACTGGCATTTTAGCTCTAACAAATATATCCCGTAATGTAAGGTGTCAAAATTAGGGGAAGCTAGATATGGAATATGTAGGACTTTGTATCCTCTTTGAAATTTTTCTGTGAATCTGAAATAATTTCAAAAAAATTATCTAAAAATTCCAAATATATGCTCATACTATACAGCCTAGAATTTTTTATTGTATAGTAAAAAAGAATAAAATGTAAAAGATAGATTTTTTTGTTAAGAATAAAGAATGAAATAAAAAAAGGTTAACTTGTTTGCTATTTGTACAAAAATAATGAAACAAAATTTCATACATCAATATCTGTTTTTGTATTTATCTTTTGTGTACATTTTATGTATATGTATATATGCATATATACCTAAGTATATGTTCAACATGCAGATACACCTTATACATAGATCATTCTACTTTTCATTCATTTATAATTTTATGTACTCATTCATCTACTATTTTTGAAATGGCAACTACTACACATGAGGCACTTTGTTAAAGGCTGGGAATACAATATGAATATAAACCTTACCTCCAGGGAATTTTTATATATGTTTGTAAAAGTTTTGTGTTCCAAAACTTTTAAAATGTCAATAATTCTTATTAAAAATCATATATTTCTCAGAAATACTATTTTTGGGGAGTAAAATTTTTGAGGTTAAGATTTAAACATCATTTATTGGACAGGTGGTTCTGAGCAAAATTTGTCACATCTACCTGTGCCTCAGTTTGTTGGTCTGGAAAACACAGATCACAATAATTACCATTTACCAAAGTTATTGTAAGAGTAAATTAAATTCTCATGTGTGTTATACAATTCTATGTAAATCTTACCTATAACTCATAGAACGTTCTCCATGCTACCTAGCAGGACCTATGGGAGAATGGAGAGCTGTGGTAGAATGGAGACTTGGAAAGGAGACTGGAGTTAGTTCTGACTTTGGAGATGGCAAGGTACCAAGGAAAAAACTGTCTCTACTTCACAGTCTTGCCTGGTGTCAGCTTTGAAACTGAATATGTAAATGTCTCTAAGAAAAGTACAAAAAAATATCTTGTGAAGAAAGTAAAAGTCACACATTATTGTCCCCATAAATGGATGCATACCTGTGTTCCAAATATGTTGAATAACTTTCTCACAATATCATGGAACCAATAACATGCAAGTCAAGAATCAAGATGCTTTGGCATTAAGATTGTTACTGAAAAGGTTTTGTCCCAAGTGCTCCGTGTACAGGTTCATCTCATTAGGACTCGAGGTCTACAAACACCTTGGATGGCTGTGATGATTCGTGTACGTGTGCTTAAACAGCTGGGATGCCAAAGCCTCTCCACTGCTGCCCTTCAGTGCAATCCTATTTAATATATAAAACTCTTTACTTGTCCTCTCATGTGGTTTTGTCATCTCTGAATGACACTGACCATCCACAAGAGGCCCACTGAAAGCCATCGCCACTGTCTCTTCCTCTCTGTGCTGTATGGTACAATTAAATTCTGATGTATACTTGTGTTTTAATGTTATATTTATAACTGTACATATGCCCAAAGGCTTTAGCAGGAGTTACATTTTTATATCTTGAAAAAATACATATTCAAAACATCAGTTTTTGAAAAACAAGAAAAATCCTTTAGTAGTTTTCTGTTCTTTTTTTTCCAAGACAAGAGTAAAGTCAAAAATTTCCCTAGGCTACTTTATAAAGCATTAGATCAATTTGAAAAGCTTTTTCTCTCTTTCTTTCTTTCTTTTTTCTTTTCTTTTTTTTTTTTTTTTAGTCTAAAAAAAAACTTTTGGTGATTCTTCTGGCTGTATTTTTTGCATACATGGTGCCTAAGTGACAGCCTATTTCAACTCAATATTTCAAGTCCTTTCCATTTCTCAAAGAATTAACTTTATAGTGAAGGTGGGAAACAAAGCAAAGAGCTAGAAAATAATATAATTTTTTATTAGGCTTACACATAGATTGCTACTGAATCTTAGTTGGTGTTGTGGGGAAAGAGGAATGAGGAAAAAACATGGAGGAGAGAAGATATTTGAGTCAAATCTTAAAGAGTATGTGTGGGATCTATAGAAGAATAAGAAGAAAGAAATTTCTAGGAAATATAATCAAGTGAGCCCAGACCCAGAGCATTAATTATAGGATTCATAGCACCAGGTATTGAGAGCCACAGCTGAAGGGGTCCCAGCAAACTTTCAGACTGCCAGCTGATGATTGGCTCACAGGCCTCAGCAACATCTAGCTGATTGGCTCCTCTGCGGTGATGCTCATTGGGCTGTTTCCCTGCCCTTTCAGACCAGGGAGCTGCTCACTGGGGGACTATTTTGGCTCCACCCACGTGACCCAGCCAATCAGCCTCAAGAGCAGGAGGATTGTGGGAGGTGGAGAGGCTTGTGGTTGGGAGAGAGCCTTGTGGGAAGCCGGTGGTGGCAGTTGGGCTCTGAGGGTTTTTCCTGAGGAGCCATTTTATTTGGCGTGTGTGGTTCTAAAAATAAAGTTCGTTTCTTTGGCAAGTGTCTCCTGAATTGTGCCCAGCCAAACTGCGGCATTTGGTGGGCTGTACTGTGATGCTCATTGGGCTGTTTCCCCGCCCTTTCAGACTACCAGGGCTTCAAGAAGACCAGACCGGAGAGGTCGAGAAAAAAGATGTTTGGGAGCAGCTTCTGAAGGCCATTATATACCAAATTAAGGAGTTTTTAAACTTCCAAGTCAGGTATATGAGAGTTTTATGAGAACTGAGAGATTAGGGAGGGGTTCAAGAAAAGAATACTCAGAAATATTCACGCATGTTAGTTAAATATGACTTTTGGAGAATAGTTGTCAATTCATTAAACAAATTCAATTCCATTTTACAAATATGAAGTATTAATGGTATTTATAAGTTAAAGCTCAGTTGGGAAAACACCACTCTAGGTATTTTATACAGAAATAAACTTCACACAGGGAATGAGATATTAAAATCTGTTGCAAAGATTGAAGGAAGAAAAGGTTGGGGAAGCCACTGTTAGCATTCAGGAAATCAGGAGATGCATAAATTTAAGGAAACTGCCTCTGATGATCTCAGCCATCAGCAGCATCCAAATAGTGCTAATGAATCACAGTGGAACAACCAGAAGTCTCTAGAAAAATCTCGAGTCTGTTATCCGCCATAGCCCCAACACCTGCCCAATGCCATCCAGAAGCAATGAGCATTTTATGATTCTGTTTTTCCTTTCAACTCTTACACAAGTGTCTCTCACTAGTGGAATCTAAAACAGAATTCTGCGAGCAGATATTTTAAGAAATTGAGTTCTTGTGCTTGAAGCTCCTGCAATACAGTAGTGCAGAGTTGATGGGAAATGGTATTGAGTTGCCAAGAATGACAATCTGGCACATTGTGCAGGGAAAGTCAAAATCTAGCTTAAATATTATTTAAATGGCATTCACAGTAAAACATGCAGTTCTCAAATACTTTGGTAAAACAAAACAACAAAATAGAAAAATATAGAAGTTTAGGAGTTTTCTGTATCCTTTCCTAATTTTTCTAAGTTCTCCCAATTCAAGTGTCCTAAACATCAGTGACACAAGCTCTGGCCACTCACTGTGCCTTTGGCTTCTAATCCCAGCTTGCTCAGTCTCAGAAATTAGTCATGACCACTCACAAAATTTTTTTGAAGATTTTTAGAGAAAGAGAAAATGATTCACTTTGGCACTTAAGAATAAAGCCCCACATGAAAATGACTGTGGATTCCCATGTAAACTTCTTAAACACAGGCTTTTGATGGAAAGAACCATCAGATAGTACAGTTCTACACATACATACACAAACATACACAGAGAGGAAGTCCTTCAATTGTTTCCCATTATTCATAGAATAAAGTGCTCAATGATAAAGGGTCCTAGGTAGTTGAGTTATGGCCCTTGACTACCTCTCCAGATCCAATTCTTACCCCTCTACCCTCATGTGGGGTACTGGCTCTACTCTGTCCTTCTTTCAGTTCTTTCTAACAAAGGTCTTTCTTCGTCTGCCAGAGATATTCTTGCCTTCAATTCCTTTCTTGCCTCCTCTAGGCAGATCAACTCTTATTTGTCTATCAATATAGTTTTCATAGCACTTCCCCTGGGGTGGGAGGCTCTCCTGTTCAACCATTTGAGGTCCCCATTCCTCCCACCCTTCATATTCTATATGTTTTCTCCATAGAATATACCCAGCATCATCTGATAATCAAAAGCATAATTGATTGCTAATTATTTGTTGTATTTGTGTCTCTTCAGTAAATTCCATAAAGGTTATAACCTCTGTTTGTCTTGTTGATAATGTGTCTTTGAGGTCTAGCACAGAATCTGTCACAGAAGACACTCACTAACTACTTGTTTGAAGAGAGGGAAGGGAAGAGAAGGAAGGAAGAGGGATGAACAGAACTTCTGCTTCCCATTTTCCCAATAGCTACTCCCTTTCAAACAAACTCTTGGAGGTTATTTTTCTGAAATTTCCCCTAAGCTATGAGAACACTAGAATCTGGTGAGTTCTTTCATTTCAATTTGTTAAATGTATACATCTAAATCAGGACAACTTAATTCCTTTTCTTAGGCCAATTGAATTCTCACAGTCTTTGGGCGAAATCCATGAAAAGTAGATCACTGCCTTGGGAATGGATTTTGTGAGAGAGAGAGAATGGCAAGTTTTAACAAAATGGAAACAAGGAGTCTCATTCACAGGCTCTGGGTGGACTCTGCCCTTGAACTTTGAGGTCTGCATCTAACCCAGGAATGAGAAATTTTTTGAGCAGCCACAACACCCTCTTATCTTGCAACTTCTGATCTGTGGCACCTGCGTCTTCAGAGTGGCAGTTAACCAAAAATGGGTGAAATTAGCAGGAAAACACATTTATTTGCATGCTATCATCTAAAATAGGCCATGGTTGGGGAAAGGAAAGCACATTGGGACCCCAAATCACTCTAGAATGCAGCCAAAAAAGTTGGGCTGCTATTTTCAAATGTGTTGTCAATAGGTCAGACAACTCGCTTTCATGTATGATCAAAATCAGAGATCCAAATGTAAAATCCATCAATCAAGGACATCACTTGGACTTCTAATGCTCCCTGAAGACCTCAGGACCCTTAAACAATGTGCAGATTATAATGAAACATAAATACACAATTTTCATTTCTGATGATAAAATCTTGTTCTAAAACAGCCTGTTATTTAAAGGAAAATGGTATCTACTTTTTTAGGAGCCCAACATTGAAATTTTAAGAGTTAAGAATATACCTCAGCTTGGATAAATTCATAAACATGTGAAAATTAATTTTGCATTATTCTTTGAAACTTCACACTTACAAGGCAAGCAGCAAAATTGGCACTGCCTTCTGTTATTCTTTCAACTTAAGAGGAGCAAACACAATTAGAGATGTGGCAATTTTTCTACCCCTCGGCTGTTGAATGGCATTATCACACAACAGCGACTTAAATGGCCACAGAAATGTGGATGATCAATGAAGAGACCAATCTCACAAGATTAGGTTCAAAGCATAAGTTTAGAAATCTGTCGATGAAAAAGCCACATACATACCACCTTGCAAAGCTGCCTGGACATAGGTAAAGAACAGAGGTGAAAAGCCTGTGCTCTGAAGACAGACCACCTCCGTCAGCCTCCTTGGCTCTGCAAGTTACCAACAGTGCAATTTTGAGCAAGTCATTTATCCCATTTGCACCTCAGTTTTCACATCTGTAAAACAGGAATAACAATATTATCTCCCCAATGATTGATGTGACCTCATTAGTGTAAAGAGGTTGGAAGAATCACCTGCAACACAGTAAATCACTGGTAAATGGTATTAATCCAGTGATGATATTTTCCCAAGATTATGTTCTGAAGCTTGGACTCTTCCTCAAAAATAAGCATATTTAACCTTGATGAGTGCCTCTGCATATCTTCATTCAGTGGTATGTGTCACACATTCTCATAAAAATATACCCTGAACAATAAGTCTGTGTTTATAATCTTGAGCCACACATCAGGGGTCATCTAAGGCAGAAAGTATTTTTGGTTTCACAACTTTTTGATGCTGCTGTTGCCCTGTGAAAACAACTATGGGCAAAATTTAATGAATGAGCATGACTGTGTTCCAATAAAACTTTATTTCCAAAACCAGAAAGCAGTCTGTATTTCATCCCTGGGGTATAGTTTGCCTGCTTTTCTTAAGTATTTTTCCACTAAGAAATCTTCACAAAAGTAGCTTTCTTAAATGAAGGGATTTAGAAAGGTAGGATTCAGAGCTCCTTATTTAATCCAGTACTTCACAAGGCATTCTGTGTATGTGACTGAAGTCCTTCCTCACATCATACCTAAATCCTCCAGAGACAATGAGGAACTCAGTTTTCACCCAGATGCACACATATGCACACTCACAGTCACACACTCACACATACACACCCAACTTGGGACTGATGCCAACATACTAATTAAAAACAATAGTCTACCACTTAATAAATGCTTACACTGTAGCAGCTAACATTCCAGATGAGAATGGGATATTTCATTTAATAATGATGATGGAAAATTCCAACAGCAGCCCTTTCAGAATAGGTCCACATTCTGCATACCGCTTTTCAGGTCCACTAGCACCATCATGACCCAAAACCTCTTCATCTGGCTTAAAGTTACAGCTCCTAACTCACCTCATCACATGTACCTTTGGCCCCACAATTTACTTTTCCTGGCCAGGTGTTCTTTATAAAATGTATTAGATAATATCATTTTTCTGTTCAAACTCTTCAGTGGCTCTTGATCTCACTCAGAGTAAAAACAAAACTTGTAATAGCAGCCTGTCAGCTGCTCTGAGCTGGGACTCATCTCTTCTCTAGCCTCATCTTACTGAGCCTCCTGCCTCAGGGGTCTGGCACTTATTCTTTTGTAGGGCACATGCCTTCATCATCCTCACCTTCTAGTCTTTGCTCAAATATCATCTATCCAGTGAACTGATCTTGATAATCCTATTTCCAATTGCCCCCTGCCCATCACTATCTTATTCTTCACCACAGCCCAAATTCCAACCACCTAAAGTTTAGGTATTCCAACAAATTATATATAATTTTTGCCTCTTTTTTGTGTGCATCCACTAGGATGTTCACCTCTATGACTCCAGCACCTAAAATAATCTTCCTATGTTGTAGGCATCTCATAAGTATTTGTTGAATGAGTGAATCTGTTAGATGCTTCCCATGCTCCAAGTATAGTTACAAGTGCTTTGAAGGTATTGTTTGTTAATTCTCAACTCTACGAGTAGATGCGATTATAAACCACATTCTTAAATGAGGAAACTAAAGTGTTGAAAGGTTAAATTAATTGTCTAATATTGCAAGGAAGGTAGTAGATGCACACACTTCATTCAACAGAGGCCTTTCAGCCTCTGTACTTTCAACTGCCACAGGACACTCTCTGTATTTAACTTCTACTTCTCCTGGATTGAGTGACTATGATCACTCTGTTTTTATAGGTGAGGAAAGTGAAGCCCAGTTATATTAAGTAACTTGCTTAGGTTCACACAATCTGTAAAATGAGATGCTAGGGTTCAAACCTAGGTCTATCTAACTCAAACAATGGCAAAAATTAATCACAGTTTTGATGAGAGATGATGGACTTTGACAAAGGAAGGCTGATCTAATTTTACAAACACACAGCCTTTCACACATTGGCAGGCTTAAGGCAAACATCCAGTCATCCCTGGTCCAACCTCTCACAGCGTTGTAGCCCATTGTCTACAGGTTCTCCCAGAACTAAGGGAGACGGACAACATCAATGAGCCTGTTGGCTACATATGCTGCCACCATCCCCGCCACATTAATGAGGCTGGTTGATGACATTAACACCATCCCTGCTGCATTAAGAGGGGGGAGGAAAGGATGGTAGACACCATTGTATGAGGTATCACAGCAGCTGAATGAAGAAGATAAAATCAAGCACTTAAATTTTGAAGTTTGGTTATCTATCTCATTCTGATGTTCCCAAATTAAATTCCAACCACCTAAAGTTTAGGTATTCCAAATTTGGAATTCCATAAGGATCCAAAGAGAGTGACAATGTACATGGAAAATTAACGATTCCACTTGGAGCACACTCACACATGATAAAAAAACAATGCCCATCATTGAGCCAGGGTTAAGTCAGTACCTCTTTTCCATCAGGGAAATGACTGAACAAAGACACAAAGGAGGAGCAAAGGTTATACCTCATCCGTGCAAAGGGAAGGCTAAGCAAATCCAGACAAAGGTGACAAACACAGGCGGGAACTGTTGCTTTCATTCTTGGAAAAACATAAAAAAGACTATCTGGGAATTCTAATTTTTAAAAGGACATGGGTAAACACAAATGCTTTATTTTATAGTTTATAAAATAATTTTAGGATCACAAGGTGGCTCTAAATACTAAAATCATGCTCTCACTTGCATTTTAAAGTGGTTAAAATTGCTGTGATGTATCAAGAAGTATCACAAAAGGCCTGGAATTTTAATAATTTGGAGAGGGTTTCTGATGCACGAAGGCAGGGGGAGGGATTAGATTCTTGATATCCAGTTCTCATCACACCAGGAATCTCATATTAATGTTTGTTAGGAAAAGGAATCCACCATAATTCCTGCAGCCTTAATGTTGAACAGAAATGTCAATATGTTTTATTCAACCTTTTATTTTTCTTCATAAGTTGAAATCTGGCTCATATATCTCAGTACATAATAACCCACAAAAAGCCCAAGCAGGACAAAAATATATATTTATATTTTATAATTATTGGATAATTACTAAGTTCATATCATTACCCATAATGCACAACTACAGCTATAGCTATGTATAGTATTTTATGTGAATAGAAATAGTTATATAAAAAACATACACAAAATCTTTTAAAATATTTTCCCAAAGGTTAAGGAAATGAAATGCCATAAAAATATGTAATGTGATTTTAAATGTTACATGTCAAGGAACATTTTAAGCAGATTCTACTGTGTGTATGTGTGTATATCTGCACACAATCAGAATACATATAATAAAATGCAATCACAAAATCTCAGAAACTGGACAATGATGAATAGAAATAATTTGATTAGAGACTGTAACCTTTGAAGCCAAAGAAAGCTACACAAAATTCTTAAAGCTGAACTCAATACTGCGAGGGGGAGGAGATGTGAGATTTTAAAAATATTTTATTAAAGTTTCATAATTTGGAATGCTGCTCTGGAACTGTTCAGAAAATATGGAGCATGTCTCAACTATTATCTATGGCCACAGCCATGCAAACACACACACACACACACACACACACACACACACACACACAACTGTGGAATTTGTCACTATAGGATATTTAAAATCCAGACTTGCTGCATTTAAAATGTATGGAATTTATTTTTAAACCAGCCATATCTGAATTCAATGCCTTATATTTTGAGTTTTAATTCCAATCATGCTAATTTTAAGTCACAAACATATATCTGCCGGTAATGAAGGTTGTTTAATTAGGTCCAGATAAAATAGCTCCAATTCTGTTTCTGATCCACCTGTCAAAGCAAATCAGTCTTTTACATGGCTAAAAAAAAAACAAATTAGACTAGCTGATGACTTTTTGAATATTCAAGTAGACACACCGAGGATAAATCCAAACAGAACTTGTGACTGAACAAAAGCCTAAAACGTGACCTCAGAGATGAAGATATCTTATTCTGCCAAAAGCAGATTTCCAGGATGGGCTCACCCAAGATTATGAAGTCAAGGACAGGGTGTGAAGGAGGATAACAAACATGGAACAACACAGCACTACAAGAAATGAAATCTGCCACAGCTAAGGGCAAGGAACAGCTCCACGTCAGGCAAAATAAACAACAATGATGAAAACTGTGATGGAGAGGGTCAGGTTAACATTTTCTCTGTCACAGAAATTCCAAAACAGAAGACACTCATGGAGTGTATGATACCCACAGTTACTATATCAATTACTTTCAAAGACTATTGAAGATAGAAAAGCTGTATCCCTTACAGATCTAAATGTGAATGATCTTAAGAGTGTTCTTGTCTTACAGATTTAGTTTACTTAGTATAAAGCACTATGCATTTCAATATAGACATATGTAAGCCCATGGGTAAAGTTTTTCAAATTGTTATGAGGGCTATATGAACTGGACATTTTAGATTAGAAGCAAAGAAGGGAAGAGGGAAGGAATAACTCAAAATCCAAAGCCTTGGGGAGTTTTAGTGGGAATTATTTCGCTATAAGACCCTCAGATCTTCCTGTGGTTGCATGCTGTGAGCAAAGCTGTGTAAGGGAGTCAATATCAAGGGCTGTGGGCCTTTCGCTCCCCTTCTAAATCCTCATCACTGCCTTCAGAGTCGGTTCTTGGACTCAGAAGAAACAAATGGGTGCTCAACCTCTCACTCTCCTATTGCTCAAATCAGAGACACAATCATTATCTATCATCATCATCATCATCTTTATCTATAATGTAAACATTTCATAGAAGATAGATACAGACATAGATTTATAGATAAATGAGTTATATGGATATTTCAATGAGGAAAAGACAAAACAAAATGAAACAATTAGATAACCATTTGGAGTAAAGTTAATCCTTCCCTCATATCATTCAAAAAATAACTCAAAATGGGTAATAGAAATAAGTGTAAAAGTGAAACTATACAATCTCTAGACAAAGGTAGGATAAATTTTTCATAATCTTGGGGTGGGCAAAGATTTCTTACATTAAGACACAAGATTCATGAATTACTAAAAATTGGTAAGTTGAACTTTGAATTAAAAGTCATTCTTCTTGTACATGTGCCATTAAGAAAATAAAAGACAATAAAATGTATTTTCTGTAACTGTATTTCTTAAATGAGATTAAAAACTCATTTAAAATGGGCAAAATATTTAAACAAAACTTCACAAAAGATAATATACAAATAGCTAATATTTAGCATATGGAAAGAGATTTTTGTCAGAATTTTATTGTCATATGTAACTCATGAAAGTTAGAACTACAATGAAATATCATTATACACACATTTTAATGGCTAAAATATAAAAAGCTGACAATACCAAATCTTAGCAAGATGTAAAGCAACCGAAATTCACCTATGTTTCTAGTATAAAGTGGTATGAATACATTGGAAAATAGTTTAAAATTCTTATTAATTAATTATGACACAGAAATTAGGGAGGACATAGAAAATGTTTTCTAATCCATTTCAGCTCTGATTTCAGCTGTGCCTGAAAGTTTCTTGATTCAAAAACTAGGTACAACCCCTCCCATCAACAGAAGGTTGCCTGGAAGGAACATAAGGCAACATTTTGTGGAAATGGAAATATTTTTATATCTTAATTTTGATGAGAGTGAGAAAGGTGTTAAATTTGTCAAAATTTTTCAAAATATACATCAAAATGAGTATGATTTTATTACATATAAATTATACATTAATATATTAATAAAGTTAACTTTTATAATATTAGAGTCAAAAACACTTTAGGAAACACATATCATAACCATTTTATATTGTAAGTGAAGAATCTGAAGATCAAATATCATTAGTATCTAGCTCAAATAGCTAGTTGGTAACAGATCTAGAACCCAAATCCCAACTCCTAAATCTCAATCACTGGTAAAACAGTTACCATTTCAATGAAATATAGAATTAATTTCAATAGACTTTAGCCTAAATGTCCTGGAAATCCGGGATTTTACTTTCCTGAAAGTTAAGATTTTCTGGAGGCAATGATGATGATAATGGTGGGTGGTGAATTGGATTCTGTCTCATTTTTTTCTTACAAGAAATAGATTTTAACTTCCATTCACCTGTTCCCCATTGTCAGTCTGTGTAGTTTACTGTTCTACAAAAAGGTATGTGACCTGGGCCTTAGACCTTCATTATTCAATACAGTTGCCACCAGCTACATGTGGCTACTGAATGAGAATTTGAAATGTAGCTGGTTCAAATGGAGAAGTTCTATAAGTTTAACACGCATACTCCTTTTACATTTTTGGGGGGCTAGAAGAAAATATGTTCAATAACTAATTAATAATTTTTTATATTCACTATGTTGAAATAATAGTATTTAGAATATACAGTTAAATAAGATATATTTTAAAATTAATTTCCCCCTATTTGTGTTCTTAACTTTTTAAATATCACCATCAGAAAATTTCAAACTTCATATGTGGCTCACACTAGTGGTTAGTATTATGTTTCCATTGTACGGTGCTGGCTGAGACAATTATCACACCCGTTGCCGCTACCATATTGACTTGTCTTTAGAAAAGCATATGCCAAGTTGAAGCAGAACGAAGAGTGCTTTATCCAGTAAATTGCCTTGTATAGACTTCTATACAGTTCTCAGGGTGCTTTCACATTCAGTATCTGTGGTCTTCAAAGATAATTATTATAAGGAAACAGATTTAAAGAAGCTAAGTTAGCTACCCAAAGTCAAGATAAGAAATCAGCAGAGCTGAGTCTCTAAGCTCAGGTGTCTGGATTCCAGATCTCCTTGCCCTGCCTTTGGTGCCACCCTCTGATGGCCCACCTGGAAGACGACCCTTCGAAGTTGATGGTAACAAAATCAATGTAAATAGAGAGGTTTGCTATTTGTAGGGAATTAATTCACCTAAAAGATAATTTGTTACATGCTACTGTTGAAATTAACATTCCAAATGTTATCAGGCAATATGAAGCACAGTAATTACAATATTGTCAGAGGTATACGTGAGGAATAAAAGTGAGAAATGAGTCATTGGTAAAATGACCAAGGTTTTTTGGAAGGCTCTAATAAAATTATAAACAGGAAAATTTAAATAATATAAAGTTTATACCACTTCATATCTGTCCGTTGGAGATTTAAATTCTATATGGTGAGAAACCAGACTACCAGGAAGATGTTTTCTTTAAATTAATGGACTGGGAATAATTCCTCACTTTGGTGACTATCACATTCCATGGTCTCCAAACCATGCTTATTTGGCTTCCTAGTTGTCCCAACTCAAAAAATAAATAAATAAATAGACAAATAAATAAATAGATAGATATTGTATGGAGATACAACCTAAAAGGTATATATTTGAGTGAAAAATGAATAAATTCTACATTCTGGGTTGTAGTAGTTTATACATGATTGCCATGTGATGATACAGACATTTTGAATATGTAATAAAGAGTACCGGATTCCAATTTGCTATAAAAATGTACATACCTTATAAACTTAGCCTAAAACTGTCAGTAGATTAAGCTCTTCTTGGTCTTTCCTATTAAAAAAAAAATGCAATAGTTTTTGCCACATATATCCTGAGTTTACCAGAGTGGCCCTAATTTCAAAATCCTTTTGCATGGTCCCCATGAGAAATCAAGTTGGTATGGACTTAATGTTTATGATGTTCCCCTAAAATTCATATGCTGAACCCCTAACCCCCAATAGTCATTGAAGATGGGCCCTTTGAAAGTTAATTAGGGCATGAAATGGAATGGGATTAATGTAAGAAGAGACACAGAAATAATCTTTTTCTCTCCCTGTCCCCACCCCTGTCCTCCGCTCCTCCCATTCTCTCTCTCTCTCTCTTTGTCTCTCTCTGTCTGTCTCTCCCTCTCTATCATCTAGGGGCAAAGCAAGAAAGCAAATCAGGAAGAGGACCTTCGCCAGAACCTGTACATGTTGGCACCCTGATTTTTGTACTTCTCAACCCCTGGGACCATGAGAAATAATTTCTGCTATTTAAATCACCCTTTTCTGACAAAGACCTGAACTAAGATATAACTCGTATTCTAATTAAAGTATGCATCTTGGTTTTTAATCCTAAAAGTATAAGATATACTTTATAAACCTAAGTCTAAAACCATTCCCTCATGGAGATTCCAACCTACTTGAGGAACTAGAGAAAGTTCATGTACCAAATAAATAGAGATTAAGGGATTTTTTACCTTAGTGCCAAAATATGGAGAAGCAGCGTGCACATAGTTGACCAAGTTATTCTGTTCTCTTCAGACTGCAATCCAGAGGAATCACAGCCAGGAACTTCCTAGTAGGGTCTGGGCAAAGAGGGAGAGTTGCTTTACAGCTCTGTGCTTCAGTAATTTCATCTGTGAAAGAAGTATAATAATACCAGTTTCACAAAACAGACATTGCAGAGATTAAATGTGTTACATAAGCACTTAAGACAATGCTAAGCACACAGTAGGTGTTCTGCCAGTGGCTGCCAATCACAGCATAACATCAGCCTTCATTACAACTTTTAATTGAGTGGATTTTACTGAATTTCGCCACATAGGGAAATGAAGACTTATTTGTTTTTTGTTTGTTTGTTTGTTTGTTTTGTTTTTCCTTTCTGGGGAACCTGTAAGTTTAGAAATCTTTGGCTACTGAGATTCTCTAAGCTACACTCAACTCCCCCGCCCCCTGCATGGCAGAAGGGAAGCCGCAGGTCTAAGAAGTTATGAGCCAGTAATTTTACCCTATGTCTTTAAAGCTTCCTTTCCAACTCAGTTTTCTGTAATGAAAGGTGCTGTATAAGCAAAAAATATTATTAGTATTAATAAAAATATTTCAGCCATGCTGCTTCTTGCATCATATGTAATTCATTAGCAACAGCTCATAGGCGAGGCCAAATTTTCATGTCAAATAATGTTTTATGGGTCTTTAGAACATTAGACTCACTGGGTGTCCCCACATCATGATGAGACCTCCCTGCAAGGGCAGACAGACAGCAAAGGCTTTCTGAAACCCCTTCTCTTTCAGATTTGCCTGGAGAAAGGTTAGTTTCTACTTCTTATTCAGCAACCACACAGCACCAAGAAGCTTAGGTGCTTCTTGAAAGGGTGCATGTTGTATTGTTCATGGAAATAGGATTTATAATGATGTTAACTCAAAAGAAGGAATTAAATATAGAAAGGTTTCAGTCATGATCGCAGTGACCATGATCAATCAAAGGCCAGAGAAATGCCGTTTTACAATTAAAATATCCCTACACATTGTTATTTATCACTATTGCCATATTGCAGCAGCAGGCTACAATTAATCATATAAATCACCCCAATGAACTAAATTCTCAGGTTCTCTTTTTGTTAAATAAAATGGCCGTATTATTGTTAAAACTGATGAAAGGACATTTTTTTTCTGATATTCAATTTAAAATACTCTTATTTAAAAAGATCTTTTATGCAGAGATTACAGCGAAGACTCTAGGCAGGAAACTTTAGTGATTATTTCAAAGCTCATTAGATTTCAAGGATGGATATATCCCTCCCATTCAAATGCATAATAGCATTTTCACAAAGGCTTATCAAAGGATAAATTAATTGGGCCCTAGGCTTGGTAGTCATTCATTTATTCATTCATTCATTTATTCATTCATTAAACCAGTACTTACTGAGGGTCTACTATGTGCCAGACATTCAGCTAGGCCCCAGAGCTACAGCAGCCACAATCCTTGATCTCATGTGCCTAGAGTCTGGTAAGAAAGAATGTCATGGCACTAGTAATAACAAGAGTGGAGAATATTATACAAGGCAGAGTACAGAAGACCACAGAAACTTAACAAAGTCTGAGTCAGGAGGGTGGAGAAGAGGCATTTCAACTGAGACCTGAAGGGTAAGAAGGTGGAGTTGAACACATCCTGAGGAAATATCCAGACAAAGGATCTATCTTCTATGATTCATCACTGCTATATTGCTGGGACCTGGCGTATTGTAGGTACACAATGAATATTTATAGAAAAGATTAATGCCGATTGTTCCATTTCCAGAGGGACTTGTCTTAGAGACAGAGCCGTCCCCTGGAGATTGATGGGCCCCAAGGCAAGGCCCACACAGCCTCCTTCTTTTCTTACCCGTAGAATTGCACAGAGAAAACATGAGATGAAAATACCAGGTAAGGGATAAAGGAAATGAAAGATGTCACCAAAAGGGCCACAGAGAATCCAGGAGAAGAGGAAAAGACCAAGTGTCACCAGTAGCCCCATGATAGGCCCACCAGGTGCTGAGCATGTTTGCAGGGGCTTGCAGATTTTGTTTTCCCATTAGGAAAGCCATGGCCCCTTCTTCTCATGTCACCATGCGGTTTGTGTCCTGCATAGAGGCACCATTAAAGTCATTGAGTGGAGACTGAAACAAGTCCTGACTCCAATCCAAGTTAAATACCCAGCATGAAGCTGTTACCTCAGAAAGGTGACGTCCTCTCCTAATTTGTTCACCCACAGAGGATGCCACTTACTCATTTCCATAAGGCACCTTATAAACCAGCTGCATCCTTGTCCCTCCCTATTCCTCCTCCCCCTAGACTGTGGGATAGACGGATATTAGTTTCATATTTTGCACTAATGTTTTCGCTCAAACAACAACAACAAAACAGATCCACTCCAAATGACTGCATCAGCAAAATTGAAAAAGTAGGATAGAGTTATTCTGGTGACAGGGATGATGCCATCAAAACAAAGGTCTTTGTGATCGAGTTCAAGTTATAATTTGTTCTTCCAAAATACCCCTGTGTGTACTCAAAGTCATTACTGTAAAACTGTAACCTCTATGACAAAACATCATAGAGCAACAGAACAATAATTTTTCAGCCCTAACACATAAAAAGGGGATAGCTAAGGCCAATGTATAGTCCTCAAATCAAATAACCTCCCACCAATTGAGTTGAGCTTTTTAAGTGAAAACACTTCTGCAGGTCTAGGATTCATGGATGAAGCAAAGAGGTATGAGGTCTTGTCTCTGCCTGTAGGGAATTTACATATAGGTTTTTTTTAAAGTGAAAATAGAAAGCCATTTTCTAACAAGAAAATATGGACAAAAATTGTTCAGCTGCCCAAACGTAAGGTGATAAGTGAGAATGTTCCTTACAGTGTATGAAAACAGCATCAGGCATATATGTTTTGAGACAGAGAAATCTCATGTCACATTTTGCCCCTGTTCTATAAGTTTTAAGAGCACATTCAACTATACTATTCCAATTGAACCTCACAATCATCCTGTGCAGTTAGGCAGGCCACATACTTTCATAACCATTTTGTGTCCAACTTAAAATAGTTCCCAGCAAAAGTTAGTGACTTGCCCAAAGTCACATTGAACCCAGACCAGAAGTAAGGCAGTTCAACCCCAAGTCCATGTTCTCTTTACCAAAAATGCAAAAAGGAAAATAAAGCTCTGTGCCACCTGTACCTGTGAGTTTGTGAGGCCATGGGGTTGCTGTGATAATTCCTGGCAGGACTATTTTTGCTATAAATTATTATAAGTATCCAACAGAAGAAAACCTGGTGGATGAGAGGTGCTGACAACATGTGGCAGTTAATTGAACATATAATCAGGGGCTGCACCACTGTGGCGGCTCTGGATTATATCAACAGGCATAATGATGTTGCTAAAATTATGCACCTACAATTATCCCTTAAAGGTAGGTGATAAATGAATTAACTAAGTGCTGAGGCACAAACCTTCAATATTTAGAAATTGACTGCTATGAGATGTACAGGGGCAGTCTCATGGCATGGAGTCACCACTCCAGATGATTGGGATGGTCCTTACTGATGACAACAGCTTAGTAAAACATTGACATGCATGCTCCAGATAGTTGAAACATTTTTTTTTAAGAAATGAAGAACTTATTACCACTAAAAAAGGGGTGGGGCATCATGTAAAAAATTGTAAAAACTTCAAAATAATGTACCAAGGTATAAATGGTCATTTGTTAGTGAACAGGGGCCATTTTGATACCAAGATCTTGTAGAGAAAGGGTAACTAAGCTTTAAAAGATGTTGGATCCAGAGGTGGATAGAAAAGATGAAGTAAGGAGAGAATGAAGAAGCATTGGCCACTGGCATCATGGGGGATGACTCCCAGGAGCCTCACATGCTGGGGACAGGAGAGGTGGAAAGCCAATTCCAAGGTCAGAAGAATTAAACATGACTGGTTCTCAGTTCCCACTGGATTCTCACCAGCACTAGCTTGCAAAGCAGCTATTTACCTATGTTAAACCTCAGTTTCCCCATCAATGAAACAGGAATAAAAATTGTTCCAAGCCTCTTTGGTTTGTTGTGAAGATTAAACAATGAAATGTTAGGCCCAGTAGAGGACACAGAGTAAGTTCTCAATTCATAGACACTGTCACTCCTATAATTATTGGATCTCAGGCTACTACAATGTACATAGGCTATAGACAACTAGGAATGGCTGCCTTTTCAGGGGCCATTGTGTTATTCATCAAGAGAATTCCTTCATCTGACTCCATCAGTATCTATACTCCCTTGTGTTTTAAAGAGACACATATAATAATCAGACATTGGACCTCCTTTTTGATGGGAGGGTCATCAGCTAAAATAAATGGGAGATCGACCAGGATCAGACATTGCAGCTGTTCAGGTTCAATATTTGATGGGAATGGGGGTTTGAAAGTAATCACACAAATGAGAATCAAGAACCATCTCTGTGTTATGCTCATCCATGCCGGCCCAGTGCCCATTATCATAGATAACTGGGGACTGACTATATTTGTTTCCAAAGGCTTTCTTTAAAATGGAAAGATCTCTGTGGCATCTATAAGATTCAATTAGAGGACCTTTATAAGCACACATCTAGTTGAACCAAATGAGAGATAAATTAACCTATAAACAGCATGCTCTTTCTTGTGGAATCCTCTAATGGCCTGATTTAGGATATCAGCAGATGGAAGGTCAGTGCCCAGTGCTTTCAGAGTTCAGCCCATTCATTACAATCAGGTTCACCATGCCACGAAGAGGTTCTAATGAAATACACTCCAGTGAACCGCAGAGGGGGCCAGCTCGTGTGTGTGCAAGGCATGAGCTCAAGGCAGCAGACAGACTGTGATTTTGTATTGCTAGGCAGGTAGGGGTCCAAATGTAGCCACTGCACATTTATTAAGTTGTATTCTTTCAGGGGAGAAACTCTTGCCGAGACAACTTACCTGCGAGCTCCTTTAAGCTTTTAGCTGAAATGCTCTAGTTCACATACAAAGAAAATTGCACTGTTTGTCACTAGTCAATGTCCTCTAACATCAGGGCATTAGTGGGAAAAAAAGGCACATTAAAAAGGTACCTGATCTCCCTGCATCCATCCCCATTCCAGCTGAGACTGGAGTCTGGGGGGGAGAGAAACTTACATATCTTGAATCCTGCCAAATTATAGCTCCAAATAATTTACAAAATATTGCCTGAGGGATTTTTGTTTTTAATCAAAGTACTTCAGAGGCCTAAAAAATATCTGCTTTTGTGGCCATGTTCACTAACAAAAGTCTTATAAATTGTCTGTAAACCAAATTAAGACTATCACAGTAAGAAAACATCTGCTTTTAGTATGCATGTGCAATATCACAGGGCATCTTGCTGTTTTCAAGGCACCCAGTTTTCTGTGTTTCTAGTGGATGAAGGAGGAGCCTGCCTTGCACACGTGTTCTACGGATGATCTGGGTACAAGGCGATGGGCATGGAAGTGAATTGCAGATAACTCGCTGGAGTCTTGATAGGAGGTTTCCCTGGAGGACCCACACTGAGAGGTGCTCTTAAAGATGAGATGGCTCCTTCTGGGTTTGCATTAGTACTTCAGTAAATGAATCCTCTCAGATGGAAGGTCCTAGTGACCCCATCTAATGTATAGTGAATACTTTTACAGTGCAGTTTTAAAAACCTCTTTCTCCTATTTTCCTTCCAATAGTTTATTTTGTTCGTTATAAGCATATATACATTTTTTGCACCTCTCTTCCCAACTAATCAAAATCATTAGTGTCTTGGACATTCTTTCTTAAGCCTGCAGTTTACATAAGTAGGTCAGCTGATTAGAGCTAATAATACCCAAGTTTAAAACATTTGAATATGAAACTTTGGAGCTTCAACTTGCATTTTAGAATTACTAAATTTGTCTAAAAATGTTTGTGAGCGCATATAAATTTTTCCCTTCTTCAATAATTTTTGTCTTTAATAAAACTTTCATATTGTCTTTTAAAAGCAAATTAGTAATCAGAATACAAACTGTTTTCCTGGTAATGGTGTTTATAAACAATCAGGATAAAATAATAATTAATATCTACCCCCTCATCATGTTTCTACTACCAACCCTTGGCTACAGTTGACCCCATCTCAGGAAGAAAGTCCTAATGAAATATAGATAATGTACCTAGCGTATCCCCTTCTGTGTAATGTTGTAATATATGCTGTTTAATGATTCCTTCAAAAGCATTAGATGGTTCTTCTTCCATATTGCACAAAGTTTGGTTACAAAATGCTAATACTACTGGAAGTTTTTCAGAAGTTCTACATGTTGCTCATGCTATTCATTTTATGAGGTGTGTGCTCCCCTCTTTCATCTCACACATACTCTTCTGTGAATCCATTCCTTCAACAAGTATGATGGCCACAAGGATTTGATTGCCAGCACTAAGCTAGGCACTGGGAAGAGATATGGAAGTTTATTAACTGCAACCCTGTCTTCAAAAGCTTAGTGTGACAGAGAATTCAGATGAGAAACAGAAAGATATAAACAGTGCAGCACATGTTAGAGGAACCACAGAGGGACACTTAGGTCTGATGTGAGGATGGCAGGGAAAACTTGAAGGAAAATGAGATATCTTGGTTTGGCCTATTGGAATCAGTGCCAGCAAAGAAAGGAATAAGAATGGAAGGTTCTGTTCCTGAATTTTCATGTAGATTAATCTGCCTAGAGACAACACTTTGTGTTAAAGCAACTAGAAGAGCAACCAACTACAGTCTCCAAGGGCAGGGATGGACAAGTCTTTACTGGTCACCAGAGTTAATACTGTCATTAACCCAGGCTGGTGTTACCTTCCAGGACATTAGTTTGGGTCATTTTTGCCCCAGCTCTTGTCACTATAGTAAAAGCTCATTATCCAATTAGGTTTGGAATTTAGATCTGATTAGTTTATTGGAAGTGTTACTTAAGGGTTAGGGATATAGCTCAGTTGGTAGAGTGTTTGCCTTGCATGCACAAGGCCCTGGGTTCAATCCCCAGCACCACACATACACACACAAAAAAAGTGGTACTTAAGAACAGAAACAAAAAATATGATAAGAAATCTGAACATTTTATGTTGACTTACACCAAAAGTATGCATTCATTTATCAATCATTTGGTGCAAGGCTAAGACCTTTTCTTAGAGAATGAGTCCTATCATTGAGTTTTACTTTCTCTTTGTTGCACAAGCCACCAACAGTTCCAAAAATTTCTGATTTTCATTATTATTATTATTATTATTATTATTATTATTATTTTGGTGTACAGAAAACTCTTAAAGACAATTTTGAAGTAATTCAAAAACAGACTTTTTAGAGTATTTTCCCTACATGTTTATAGTTGTGCTACATCTGATTTGATGAGTAATCTTTAGAAATCCCTATTTGGATTTCTTCTGTTTTCATTATTTTTCACAGGAAAAAAAAAATTCATTCTGAAATTATCAATGCTTTAATTTTTTCTTTTCAACTCCTCCTAAAAGAAGGGGTCTCAAGTACAGGGCCTGCTATCTATTTAGAATTTAGACTACTTCCTGATATATACTAGGTATCAGTAACTACTTGGTGAATAAGAAAATTAAAAGATGATAATAAAAAGGGAAGAAAATTTTGAGAGATCTAGAAAGCCAGGGTAAAGAGTTTGAATATTATTCTAAAACAAATCACACAGTAGACATGATTTAATTTTATTTTAAGAAAATTCCTCTGGCTGGGAGAGGAGCTAGAAATTCCCTCTTGTCTCAGTACTCACCCACAACCACCAGCGGGGTGCTTATGTAAAATATAATGTTCAGTAAATGTTGCAAGGTCCAATAACTGTTTAAACTTTTCGTTTATTTTGACTCATACAGGAAACTTGAGCTGAATGTCAGAGAATCATAATGAGCTTTTACCCATGTTCTCAGGACCTAAAATAAACAGAAGTAAGTCCATGGAAATCAAGCAGAAAAGACTTTCAGGTATCAAACTGTTTGTTGTGCCTTTTCTCTCAAGAGTCTGCAGAGGTAGCAGATTTGAGGGAGTACTGGAGAAGCAGAGAAGAGAGGTGTTTGGTGCTCTTATCCAGTAATTTTGGGAAGGACAGTGAAATAAGTTAAAGAGGAATGAAAGCAACCAGCAGTTACATTTCCTGAATTCAGCATCTGTAATAGGCTTCTCCATGGGAAAAGAACAATCAGGAGGACTTCAGGGAAAGCAAAGACTAGGATGAATGGAGAGGAGGGAAATGTTCTCTATGTACAGAAGGAGGATAGCAAACATGCTATCAAGAAGAGGCTCTTAAAAAAAAATAAAACCTCTTTGCTAGAGTGTGAGTCTCCTGAAGGCGGAAACTATGGCTAAATTTTAATCATTATATCTACTATTTCTGTAATGGAATCTGATGTACAGTAAACATTTGATGAAGAAATAAAAGTAGGGTGGTGAAGAGAAATGAAACTGAAGAGGAATTGCTGGTCTTAAATGTTAGGTGAAATGTTTCTGTATTTTGGTAAGCAATGGGTTTTGATCAAAAAGTGGGAGTAAGAAAAAGTTATCAGTGTAAAAGAGCATTGGGGAAAGACTCATATAGCATCTGTGGGCAGGAGAAGGGACAGGGAGGGAGGACACCTGTAGAATAATGGGAACCTGGGATGGAGAGCTAGCAATGGAATCTAAAAGGAAGTGACAGGTCTCACAGGTATAAGAAAGAAAGAAATGTCTGAACTTGAAGATGAATTTGATGTGGAAAGAGAGAGAAGGTAAGGAGTCTAAAATAAGTAGAGGATTTGGAGTTGATACAACTGGAAGACAGTAAGGCCAATGGGATTAAATGAGGAAAGACAGTTCTGAGCTCCTGTGAAGCTGAATTCATTCAAATTCTTGAGTCAGTGAGCCATGGCCAAATGGCAAAGCGAAGGGAATAATGAGACAACCATGTCAAATAACCAAGTTGGAATTCAAAGGCAAAAAAAAAAAAAAAGAGAGAGATAGATGAAACAGATTCAGCCAACAGAAAGCAAACCCAGATGAAGGCTCTCAAAATCAGGAAGAAACCCAAGATGATGTCAGAGTCAAGAGGATGCAGGATTCGGACACATGGTGATAAGAACAGCTACCAGTGCTGAAGAACTCCTATGAAGCAGCCACTATGCTATTTTGTCTTCACATATATCATGGTTTTTGGGTTTTTTTTTTTTAACCTCCATGGTATAATTTCTATTTTGCAGTTGAGAAAATGAGACAAAGAAAGGTTAAGTACTTGCTCAAAGTCATACAGTCAGTGCAGTGCTAGAGCATGTATCCATTATCAGTCTTCCACACTGCAGTGTGAATTTACCTAACCAACTATTCATGCCTAGAAAGTCAGGTCACCAGCAGAAAGAGGAAGATTCAAGGGACCCTCAAGTGATCCTACCTCTGCCAGAGTCTGACCCATTCACACCTCTGCCGGCTCAACCAACTCCCTTCCAGACACTGTCCTAGCAGTAAGAGACAAAAAGCTTTCAAGCTAGAATGGATTTTTAAAGTACGCATGAACCATGAAGGTTACCTGTAGAAGACCTTGGAATACGTGAAAAATCCTAATAGAGATTCAAATACTTATTCCATAATTTAATTGGGGCTATAATTTACATCTTTCTTGAATTGCTTATCAACTTCCTAAGATTTTACATCTCACAATTGAGCTGCTTTCTAGTGTTCTACAACCTTTCCATGCAAACCTCTATATGATTCTATTTTTACTGTTTAAAATGTATATATATGTAAATTATTATTCATTGGATCCTTTAGCATCCGAGATATAAATGCTGAATCAATGTGGGAAACATCAAGTGTCTGTTTTAACCTGACTTGATTATACCTAAATATAAAATATAAATTAGCATTTCATTCTTGGTTGTATTTATTGTTGTATTATATCATGCATTAATTAAAAATATATGTGTTTTAAAAACACCTAATTTATAATTCACCTGTCTACACCACCATAAGGTCAAAATTTGTAAAGACTGAAAGATTTACACTAAATTTTTAACAGAATGTAATATATCCTTATTGATTATTTTTTAGATTTATTACAGATTTTAGCTCAGTATAAAGGTTTAAAAAATAGAAAATAACCAGGTTCCAAGATGTCTGTGTTTTGTAACGTTGCCAAACATCATTTTTCTAGTCTATTGATGTGATTGACATGTAGATATGATTCAGGGGGAAAGCATTATTAATAGGAAGAAAAGTTATGACTATTGAATCATGACACTTTGCTGTTTTAAGTAATTTGCTGGCTCTGTGTTCTCAAAGAGAACATCGTTGAAATGGAGAACAGGCTAAGAAGTCTGCACCTTTTTAAAAAATCAAAACACTAATGGAATGAGATATTGAGACTTAAAATAAAATAAGTACTCAGGGGTGGAAAATGTCAGGATGGTTACAACACCAAATCAAACTCTGTTCCCAGATTCCCACTCGGACCCCTTCCTCATCAACCCCCCTCCCTGGTTCCCGGAATGTGAACCTTCCACAGTTGTCATGCAAATGAAAATTATGTCCACACAACTGACCATGAATTATCAAAGAAATTTCATTTGGTGAAATATGACTCAACTACAAAATCTGAGACACAGAACTCTGAAATGCAATGAGAGATGCTAGTGAGAGATATCCTATGATTTATTCTATTGGTTCTTTTTTTCAAATGCGGAATTGACTAAAAAATAGAGCCCAGAGAGAAAATGATCTCAGCTTTAACCTGATCTTGGACCATTGAGATTCTTTAAATCCTGTACCTTTGTAATGCATTCCCCTTGAACCATATTCTTAGAAATAACTTGGCACTCTTGGACATAGGAAAGTACATGATGGGTGGGATGAGTACCATCCTGCAAATCCATCACTATGAATAAAGGGGAAAATAATTGATAGTATTCTACTCTTGATGTCTCATCTTTGGAATCTAAGTAGTCTATCTTTGAAATGTGTTTGGAATCCATCCCACCATTATATCCCTATTTTGAGTCATCCACATTTATTGCCTGAACTTAAAATCAACCCTGAGTTGGGTTCTCTGTTCTTAGACTCCCACACAGGAAACCATTACCACATTCAAACTTTTATTTCATAAGCACGGCCCCAATTTATGCCATTTCTAGCTCTTAAACTTTTGATAGCTTCCCTTTGTCTTTGGGACAAACCCCCAAGGATCCAGATGGCATTCCAGACCCTGTATAATCTGTCTCCAGACCTGCTTTACAGTCTGACTGATCTCCCCCAAGCTCTGGCTGGCCTGTGCCATTTGGTTATCCTGACTCACGAACTCCTTAATACCCTTTTGCTCATGATGTTTCCTCTGGAATGTTCTTCCTTTTAATTTTCACCTCATGAAATCTTACTCCTTTTTCCATGTCCCATTGAAAAATTTCCTTTTCGGTGAAGACCTCCCATTTCCAACTTCTTTAGGAGAAATAGTGTCTTTCTCCATCGTCTCCCCAGAACTCCACCTGCCATGAGCACATGTCTCATGCGTTATAGTCAGCCCACTCCTTCACTTCTCCTAAAGAGACATTTAGGCTTTGTAAAATCATGTCCTATTTTTCTTGGTGTTCTCAGCGTTGAATGTAGTCCTTGACTTATGTTGCTCAACAATTATTCCTATTTGCATCATTAGAGGAAAGAAATATGCACTCCTACTATATAAAACAGAGTAATTTAAAGACAAGTAGGAGGATCTTGACTGAATCATAATCAAAGAAAATGATTATGGTCAGCATAGTGCATTAACTAAATACCTACCACGTATCAGGCCTGGGTTAAGTGCTAGCAAGGCCAACATGCATGCTATGTGTTGCAGACACATTTGGAAAACTTAAAAATAAAATGATACATGCATTCATTCAACAAAGATCAGGCACAATGTTCAAGGCATTCTAGCAAACAAATATCAAATAAATATTATAAAATATTTCAAGAAATTCAGAAAGAGATGAGATTGTCTTTATTATCTGCTGTTATGGGTTTGAACATTTTAGGAAATATGGTAAAAGTGAAAGATATGACAGTTCCAGGATTTTTAAGTCCCACCAGGCTGTACAATATCTAACATTAAATAAATACTAAATAAAATAAAATATCTGAAAAGAGCTCAATCTCAATTGCTATTGCAGAATGAAGTTCAATTACAATAGAATAAAGCATCACTGTTGAGCTGGGGTGTAGCTTGGTGGTAGAGCACTTGCCTAGCATGTATGAGGCTCTGGGTTCTACCCCCAGCACTGCATTAAAAAAAAGGAGAAAGAAGAAGAAAAGGGGGCAGATGAGGAGAAAGAGGAAGAAGTTTCAGTCTCAGCTCTCCCTAACTTTTTTGATTCACCCATTGAATTAATATTTACTGTATTAACATGTGGCCACCCAGATAAAAAGCATCCAAGTGGGTGTGGTTGGATGAGTCAATATAACTGAGTCAATATAACAATATTATTCCAATATATGGTCAGGTGGAACTTCTCAGAGTTAGAATGGCAACCACAGGTCTTCTCATCACATCACAACTTTATCATAAACTTTGTGCATACTCAGAGTTTCCAACTAATACACACTGAAGAATCTTTCAAGAAGCTGGGGTTCTGGCTTAGTGGTAGAGCACTGGCTTTTGTGAGGCACTGGGTTTGATTCTCAGCAATATATATATTATATTATATATAATATATAATATAATTATATTATATATAAAAGGTCCATTGAGAACTCAAAAAAAATTTTAAAAAAAGAAACTTTCAAGTTTTCTGCGGACTTCTTAGACATAACAATGCCTGAAGTTTAGATTCCTTGTCAGCAGGAAAAGAAATCTGAGGGGCATTTGGTCTATCCCTGAGTTGTTAGACAAGACAGTAGTTACTGCATCCACTGGACCACTTAATAGGAAGATTATAACAAAGACACTAATAACAAAATTTCTACTTGATATATAATTCCCATTCAAACACTAGCCCAACAATTATTTTCCCTAAATTGAAAAAATAATTGACATTTTCCCTTCTTTTGTCATATATGTCCAAAATTATTTGATTGACATGCAACAACAATTTCAGTTCCTCAAATGATCCAAGTCTATATCTATACATTTGAACTGAAATGCAGAAAAAGGGAACCTAGCCAAATAAATCTTCCTTGTCCCCTCATCATCTTTTAGCACATTGATTAAGAACACAGGCTCTCACGTCAGACCATCTCAGTTCAAATACCAGTTCTGTCACTTAGTTTCTTGGGGAAGTCACTTAAATTCTCTTGCCCTAATTGATCATCTATAAAATGTGGATAATCATTCTGCCTACCTCATAGAGTTTCTGGAACGTTAAATGAAATCATTCTCATACAGCACTTTGAGCAATGCCAAGCACAAAACAAGTCCTCAAAAATGTTAGCTGACACCATAATAGGTAATAAATTTATTCCATTAATACAAGTCAACACATTTTTAAATTCTTTTATTGAATTCTTATGTTTAAACAACTAAAATCAAATTATCATCTTTGCAAAGTTCATGATGAGGACTAAATATTAATCCGGCGGTGGGAGTACTCAGTGGAAACAGGAAGTGACTCATTATCTAATAAAGTCCTCATCCATAGATCTAGCACGGTAAGAATATTTTCTGGGATCAGACAATTATTTTTCTGCCTGTTCTTCACATACCCCACCCACTGTGCATGGGAACCACATTTTCTTGTCATTGTTTCCATAGAAATTATCCTTACAGCTTGATGAGTGTATTAGTCAGCTTTTCATCATTGTGATCAATACCTGACAAGAAAACTTAGAGCAGAAAAGTATATTTGGTGTTCACAGTTTGAGAGGTCTCAGTCCCAGGTTAGTCAACTCCATTATTCCATTACTTTGTGCCAATGTCTTGGCTGGGCACAGAATCACGAGCCACCACACACCTTGTAGATTCAAACAGCAATTCTTTATTCCCGAACTCACACTGGCCTCTACACACGTTCTCGGGAAATCCCAGTTCTGCTGCTGCCCAATTCACCTACTCCACGAAGCTTTTTTCCCAATACTTTTTTTCTGAATCTCATGAGAACTCAACGGGAGTTCAGGTAGCAGGAATGCCCTATTTCCAGCAGCAATAATCTTCAACCTCCAACTTCCCTAAAACCCATATTGTCTTAAACCGGGAACGCCTTAAACTTGTCTTAAACCGGGAACGCCCTAAACCCAAGGACCGGGATACTTCCTCAAACCTGATCAGCTCTAAACCGGATCCGCCCTGGTCCTTGAGCAAGGTCACCTTACATGCAATGTCAACAGCGAAATTCCAAGGCAAGTCCATTTAACATGGTGTACGCTGGCAAGGAAATTTCGATGCGTCATTCCTACTTGGCAATGGCCCTCAGCAACTTTGGGTCTGAGGTGAGTCAGAACAACATGGTAGAAGTGTATGGTGGAGGGTAACTCCTTAACTCATGGGAGCCAGAATGAAGAAGAAGAGGATAAAATAAAGAAAGAGAGCGAGCATGAAGATTCTGGAATAAGATATAGTCCCCAAAAGCTTCCCCCACCACCACCCAAGATCATACTCCCCCTAACCATGCACCATCTGCCTACAGTTACCACCCAGTAGTCTATTCAGATTATTAATCCATCAAATGAATTAGTTCACCAACGAGGTTACAGCTGTCATCTTCCAATCTTTTTCTGAAAGTCTTACCCTTGAATCTTCATGCATTAAGGGCCATATTTTCAAAACACAAGCTTATGGGGGCACAATTCCAGATCCAAACCATAACAATGAGCGAGTTGAGTTGGGTTTCATGGTGGTAAGATTTATGTATTATGTAGGGTCCCACACCCAGATGAGTCTGGAGCTAGTTTAATGCTCTAATGTTGCCATTATGAAATCCTTCATGATTGTTGCACAAGTGAATTTGCATTTGTATTTTGCAATGGGCCCCACAAATTATATAGCTTGTCTGTCTGGATCATATTTTTGTTCTTCTCCATAGCCCCCAAAACAGTGTTAAACCTTGATGAAGATGTATGAAAAGAATCACACTGAGGAATAAATGAATGATTAAATGAATGAATGAATGACAATGAAAAGAGTCAATAAGTGAGACTTTAAAATCCAAGTTCCATTTCTTTTTCCCTTAAAGGGACAACAAAGAACCAAGACAGGATCCCACAAAGGAAAAAAACATCCAAGCATTGCCTTGGAGACCACCCCTCCCACAGCACAAAGTGTGGAGCATTGCTTTCCTGGTTTCAACCAGGAATGTCAATGGATGTTGGGAAAGGGAATTGATGACAGGACTGAGCAAGGCCTGCACTATTCATTTTGATAACTGGATTCAGTCACATTTACTCTTTAAAGGTTATTAGTTATTTTAAATAATTTTGTTAAATGCTCGAGAGGGAAAATGAAGACATATTAATAAACACACAATTATACAGGTTAGAGCAACAATGCAGTGCTGGTCATTCAGGAACCTTGTGCTAATTTTAATTAGCTGCTTTCCCTTGCTTTCAAATGTAATTAAAGGAGCTTAGTTGTGCTCAGTGATGCAAGCCACCTTATTTAATCACTAACATTATTTCCCTGAACTATTAATGATTTTCAAAACGCTTGTTTATGCAGAATTAGAACAGTAATTACCTTACCAGTTAATTTTGTACCTTCACATTTCACACCTAGCTCAAACGTCATTCATTTACCACGGCTTCTCTGTCAAAACAAAGAAATGCTTGTTCTAAATGTGCTTCTGAGTGCCAAATTGAAAGCCAAGTTTTGTAACACTAATAAAGTAGCTCCCAAGTGAAACAGGTGTAGTAATTTAGACCCTTCCTGTCTCGAGCTTGCACGTACATGCTATGTCTTTTCTTTATTAGCTTTAAAATGAGAGCTTGGTGTGCAAAATAAGCTATTTAATTCAGACTTGTGGAGCAGAATATAATCTTTAATTTAAACTAGTGCAGTAAAAAGAGGCCTTTAATTTTAACTGGCATGTGCGTGTGAATTTGAATTAATAATCCAGAAAATTGAAACTGTTTTGCTGCTGTTGCTGGATATTGACTGTTCTTCACATGCCCTTAGTTTCACTCACTCGATTTCTCTCCCAAACCATGGCTAACTCTCCTTCCCATCTTTTTTTTTTCCCCTTATGATGTGGCTGCTTTATGCAAAGCAGAGATTTCTGAAAGAGAAAGTCTCAGTTGACTGAACTTCCTCTACCAAAAAAGCACTTTAATAAAAATAATAAAACTGTATTAATTTAGTTTACAAAAAGAATATAATCACTGTGTTCATTATATCTATTTAAGACGTAATTCAAGTATGCACTGAATCCATGCCTGATTGAATCCATGGATGGGATGACAATCTACCCACACATTTCCAGTGACAAAACTCCACTGAATCCCACTGTAAAAACTCCTACTATGATGATTATTCACAGAATAGGAACAACTTTTTTAGAAAGTATTGGTAACAACAATCATACCTATGATGCTACGATGCTACATGGACTGTGATTTGGATAGAATTCTGTCATTATCCATCCTCCAAACCCTTTGCATAAGAATGATTTAGCCAGGGAGCCTCCAGATACTATGTGAACCCTGACTAAGATCTGCTTCCCAGCATCCCAGAAAACAGTGAGCATGTGTACCACACAATTAGCTGTTATCACCATATTATTAATTCCTCCACTAATGCAAGGCATTTTAATTTGATAACACACTCCTTTGTTAAAAACTTACTTCCCAGATCTTCAACACCTGCGGTTTTTAGGCCATGTCTTTTTGGTTAATATTTGCATGTGATTTAATGAATTTCCAAGACGGAAATTAATACCAGAGACATAAATGTACACTTCAAAATGTCAAATAGGTGGGGCTATAGCACAAAAATGCACTGAACTAGAATGAACAGTAGGAGTATTAAGGAGCATAAAACATGCATTTTAGGGAAGAGAAGGGGAGGGAATAATTTGTTTAGTAATGAGAGAGTTATTGCTTGTATTTGAGATGTATTTAGACTAGAAAAAGAAAAGAAAGCAAGAGATTAAAAAAAAAAAAAAAAGGCAGGCTGATGTATCTGGGATAAAACCTTACCAAGTGCAAGCCCTTAACTGAGCTGATGAAGATAATACACAGCTCCTTCTTCCCCAAGAAGCTTCACTGACCAGATCTTCATCAGCAAGAGCCATGTCGCCCCATGAGAGGGAAGAGTGCTATTCTGAGGCAGAGACCATGAATGGAATCCCAATGGCCTTACCATCCACCAAGCCAAATATAGATAGCTGATAGATAGACAGCCAGACAGAAATAGATATGCATTTATGTAAATGCCTATACCTTTTTGCTAGTTCATGAAGCTCTTTTAATAGAAGGCAAAGCTTTTCATTAATTAAAGCTTAAAATTTAAATTGCTAGAAGGCAATCGTCTGTGAAGGTAAGACTCATGCACATCAGCATGCAACAGTCAACACATGTACATAACAATCCTGTGTGACTTCAGCGGGGTGGCAACAGAGAGGAGATGTGTGTGGAGGCAATTAGATGTCCAGGAGCTGAATATCTTTATTTCTGCTTTATGTATACTTTGTTATGAAGAAATTCCATTTCTAGCATATTTTTTGATCAAGGTTGAACTACAGCTATGTATGGTCCAACTTTATTTCATATAATTTAGTCATATCTCCCCAAACTAAGGAAGAACAAGTTCCTCAAAAGCAGTATCCATGGTGTACACACCTATCTTCTCTTTTCAGTACCATATTCAGTAAACAAAACAAAAACTTGATAGCGTAACATGGTATAGACTAATCACTGGCTAAACAAAGCACAATTTTACCAGATGTATCATACTGCTTAATGCAGCTCAGCGTGGGGACCCTGCCAGCCTGTGTCAACATTGTGCAGCATGCAATCACATTGAGCAGACACTGAGCACATGCTTACCAAGTGTCCGGCACTGTGCTGAGTTCTGGGAAGACATAGTAAGCCCTCACCTGCCCCTGTGAGGAAGAAAGATATACAAACAAATAGAGCATGCAGTGGTATGAATCAGGGGGAGAAAGAAGTACTCAGAATAGATTGTTGCCAACTCTCATGGAGATCTCCAGGGATATTTGGGAAATACATATTTTGTTCTATTTTCTGACTTTATTCCTTACTTTACTATTGTTCTAGAAGACTATTAATGATCATTTCTGTTCTAAAATGTTGGCTCTGTTTTCCATAAGTTAAATTGAAATACTTGCTACTATAAATACATTTCATACTATTAAAATGTTCCTGACCAAAACAGCTAGTCTATGAATTTTAAGATAATAAAATTTAAGCAATTGATAGACTTCTCTCCTTGATACTTTTTCTATCCTTTAATAATAATTACAATCATTTGATAATCATAAAGTACACTTTTCCAGTATAACTAATAATACTTTCAAATTATTTCTTTTTATTTTTCTGTATCATGTTTCTCTTTATTGTTCCTTCATCTCTTTTTTTTCCTGTCCTGTACAGTCTTGCAAGAGATTCTGCATGGGTTAAGAAGACCAATAAAACCAATTCCTGCCCTTGAGGAGCTTCCAGCTCTGTCAGGAAGATAATGCAAATGATCTATTACCAAGCTAACCACAAATAAAATATGTAGGAACACATAGTGAATAAAAGTGAGTAATTGGAAAAAGATGATGGACAAGGTGGTCAGGTACAATTTCCACCAGAAAAAGAAACCATGTATGCAAGGAATGGGAGAGGAAACAAAAAGCGTTTGGTGTGTTTAGGGAATTCCAAATAATAATCACCATTGGGGGGATGTAGTAGGACACCAAATGATCATAATGGAAAATAAGGGTGGAAAAGCAAGTTGGAGTCAGAGATCGGATGCCCTTGTGTGTCATGCAGTAGTGGTTGGACTATTCCCTAGGGCAATGTAGACCACTTTGAGTACTTTTGAGCAGAGGAGAAAAATCAATAAAGATCAAAACAAATTAGTCTCCTTGCCTCCTAGAGGTAGAATGGATAAAGCATGAGCTTTGAAATTAGGAATACTCAGTTAAAATTCTGGCTATTCCATTTTCTAATTGCTTAATTATGTGAACATTTTTAAAACCCTTTCCCAGGTCTTATTAGCTTCATTTGTAAAATGGGATAACAAAAATTACTTCACTGATGTGTTGTGGAAGTGAATTATTATACTGTGGTAAAATGTCTGGGCCCGGCATAGGCAGACTCAACAAATGTTTCTCATACTAAATTCTATGCATCCTATTTGCATTAATTATATAATCTGACATAATTTGATGCCTCTCCCTCACCCCATTCAACTACTGGGTAAATTATATAGGTGTTTCTTCGCTAACTCCTGCGTCCACACTTTTCTAGAGCTTCCCTCTTCCTCTGCCCTACTTCAGATTTTCATTTCCACTTGCTTAGCTATCACTTGGACCTTCCTCCTAGATTAGGCTACCCACAGGCCCCTACTGACTCACTAGATTCATATTCCTGTAGCCCTTTGTTGGTCTTATCAATGCCTTGGCTACAATATACCCATAGTTCTGAGTAGTCTGTAGAATTAAACCCACATTTCTTAATTTCACATTAGGGCCTGGCCATGCCTTTTTCATTATGATTCCCATTAATTCTTATATTTTAGTCAAATACAATGTGTTTTGTATATACCCCATGGCTTCCTGACTCTATGACTTTTCCCCTGCCATTCTCCTATCAGAATCTGTTCCTTTCATCACTTCATTCAACTATGAAGGCTGACTTGTTGAGGAAGGCATTAGGAAAGTTAGAAAAAAAATGGGTCTTTGATGATATCTTTGAGCCACTAAATTGATCAATCCGTGGGCCACCCTTCCCCAGGACTTTCTATTATGTGTGCTATTAAGTTTTTGTTTTTTTTTGTGGTTTAAGAACTTGGGTTAATATTTTTTATTACTGGCTGTTGGAATCACCACATGATAATGAGGTCACTCCCTTGATGAGCTCATGATTTAACAAGATAACATGGGAGAAAATAACGTCAATAATGATTTATAGAAAATAAAGCATGTGTGCCAGATGGATCCTTGCCTCCCTATACTCTGTGCCCTGTGAAGTCATGAAGAAAATGTCTCTGGGCTTCCTTTCGCTGTGCAGGGTGTACCTGTACCTGTTGTAGTTCCCATGCCCTGTTCCTGGGCCTTTCTGGACAATTTTTTTCTCCTATCTTGAAAATTATTTCATAAAACTTCAAATGTTCTAATGTTAAAGAGAATAAGCAATCTCTTTCTTGTCCAAAATGCAACCTTTCAAAATTCACCACTTTCCCTATCAAGGAACTTAGGTGTGACATAAATCCTCAGGGTTGAGGCCAGGATAGTACACTAGCTGCCTCAGGGTTCTTCTTGGGGCAAGGCCCTAAAAAAGAAAATGAAGTGGATATTTTCTTCACTTATTACTTTTCCCAAAGTTTGAAGGACTCAGATCTCTTCCCATAATTTCAAGGAAATCTAAAAAATGGGTTTTGGACATCACAGAGTTCCCATAATGAGTAATTCACCATGAGCCTTGTGATCCAAACATCCATCTCCAATTGAATCACTAACTTCTTACATTACACTGAAGTTCGTTGCCAGTGTGCCTTATTGTTATCTTTGTCCTTGCTCCCTCAGCACAGTTCCCCATACCTAACAGACTCTCCGTTAATAATGAGGGGGATGTAGTAACTACATGTAAAATGAAATGAACGGCAGAGAGATTGAAGCAAAGAAGTCACTCAGAAGACAAAGATCCAGAGAAAACAGGTGCCTATCCTAGGCCAGGGGTCGTGAAAACGGACAAGTAAAAGAGATTCAGGAGATATTACAGGGGTGGTATTATCAGAGATTGTGATGAGCTAGATCTAAGAAGTCAAGAAAGGTAGAGAAACCAAGCTGATTATGAAATGGGAAACACACACACACAAAAAGGAAATAATATTAAAGGAAATTGAGGAAGAAATGAAAAGCAGATGCAGAAATGGGAGCAAGAAAAAAATGTGTTTAATTTTAGTTTCTTTATATTTCTGTTAAAGTTAGATCACTGAAATCAAACATATATGCTACTAGGTGTTCAACTGGTGGATAAGACCCCAAGATGTTTTTCTGACAATACTGTTGCTTTCTACTGACTGGGAATATGCTTGGCTTGTCTATATTCCCAAACTTCATAAATGTTGGGGTGGCTATGTGACAGTTCTTACCAATGAACTATTAATGGAAGTAAAATGTCCTACCTCCAGGCTTAAGTCTTAAGATTAGGTATACCTTCTCACTGCTAATCCACTTGCTGTTGGTTGAATCCCACCAAATTCTAGTAGAATATTTCTTCTTTATCCATTAAGGATATGTTCTAAGATCCCTAATGTATGCCTAATACCACAGACATATTGAACTCCCTTTTTCATTTTTAAAAAATATTTTTAGTTGTAGATGGACACAGTACCTTTATTTATTTATATGATGCTGAGAATTGAATCCTGTGCCTCACATGTGCTAGGCAAGTGCTCTACCACTGAGCCACAACCCCAGCCTCTTCTTTTCCACTTTAACTAAGCACTTATGTATTCCATAACTTATGTGTTTCATAACTTTGACAGATTGAGGTGTGACATAAAACCAGCATGAATTTCTTTCTCCTTCACAATTTCAGGAAGATTCATTATTATCATAAAACTTAGAAAACTTAGTATACAATTTATTTTCTTATTAAATCAAGAACATTCACTTTTTTCATTTGAAGGAAGCTCTTTGCAGTTTCTTTTTGGCATTTCTGAATTGCCAGCATCACTGTTCTTGCACTTTGGGAACATTATTAGGTAAAATAATGGGTAAGTTGAATACTGTCACTGGAACACTATGGCAGTTGATCTAATAGTTATGATAGTATGTCACCAAATGGGTGGATAGTGTATACAGTGTGGATACACTGGACAAAAGGATGATTAATGTCCCAGGGATGGAGTGCAGTTTGAATGGTGTACAACTTAAAACTTATGAATCACTTATTTCTGGAATTTTCCATTTAATATTTTCAGACCATGCATAACTGAAACTGTAGAAAGCAAATTGGTGGATAAGGCAGTACTATTGCATCAATGGCAAAGATGATAATGAGCCTCTGGAGAGAGTAGGGTTGTGGAGCAACACATCAGAAAAACTGAGTCCCTGAATGTGAAGCAGAGCCAACCACTGATCTGGAATGCTCACCTTGGATAATTACATTAGAAGAAATAAACTTCCATCTTTTCAGACCTCTGAATTTTGATTGGGTCTTTTTTATGACATCACCTTAAGTCATAAAATTCCTGTGTACTGTTTGTGTGGGGGCTCCCAGGGCTATCCTAATCTGAGTTATCCTAATCTGAGGCTGAGGAGAGTGCCATAGCTCTCAAAACTATTTATTAGAATGACATAAAAAATACTCACAGAAAAATGGTGTAGATGCTAGGGTACTCAGTTCACTATACAATTTTGAGAGCAGCTTTTCCTAGCACTCAGAATGGGAAAAATCTGGCTGATCCTAGGTATAAAGCTTGTATTTATATAACCAACCTCCTTTCTATCATTTCCATGGTTGCAAGGAAACTCAGAAACATATTTGTGGTAGGACCCTAGAAAATATACTAGCAAATATGCATGACCATGGTCATCGGGTCTTTGAATTCTTGTCACTTGCTTTCATTTTCTTATTCACATTTTCTCTCTTCACCAATTACTTCAAGTATGAATTCTGCCCCCCTGAGCTGCACAGGGTATTTATAAATCACTTGAAAGCATTTTTACGATGATTTTGACTCATCATCAAACATGAGATAGAATGAGGTAGGACACAAAAATAAATAAGTAAATGCATTTTCCAAAGGCCCTCTTTCTTAAAAATTGAAGCTTTATATGCAGAAGCTATGAATCCCATATGGGAAGCATGTGCCGCTCCAAAGGTGATTTCAAAACAGTACCATTGGGATAATCTACTTTGTAGCCTGCAATTTTCTGCTTTTTACATGCAAGAATATATTTATTAAGCTATTTATAGATTTTTAACATATAATTTACTGTTCCAAACACTCATTTCTTGATCTTTGCTCTTTATACCAGACATCCATTTAGTATAGCATATATTATTCAACTGTCATAATAAGAGAGGCAAAATGAAAACACTCTGTTTTAATTTAGTACAGAATTATGTTTTAGTAACTCCTTTCCTGCTTTTTGGTTATATTATTTATATGTATAAATTAAATAAATCATTTTCATAAGAGTTTTAACAAAATTTGAATGGGCTTTTTGTGCCGGTTGCTACCTCCTACAAGTTTAATGATACCATACTGGAAGAATTATATAATCACTGAAAAGATTCTAGAAGGTAGCACAGTAGTCATGTTGCACCTATTCAAAAGTGATACGAAAGGTCAATTCCATTTAAGATTTCAAATATATACCCTAATTCTAAAGCTGATGAATACCTCCTATATAATCATGAACACTTTATATATAATAATGGCAGTGTTAGCTTAAGAAAAAAAATGTGTATTGAACTTTATACTAAATGTATTTAATATTTAAATATATTATATATTTTAAAGGGATTAGGAAACTTAAGGAGAAAAAAAATATTTGCAGTATTTCTACAATGCCTGAGATTCATGGTCTCCAGGCAAGTAGGGAGCACACTGGTGCCCAGGGTCTGGCCTGCTCTTACAGAGCCATTATGTGCTCGGTTGATGATTTATTCAAACTGAGTTTCAAACCTACTATTAGCTCCCTCATTGCTTTAATGCAACTAGTCCACCATTCATAACTGTCAAAGACCATTCATCAGGATTGGGACTTTTGAGGCCTCCAAACTTATAAAAATGTTTTGTTGTTGTTGTTGCTGTTGTTGTTGTTAGCATGCCTAAGACTATAAACACAATTACTCCATTCTTTCACATTCCTCTCTTTTGGTAAACACCTTAGAATACATGCACCCAATTTCTAAACTAACCCATCAAAGGAAACATACTTGAATCATAAGTAAACATGGCATTTTAGAGATTTGTTTGCTTATGGTTGATGGAGATGGCCCTGAATGCCTCTCAACTAATCATGAATAAATAGTATTGGCTTTTATAAAATAAAAATAAACCACAGCATGCACAACTTGACAAGAATAAGCAGCCAAATGGCTAAAGTCTTCAAGAGTTCTCCTAAAAAGAGGTGACAGAGAAATGAACAACCACTTAACTTAGTCTGATAGATTTAGAGTCTCTTATGTTTATAAAATAAGTAAAGATTCACAGTGATGGATGGATCTCAAGGATGAAATATTATGCAGAGAGCCTAATCTCATTCACATAAAGTTTTAAAAAGGCAAATTAAAACAAAAAGCGGGGAGGATGGTTAACCAAAATTCAGGTCAGTGGTTACCTGGTGAATGCCAACTATAAAGAGAACACCTAAGGGGCTCTCTAAATCTCTGTGGAAACTGAAAAACAAATCTCCAAATCAGAAAAACATCCTGAGGTGGACAGTGAGCAATACCTTATTTCTTTCTAATTATTTTGGTAAGGAAAATTTATTAATATTTGCAGGGCTAAAAAGGTTTATAGTAGACTGGTTCAATTTGAAACGTCAATGCTAATATTATGAAGGCTCAGAAAATCTTGTTGGGGGAATTTCTTGATGTTGTTGCCAGCATCACCAGGAATTGTGACAGAAGAATAAAATGGCTGGATCTCTGGACAGCTTGCTGTTTGTCTTTGGCTGTCAAGCAGAAAGTGCTTCAATTCCATTAATTCGGGGAAGATTCGAATATTCCATGAAATCAGAGAAAATAGAAAATGGGGTGACAAAATGATGGCCATCTTTTCCTACAGCTCCCTTTGAAAGCTTCACCTCATAGCACAAGAATAGCATTAATATGGTCAGATGAAATACACTGAGGTACCTACAAGCAAATCATGAGGCCTAAAGGCTAAAGATTACATAAGTACAGAACTTCTTCATTCCAAAAGGGAGAAAATTCACTGGATATCCCAACGTTATTTTATCTTAGAATCTTGAAAACATTTAGAAATTAATAATTATTCAAATAATCACAAGGTTTATGTATTAAAATGCATATAACTTAGAGGTTTCAAGTAAAAGGAGAGTTCCAGCTTATTATCCAAGTTTAAAATTCAATGATCTCAATATCTTCAGTGGTTTCTCTAAACAGCACAAGCACTTGCTTTAAGAAGTGGAGAGGGTGTTTAGTAGTAGAGTTACCAAGTGGCCATTTAATTTCTAGATGAAAATATGTAATTATGTGAAGTACATTATATATACTAAACATACACACCTTACATATATACATACATATATTTGAGTAAAACTATACTTTGGACGCTCATTTAAAGTATACCTTTAAGAATTTAAAAGTTGCATTTCTTTTTTAATACTACATACTGTGCAACAGGCCCTGCATGATGACATTATATCAAGTGATGCCCCTCTCCCCAAAGAAATGGCTCAGAAAAGTGCTACAACATGGCAGCCTGTCCCATTCCCCTTGGCTTGGATTCCAATTAAGCCTAACCATGAGGGAATGACCTCTGCCCAAAAGCATAACAAAAGGAAAGGAAAACATGAGTCTGGGGCCATGGGGAAATTACAGGCAATAATGAAGACTGGAATTGCCAGACTGATCCAACCTAGGAAGCACTGTGTGGGGACTGGTGCAAACCAATCCCATCCTTGCAAGTTCTGATTTGTTGGTTTCTTTTTCTTCAACAAACCTTCAGTAGAGAAGGCTCTAGGGTGAAGCTGCAGCACACACAGACTAATGAAAGGATAAGCCTTCTTGGATCAGGTGTTTTATCCTTTTCCTCTTTTGATGGCTGTGCAATGGCACCAATCTCTTCATCTTCCAAAGTCTAACACCAGAAGCCAAGTTTTCACAGCTCGAAACAGGTACACACTGGCATTTGATCAGTTGCTGAGGTCACAACATGAACAGTTGCTTCCTTGGTACATGAATCCTGACAAATAAGGTAGGGTTCTAACCTTAGCTCTGTCACTAATTTACTGTGTGCCAAGGGGAAGTCACTTCACTTCTCTGAGCTTTCCTTCCCCACCCCCCTATAAAATAAGATTCTTTAATCATTTTCAAAATGTGATCCAAGAACCCCAGAAATCTCTGAAATCCTTTCAGGATATCTCTAAGATCAAAACTCTTCTCATACTAATACTAAGATGTCATCTGCTTTTTTTCACTCTCATTTGTCCACAAGTGGAGTTTTCTAGAGACTCTCTGACATACAATATCATAGCACATCAAATGCAGAGACAGATAATGATAATCCAGCTATCTTCCATTAAACCAGATCTTAGAAACTTTCTTAAAAGGCAAATAATATAACTTCTCACTAATGCATATGTAGTTATTTTTCATAAAAATATGTTGATTTATTTAGAACATACTTAGTAGTTATTTTATAATGAATTAATAAACATTTGAAAAATTATCTTTTCATATGTAACATAATAAATATTGATAGTGATACAACTCACATAAAACTGAAGCTCTTTGGGGTCCTCAATAATTTTAAAAATTACAATCTAATTCAGGCAAATGATTTGAGAACTACTGCATAAGATGATTTCAAGACTCCTTTCAAAGCACTATGATTCTCAATATCCTATAATCATCAGATATTATGGCCTATAGGGAGCAACTCCTTCGGACAACTAGCATCTCCAATTTACCTCAGTCTGTATAGATACATTCTATAAACAAATAATTGAGGATATGTTAAAAATTACACAAAAATGATAAATAACTAATTGCCTAGCCAATGAACCTATTAGCACCACAATTTTCTAATTAAAAATCCACATCCAATTACTCATACTTTTATCATTCTGTACTTTGAGGTCTCTATCCCTGAAATATTCATTGTAAAGTCTTGTACCAGGAATTAGTACCTGTCCTAAATTCAGTCACTTATGAAATAAATAACAGGGAAGCCCAAGCAGTGACTCTGTAAGAATACTAGTTGTTATATATTGAACATTATCCTACCCAATTAGATCTTCCTCTTAGAGGATTTGGATGTGGTGTGTGAAAAGATCTAGAGAGTAGAATGCCAACTCCCTGAGAGACACAGAGGTAGGAGCTACTGTTAAACAGAAGCCATGGTGTAGAAGAGAATGAGAGCAGAGAGAAAGGTCATGATAAATGCAGCAAGAAAGGGGAAGTGGTAACAGAGGGAGAAGTAATTCCAGATTGAAAAGCCAGTAGAATTCCTACTGCTGGAGTTCCTGGTCTGACAGGAAGGTGCCCTTCCTCCATGTTTTGTGTCTCCCTTAGCCCACTGCTCTGTTAGTAGAGTGAGCACCTGCTCTCCTCACATCAGTGCATGTACAACACCAAGCAACTGGTTTCCTTGTTTCCTAGAAAGTCCATAGTTCTGGAGTATCTCTTAGGAAATTAAAATATAAAGAGATGACCAAAGGAAGGGTACTATATTTGCTTAAAGCAGTTTCACATACAAAATCTTTAGAGACTTAAGTATGTATGACTTTGTATAGTTTGCATATTGCATACACATGCATAATCCTTAGAGAGTTATATTAACTCTATAATACATAGTTATATTTAAATAGCCCATAAAATAAAAACAGATATCTAACATCAGGAATGAAATAAACTGACCAGCACAGAGCCAGAGTAAGAGGCATTTAGAAAATCAGAAGGCAAAGGAATTGGGACAAAGGTAATAAAGGGCAAGGGTCATAAGAACTCATAAGAGTTCTATTCTTTGGGAACTTGCAAGAAAAGTAAGCTAAGAACAGCAGCTGGTAGCAAAAAATCATTATAGACTAAGATGACCAGAGGTCAAAATGGATTAAAGCAACCTAAAATTCCAAAGAACCCTCTGTGTGGCTTCCTAAGAAAGAGAGTACTTTAGAGTTTTAGGTGGCTGATATGACTCTACTGCTAAAATATAGTATAGAGACAGTTAGTGCTCCACAAATTTCACTGGTTTACCATCCACTTACTGACACATTTCTTCACCTATTTATTTCTTCACTCAGTCTGTTTTTCCTGAGATTCAGGTACATGCTTGGGGCTCCCACACAAATAAGGCACTCAGGAACTCCCTGGAGAATGAGAGAGATAAATATAGACTTCTAGGCACCATGGAGGCTGCAAGGATGAAACAGGTGTGGTCAAAGAGCTGACAATTGAGAAAGCAAGAGACAGACAGTTCCCAAGAGACCAGGCAGGTGTTATCTGCACCTTAAGAAGGTTACTGCAGAGTCTTGGCAAGAGATATGGATGAATTTCACCAGTGTGGAGGAGGAAGTCTTCACAAAGGAATATTTCAACTGAATCTTGAAAGAGAAATAGATTTATGACAGGTAACGATTTGCTAAGAAGGCATATAAATGGATGAGGAAGGCAAAAATAAGGCCATAGCAATGGGGCCTATTTGAAGAAAGCATGGGTACAATGAAGGAAATCAGACTAAAATAGATGCACCAGGGTCAGAGCATGAGGGTCCAGATAGAAGATAATGAAAAATTGTATGGGTGTCAGTGTGAACGAATGATATAAAAATTAATTACTATCATTTTTAAAGGCTTATTCTGTGATAATTTAATTTTATTTAATAATGATAATTTCCCAATGAAATAGATATTTTTATTCTCTTGTAAGGCTCAAGGAACCCTCAGAGTTTGCCCAAACTCACGGAGCACAGAGCTGGATTCAAATTCACATCTATCTAAATGCAGTTGTCCATGGTCTTCACTTCTGGCATGTGAACTCAAATGCCTTCTCAGGTGTATATCCACCATGAGAGAGAAAGGAAGGATGCATGTCAGACAGAGGGAATGGTGGGGGCCACAGCAAACTCAAGACATCAGAAGGCATTCGAATTAAAGAAAAAAGTGTGTTATTTGCCTCTAGCCAAACGATCGCTTGTATCCAGTTATTTCACCTCCCAAGTCATGTCCCATTTTTAAACCCTTCTCAACCCCACTGTAGGACTCTCCATCTATTGAAAGTCCCCAAAGAACTCAGGCTCATAAAATCCACTAGTGCACTTTGGGGTCCTCACTGGACATTTCATGCAGAAAACAGAAAGGGGTACTTTCCCCACATTTGTACAGAAAGGTAATCAATGCATTCAAAATCCCCAACCAGAAATGCGTCTCTTTTTCTAATCCTTTCTGACCCACATTCAACACAGGACTATTTCACATTTTCTTTTACTTTTCTTTCTCTTCATTCTCCCCTATAATATCTAGCCCTGTAGGTATCTCCTACTTCCATTTTTTCCCCTAAAGATGGGTAACTTTTCAGTTCTGTATTATGTGAACCTATATAGTCCTGTCCCAGCCTCTATTTCTATTTTCAAATAACTAACCCTCCCAAGGTGGTGAATAGGAAAGCCAAGGACTCAGCTCCATAAGGAATTCTCCACTTTACATAAGAGCTTGACCACCATGTTTGTTACCCATGTATTGCCAGGCGTTGCCACCCATCTCAATGAATTTTCCCAAGCATTTCTTACAAAAACACATCAACTAACCTCTTCCCAAGGGGAATCCTGGTGATGAAAATTTTTCTTTATTCAGTTACAAAACTACTCATGCAATGAGGACACAGGGTTTTAAGTCTAGGTAACCTGAGTAGGAGGATGGGGTGGCTTTGACAGAAATATGAAAATAAGGAACTAGAAACCCAGTATCAGCATCCATGAAAGAGGTTAGACCTGGAAACATGAATGTGAGGTGCACTCAAGACAGAGTTGAAGTGGTGAGAAACAATGAGGGTGAGTAAACAGAACAGAAGCCTGAGAAAAGAGCATAGGTAAAAATATGATAATGAGGCAGAAACAGGAAAAGAAATAAGTGAAGAAAATAGCAAGGCCAGAAACATAGAATGAGAAACAAGAAACAAACACTCTTCTGGAAACCATAGTGGGAGACTTTGACACCACTCTGCTTCAGAATCCAAAAACATAGGTGCCATCTTTGATTGTCTCCTCTCTTATCCCCATATCCAACCCATCAGCTAATCAGGTTGATACAGCCTTCTCAATGTGTTTGGCATCTCACCACATTTTACCCTTGTTATTTCTTCCAGTCTGGTCCAAGTCATCATCTCCTCTTGCCTAAGATTATTGCAGTAATCCTTACTCTTTCCCTGACCCCCAATGTTCTAAATCCAGCACAATAGTCAGTGAGGATTTTAAAATAGCAGAAAGATTATATTGGTTCTGTACTCAAAAACCCTTCATTTACACCCAGATCTTTCAAAGAAAAGGTATTACAATGACTGACAACTACAAGTCTCCATGCAATCTGTGCACCCTTGGCTCTCAGATCTTGACTCCTGCTGCTTTGTTCCAGCCTACTCTCTCTATCCATCATGGGTTCCTGCTCCTGCTGCAAGTTTTCAGACACAGTTCTATATCAGTTCTACATTTCGACCTTTGTACTGGCTGGCCCTTTTTTTGAAGGCTTACATGAGACACCTATGGCACAAAATTTAAAGAGGTGTGGTCATACAGGCCAACCCTGAGAGTGAATGCCACCTTAAATTTTGAACCTAAGGGATCTCATTTCCCTTAATAGAAATCCAGCCCTGTATGTCTCATAAAAACTTGTGAATAAGATGGTCATTATTTCTTTCTAAAAGAAGAGGTAAAATCATAAACCAAAGTGGAGATGGTTAAAGAATGATGAAGAAGGAAAAGCAGATTATGAGGTACACATTCCAGAGAGTAGACTACCACGTCCTAAGGAGTGTTGTGGAGACTTACAGTACCTTTTTTCAAAGTTTGTCACGGAAAGAACATTAAGAAATGAGACCTTAGCTTAAATAGGAAGAGAGTTCCTTAGAAAACTAAAAATAGAATTACCATGTAATCCAGCAATATCACTTCTGGGTACATATCCAAAAGAATTGAAATCAGTATGCCAAAAAGACACCGACAGCCCATGTTCATTGTAGCACTGCTCCCGATAGCCAGGTTATGGAATTAACCTAGATGCCCATCCACATGTGAATGGATACAGAAAATGTGGTGTATGTATACCATGAAGTATGTGATACTATGCTAAGTGAAATGAACCAAATGCCTTGGATCGCATTTATTATGGAATTTTAAGAAGTTGAACTCATAGGAGTAGAAGTGAATGGTGGTTATCAGAAGCCTGGTGGGAAGGAGAGGTGGGTGGGGAGAAGGGAGATGGTGATCAAAGGGCACAAAGTTTCAGTTAGGCAAGAGGAATAAGCATTAGTAATCTGTATAGAACAGTGACTCAAATACTATGTATTGTATATTTCAGATTGCAAAAAGAGTAGATTTAAAATGTTTTACCACAAAAAAATGGTATGTGAAGTAATGCATTTGCTCATTAGCTTGATAGATCATTTCATGTTGCAAACATAGATCAAAGCATTGCATTGAACTCTCTAAATATACAGAATTATTATTTTCAATTAAAAATCCTTTTTTTAAAAATCCCCTCACATTGTACTAAGGGTCAGGAGAACAGTGAAGGAGAGCTGCTTACTCTGGGTCATAAGCAAAGGAAGACGGGTGGTTTGTAGGCCAAAGAAGAAAGCTAAAGATAGCTTCGTTGTTGAATATTCAAAAAACATGTGGTCATTGCCTCTGTAAGGAAGAATGTGAGAAGGAAGAAGAAACAAACAAGAAGGAGGGACCAAGAAAGACCTAGAACAGTTCAATAAAGGAATCATTTTGAAGGGAGGGTCATAATGGCCCAGCACGCAATGATGCAAAGCTCATAGGATTAAAATCACATTACACAGGAGTAGTTGTCACTGCTGTGGTGAAAGCAGAAAGAACGAGGTTTACAGTAAGGTGACATTTGAACAAGCTAAATTGAAGAAAGGTTCTAAGGTCACTGGTAAAACCAGAAGACAAAAAGATCAACGAGGTCTTAAGAATAAGTGCGAAAAGGATGTCCAACTGGTAAAATTAAATTGACCACCTTTTCAGTTCTTTTACAAAGGAGTCCTAGCTTTTGCAGCCATTAAGATATCCACTAAACATCTGAACTTGAAACAGTTGGAAATTAGACCCCCTACCAACACTCTAATCTTAAGGGGTTTGGAAAACAGGGTGGAAAAAAAGAGAGAGGGGGACAATTTTCATCAGTGTCTGCAGTCAGCTAGAGAGATATTCAAAATATCACATTTCAGATGAAATGAATATGAGCAATATATTCAGCTGGTGCTCACAAATCCTAAGGAAAGTTAATTAGCCACTTTGGGGATGTAGTTACATTTTCTTTACTGTCAATGCACTATGGGCAAAGGGCAAAAAGTTGAAATCACTTCTATAGGAATGAGATTAGTTTATGTACTGGTTTCAAGCCCTGGTTTTCCATACAGGTGAAAAATGAAACTAGACACACATGCTCCAAGGTTGCACCCGATTCACTCCTTGCTTGGGCAAGGTCATCTACACCTGCCATCAGGCCTGTTTTATAGAAAGACTCACTCAATCTTTCTCCAGAGGGCTCCAAACTACCGATCAATATTTTGTCCAAGAAGACAGAGGTTTCTTTTCCCCAGATCTTAAGAGATATGTATACCTTCTCTCAACTCCTCTATCTCTGGAAGATCCACCAACACATTGCTTCACTTGGTTATTTCAAATCTGCCTCTACTGAGCACATTTTCATTGTTGTAGATTCAGAAAATTATGAAGAGTTAATTTTATTTCAATTGCTCAAAAACATTTTTTTTTAAATTGGGGGCTAGGGTTGTGGCTCAGTGGTAGAGCACTTGCCTCATATGTGTGAGGCACTGGGTTCTATCCTCAGCACCAATAAAAAATAAATAAATAAAATAAAGGTATTGCATCCATCTACAACTAAAAAATTTTTTTAAAGAATATTTTTAAAAATTTGAATGCTTTAAGTAAATCAAATATCATATATATTTAAAGTAATCAACCTCTCAGGCTTGCTCAAAATCTCTCTTAGCTTGTACAGACATTCTAATTATGAGCAACTGTTTTGTCTCTTAAAGCACGACACAGCTAACATATCATGAACAGTAGGTACACACTCCTTTTAGCAAATCCTATTACTATATAAAGTTTTCAGCCCAATGGTCACAGGTGCAAGAGGCAGTGTGTCCACAGTTCTCAATCACATTCTATTTTATTATGAGTATTTCAGCCAGAGTGATCTATAATGAATATATTGGGTTTGTGCACTTTCAGAAGTTTCAGCCAGTGTCTATATGCCTTTGCCTTGGTGTTCCTGAGAGGAGGAGAGCCTCAGGGAGGGGTGGAAGAAATTGGAAAATATAAATAACAAATCAAAAATTACAATTGATTGGATAAACAATTTCCCTTAGTCTGTTTCTTAATAAGTGATCGATTTTATGATCAATATTCATTATTTCCCAGAACATACCAAACTGCTTATTGAACAAATGAATGGCTGAAACTACAATGACACAGAATCAAAAAGGTGAACCAATTTCTTTAATAACATGGGTTGAACAGACTGTCTCATCTTACATAGTTGTTCCACATCAATGCACTTTTCTGCATAGCCTTTCGGAAAAAGGCTGAAGTTCAGGAAAACAGGGGAGGTAATTCATTACATATTAAGAGAAATGGGTTACAGGAGCATGGGTCTATAAGTGTGAGGGCTGAGCTGCAGTTTGTGCTGGACTGCCTTTTGTCTGTTCAAGTCTCTGAGCTGTCAAACCAGGCTCTCCCTAAAGGCACCACTTTTTGAAGTTGTTACTCTCCTTGGATATATAATAAGACCCGAAGCCCAGGGCATGTTCACTTTCTAGAAATATTTTTTACTGGAATTCAGGAAGATGACTCACCAATAGTTGAAATAATCGAAGTCAAATCAACCACCTGATAGTTGACCCAATTTTTGTTTATTTGCTCTCAGATCTCTTTCAAAGTATTGAAATGAACTTGACCAATTCTGATCAACTATTTAAAAAAGCATCCAGCATAGTCTACTCTGTGGCTCCCCTCATCATCTTGAAATAATAGGATGACCAAAATATTTTCAAGTGGCTGTCACTGCCCTGATTTTGGGGGGTTTCCAGTGGTCTTGTGGACATAACGTACAGACTAGGGAAAGAAGCAATCCCACTGGCAGCAAGTGCCAGCACTAACTTCACCAAGTTGATAACACTAATGTGTGAACAGTGCCAATATCTGGCAGAGGGAGTCAGCAGGATCCTGGATTGGTAAAGAACCCTCAAGAGGGGCTCCAGCTGTGGTTGCTGTGACTCCCCTGCCCCTTCCAAAACAGTGGAGAGCCCCAGCACCTTGTTCTTTCCCTTTTGGACTGGCTCTTCTTTCTCCTCTGGGATAGTCCCATAGTGTCTGCAACAAGTGTCTAATTACCTGGCTTTCCGAGAAATGTAGGGCTGATCAATTATGAAAGCAACAAATGATTCACTTGTTTCTTTCCTTTTTTCTTTGAAACCACATCACTTGCTTCAAGTCAGTCATCCAAGGCTTAACCAAACTACTTAGGAAAATCTCATTAAATCAGGCTCTCCTAATTAGAAATTAGATAATTCTGACAGGAGCAAAGCTAAAGTTTACCTTTGTACTGTCTGTAAAAAAAATATTTTTGCAAAGCAAAGAAATAACATAAACAAGACTTAATGATTTCCTGAATCTAAAGTTCTAAGATAGATTCGACATTCTCCTAAGTATATCTTGACAGCAAGTTGTCAACCCTGAAGCTATCTTCATACTGTGTGTAAACCTCCACCTACAGAAAATACTCCAAGCCATAATTGTTAAACATTCTTATCTATCACTAAGGAAAGTCCCAGTAAAGACTTTACAAGGTAACATAATTGGAGTCTCGTTGTAATTAAAGCTATTTTAATATATGCATAAATGTCTCATGTATACTACATCATCAGGAATTCATACAAGTGAAGTTTTCAGACAACTGAGATTTTTATTTTAAGCAGCAATACTTATTTATTTTAATGAGGAAGGTACAGCAGAGTGATTAAATCTGAGTACTAAAGCTGAGTCTACTTCTGCCTACACCTTGGGCAAATTAATATCTTTTTGCCCGAGGTTCCTCATCTGTAAAATGGGAGTGATAATGGTAACTCTTCATGAGATTTTGCTGAGGATTTAATGAGATAATGCATTTTTAAAAAGGCTTTGATCAATGTTTCTTTCATAGTAAATGCTCAATAAGTGCAAATTACCATTATTTAATCCTTCCTGAAGGAAGTTAGAAAAATATATTGCATAAGCATTTGCCTTGTCAAACAGTGCACTGAGCATAATTGAACCCGTTCTTGTTTTTAAAAATCACCATAATGAAAATAATTGTATCATGCTTTAGGGGACCATTTTTTTATTTTTATTTATGCATATCAAATTATCATACTTATGTTGGTCTCTAACAGTTCATCCCTCTCTTTTCATTGCTGTTTATTATCTGCTATCAATATGTACCTAGTGTTTCTAATCAAGTAACTTATTTTAGACACTGTGGTCCAGGTGAGGTTCTGTGAGCAATGAATGCTCTCCTACAAATTACATGTGCTCTGTGGAAGCTGTTTTCTACATTGCTAATAAGAACTTTCTCATGTTCTCCTGAATTTAGAGTCTAGTCTTGATGGTTGAATTTTCTGGACATCTGTGTCCTCCATAAACACGGTGATACCATATTTAAAAGCCCTAGGTTCATATTCAAAGTTCCATAATCTAGAATTTTCACTGACACTGGTTATCCTCCAGTTAACAACCTGTTAGAGAATTATTTTATGAATCATGGTCCTCTTTTAATTGATAAAAGGGCACTATGCTCAGAGTGACTTCTTAGTATCCTGTAGAATATAATACTCATAATGTCCTATTTTCTATCTCCCTCCCACTTTCATCTATCAGTTACATTCATCTACAAATTGTACAAGTTGGGGGGTATTTTTGAGTAGAATCTTTCCCCAGTCATTCATCATCTAATTTGAAGTTTCTCAAATAAGACTCACATCAGAAAAATGAGATATGGAAAACTGTTAACAGCAAAGTCTCCAAGCATGGTAAGTGCATTCCTCTAATAAGTTTACATCCATCAGCATCAGATTCAGCACAAATGGAGTACAAACTTCATCTTACATGTGGTATTTTTTCATCTCATGGGGTGTAACATAAGCTGATGTGACGTTTAGGATTTACAGAACATAGATGTGTTTTTACTTAGCAAGAGAGAACATGTTTTCTCCAGAGAAGAGCAGAAAGATGTCAAAAACATATCTTCTCTAAAATATCATACCATAAAATGCTCATCTTATTCATCTCCATGTCAAATATAATGGAACCATGATCTAGTTACATGGTTCCATGGTGATCATTTGTGATCATGCATACCATAAAGACATCAACTACTGGCAGTGACTTCTTGTATCTGGTGGTAGTATTTTAGCAGGGTTATGGTAGAAATGAAAGCAGAAAAGAAATGAAGAAAAGGGCTGAGGTGACGGCATTACCAGCTCAGAAACTAAAACAATATGGTGAACAAAATAGAATCTCTTCCTTCTGTTGCCAGGCTTAAAATAGAACAAGATTAAAACAGCTAACAACCCCATGAAAACTTTTATGAAAAGATTTGTAGAGTCTTTGAAAATACTGCTTTTGCCTCTAACCTGGCATGGAGAATTACGGTAGTACATTTAAACTAAACATCATCTTGGTCTCCACCATTAAAAAATGGCATAGTCTAGAAAACTTAATTGAACACTTAAATAACCTCAGAATGAATGCCAGGCTATATTCATCATCCAAGGAACTGCAACCAACCATCCATGAGATGTCACCATCCTTTGGGTCCATACCACTTGTGCTTTGCCCAAATACCTTAGCTATGGCTGGAGGCTGTGTCCTGGCTCCAGGTTGAAGCCCAGCCATGCCCAAGCTCAACACCTCTCTTTCTGCTAGGCCTCTCATGCAGCTGTGCTCTGACCTGGAATAAGGGGACAGCAGTATGACTGGACTATGGACTGGTCTGCAGTACACTACAGTTCCCAAGTCTCACAAAAGTGTGGAAAAGAATTTACTGTCACAAAACCTCAGAATTTTTTTTTCTAGCTTGCCATGCTCATGCATTATCCTCTGTGTCTCTCCTTGAATTCCAATAATCACCTACTGCCAAGGGCCAAGGGTATTTACTTTGCTTATGTTCTCACCCTATCAAAACCTATTTTTGAAAAAGTTGGATTCATTCATCCTGAGAGACATAATTACTTCAAGTACTTCCATCACTGGAGGAGATTCACATTATGATAGGGATCAATGCTGTAAAGGCAGTAGTAATCTGGAGTACATAAAGTGATGTACTCAGCCAAGGGAAACGTTAGTTCTTCTACTCATATGTATTTTTCATGTACAAAAGTTCAAAGTTTTACTAATATTTAATATAGATATTGACTCTGGCATCCTCATACCATCTGCTATGCAAGTGGTCAAATGTCACATAAGCTACATGAAATGACCTGAGCGAAGAACAGGATTCCTGGCTTAAAAGCATTGACAAAGTTGCCTTTGGGACATCAGACCACTCCATTTTTTTGTGATGTTGAGCAGTTTTCTTAGGCTTACTTAAGGAAATTGATGTGTTATGTTTTCAGTTGTAACTAAACTAAGTCTCATAAGGTAGATGAGAAGATGAAACATTTATGCAAAGAAGTTGAAGGTAAGGAGTCAGAGTTCTACAGGATTAACAACAATCATGATAACTAGCACAAAATCTTTAAAATATAGAAAAACATTTACAATTCTTGGTAATGAGACAGAAAGAGACCTTGACAATCATTTATATCCTACATAGGTTACCTGGTTGTCTCATGAACAATAACTAGAAAAATCTTGTGAAACTTCAATATAAGTTTGTATTTTTCTTTTGCAAAAAGACAAGGGACATAAATTTGATGATATTTTTTGGAAGAAAACGTACTCAATCTGGTGCTTAGGTTTTTAACTTGATGTTGTAATCATGGATGAGAAATACTGTATTTTAAAAAAAATGAAAACTAAAACTTGGACTATGGGGAGAATAATTGGCATTAAGAATCATTTCCATTGTAATACAATTTTACTACTCAAAATGATATGTCTGTCACCTATAAAAAGCTCCCATATCTTCTCACTTCTTAACAACTCGAAAACAGAATGTTATAACCTGCTTAAAAATCCTGTAGATAAAATGCTCAGAGGGATTTAAATTCACTTGCTAAAATAGAATGTACATCTTCTAATTAGTTTGCAGAGGCAACTGGCTAACATCAGGGAAGATGGACATTTGCTTCTTAGGGATCAAACGAATGGAATGATGGAGAGGACTGAAATCTGGACATCACTGACTAGTGCAAGTAGCCACAGTGACTTTTTCCCATTATACCCATACTTTATTTTATTTATTTTATTTTTTTTAAAGACAGAGGTGTGTGTGTGTGTGTGTGTGTGTGTGTGTGTGTGAGAGAGAGAGAGAGAGAGAGAGAGAGAGAGAGAGAATTTTTGATATTTATTTTTCAGTTTTTGGCGGACACAACATCTTTGTTGGTATGTGGTGCTGAGAATCGAACCCGGGCCACACAGATGCCAGGCGAGCGCAATACCGCTTGAGCCACATCTCCAGCCCAATATACCCATACTTTATGATAAAGGATTCTCTATAGCCATTAAAACCAAACTTTAAAACAAGCTGAGCTAGAACCAGAAGTCATGTCACAAAGTATTTAACCAAGATGATAAAACATTTTCAGTGGCAACTAATCATAGTCATAATAACAGTTATCTGAAAGCAAAAGGCTTTGTACTATTATGAAAAATATTATCAGTTTTGTCTCTTCCAGTAAAAATACTTGTATATATTCTTTTAGGTATTCACATAGTCACACAATTTTATATATATTTATATATATACATATATATGTTATAAATCAACAAATAAACATTTGGGATAATCACTCAAAATTTTATTGACATGATACATAATTTTAGAACTTCAGCTGATTTGTTTTTTAGGAGATTTCTCTATATTCCCTTCATCTGTTCCTTTAAATAGTATTCCTCAGGTGGCATTTCAGATTGTTATAAGTAAAAGGAAGCATGGTCATAGGGAGCTCTTTCCTTTCCCCTCTGAGAGTAACTCACAATCCATGTAGGTGAGAAACAATGGTGTTCTGCCTCTGAGCTAAATCGGGTTAACAGACACAAGAAAAATTTGTGCACAACTGGGTTAGCCTAAAGAGGGAAAACATGATATTTCTGTTTATTTTTTTTTCTAAAAGTCTTTCTTGAGTGCCTGAAGGCTACATCCCAGGTGCTAGAGAAACAAGTGCCTTAAACTAATTCATTCCTGGAAGAAGTAGACACAGCTCACCTTCCCTCTGCCTACAAGAACTCCAACTTAGAAATAAGGAAACCAGTAGCCACTTTGTAAAACAGTTATACAAATTGCATTTGCTGTGTGCCTTTAAATTGCAAGGAGCAGAAGTGCACCTGTGATTTTAAAATATTCCTAACAGTGTCCTCTGAATATGCTCCACCTTCAGCTACAACATTCTGCCGGCAAATGCTATTCCAGTCCCTCTATTCCTTCCTCAGCCCTTCTGTTCCTCTGCCCACACGTTTCACGGAACTACCAGAAGCCACCAGGCAGGCAGCTGCCACAAAGCGCCAAGCAAGGATGATGATTTTAACTTCTTGAGGGACATTTTCCAAATGCCAGAAAACACAGAATCAAAGAAAATTAGCCATTCTGACAATCACACAGTGCAGATGGGAGGGCAAGTTCGATTCTGCCCCCAGTTACAGGAAAGGGCAAGTGTTTCAAGATCTCTTTTGTGTACTTGTGGTTCAGAAACATGTTCCCTGAAAATATGCTGGCAAAATCACTCAAACCTTTCATACAGTCTTGAGAAAATACCAAAAATCTGTAAAACAGGCTTCACGTTGCACAGCTCACTCCCATAGGAGATGAGCTCTGTGATTTCCATTTTCCTCTCTAGGCTCTTTTCCCCAACTTCCAAAGAAATTCTTCTATCAGAATCTAAATAAAAGCAATGCAAAGCAACGAGGTATACTGTTTAAGAATTAAATATGCATGTAGAGAAAGTATAAAGAAATGCACCAGCCAATTTCATTATCACAGTTATCTTACAGAGGAGAGGCCAGCAAAGTCATCAGAGAGTGGCACCCTCCATCAGCAGGTACAGTTTGTATCTTAAGTTGGGGAGGTGGGTAGTACATAGCTGTCACAAGTTTGTATACCTTTGGAGAGTCTTTAAAGCTTTTTTAAAACACTGATGTCTTCTATATTGCACTAGCTTTTGGTGTGATGATCTTCTTGAGTCTGGGATCAGATAAACCTACAGTCAGAATTTCTCTCTCAACATTGGTTTTTACTCATCTGAAACATATGCAGAAATAACAGTATCTATCTGGAAGATGGTTAGGAAAAATAAATTAGATCGCACATGGAAGAACTTAGTAATGTGCCTAGCATATAGGAAGTACTCAATAAATGTTAGCTATTATCAGTAATTATTTTATGCATTCTCAACAACCTGCCTGATACTCCTATAATTGCATTCATGAAGCATCCCTTTTCATCTTTCACTTTTGAAGCAATAAGCAAAATATAAAGTAACAAAAGATGTGAAAAGTTACCAGAGCAAACCAGACCCTATAAGCCAAATTCTGCTTCCCTTTGAGGCCAATTCCACACCCCCAATGCTTGAAGACAGACATCTTCTGTTTCAGAAAATAGTTCGCTCCTCTCAGCTTCAGGAATTGGGAATGGATTGTCTCTGGTGTTAGTGCATCAAAAAGAGATTTATTTTCCACTATTAGAAAAAAGATAATGTAAGAATAACCTCACTATGAGTTAGATACCACAGACTCACATGGTAAGTAGCATGTGTGCTTTCCCACAACTCTAGAATGGAACATTGTATGTAAGCATATATGTGAACCACAGTTGAGAACTCGGTGGCAGTATCTTTAGCTGTCATAAACCAAGACATTTCTGCAGCACAAAAGGCAACTTTTAAGAGTCCCACTTCAAGGCAAAACTGTCCAGAATTTACCAATACTGCCCTGCAGCATAAAACACCCATAGATTCTCCCTACTGAAATGTCTTCTGTGGAACAATGCAACCCCAGCATACAATGGAGCGCTTTCAGTCACTAACTTGCCATCTCCACTGACAAGCTGGCTGTTCTCCATGGATGGAGGATGGCTCTGTGTGAGACCAAAGAGGTAATTTCAGCAGCAGCCTCAATCGCTTGGCTAGTTGTTATCAGGATTGCTCAGGGAGCCACAAGGGTGGAGATGATCCAGGAGAGGTTTCAAAGCCTTTGCTGGTAACATAAAGACCACAGCTGCTGCCTGACCAGTGGCCATGGCCAATGAACATGCCAAGACACATTCTATTGTCACTTGATTGTGTTCACTCCCCTAGGGATATTAAATCTACCCATATTAACTGCGGAAGGTTCACTTTACATGCACTTACCCCCATGTAAAATGCATGTAAAATTGCTACATTTTTCTTTGGAGTTGCCTCATTCAGGAACCCTAAGAAGTTGTGCCCTCCAGTTCCAAGATCTGGTTGATAAATGAAGAAGGCCATTCCTTTTGTCTTTTTGGTTGATTATCCCTGATCCTTAAGATAAACTGACTCAATTATTATCATTGACTTTCAGCTCTCAGCCACAACCCACACAAGTCAATCTCAGACTCTGTTATTGTGATCAGGTTTTCCTATTAACTGACACTTTATCAATCTAGGATTTGGTTCCAGAGAGATTTCTGTAACCAAAAGTCCAAGTTGCTACTTCAAATCACTATTTCCCATTTGACCTGCACTTAACCCACAATGGGAAGGCCCTGTCTGGAAAAAAAAAAAAGTGGTATACCCAAAATCCTTAAAATAAGATGTGTACCTGCATAGTTTCTCTCTAATTTGTCAAATAAAGATGCTGCAGTTGTCCAGCTCAGAGAACTGCGCTGCTTGTGAATGTCAAGGAGTAGCCAGTGCTTCATAACCCAAGGCAACATTTCACTTCATCAGAGCTTGGCCACTGTATGGTGCCCAACTCCTCTCTCCCACCCTGTTCCCTCTGAAATCATTCTTCCAAATCCACAGCACTTAACATCAACATGAATGAGTTTCACATTCAGAAGTCGACATCACTTTAGCTAGTTTGTATGAAGCATAATGCACCAACAGCCAGAAAGTCTTCTAATTATGTAAAGACTGAGACCTTAGTCCACAGGAATTTACACTCTTAGACAAAAGTGGTTCAGATGGAAAGATATTGATTTCAAACATACAAACCATAATTTAAGCATTGAAACAAAAACATACAGTTCCGTCTTTAAACATGTCTTTAAGCTTGTTTTGACATAAAATTCCCCTTGCTTTTCGGAGTTTGCCTCAAAAGAATCCTATTTTCTCTGAAAGCTCTGTATAAGGAAAGACTGGTAGGGTTGGTCTGAGCCCTGGGAGTATTATGACTCAAGCGTAAGCAGACTGGCTTTGTGAATATCATGCACATAAAGTTGCAATTAGGAAATGTCTTTAAAATTGACCTAAAAAAGTGTATGAATGGGCCTACTACCTTGGCTAGCAAATAATAATAAGTACTTAAAAGAATTTTGTTGTACATTATGATTTTCTTTTTTTCTATATCAAATAACTATACAAAAGGGAATGAATCTTTGCCTTGCACTAATTATAGTAATTCTAACTCTAAAAAAAAAAAATTGAAAATGGAGTCAGGAACATTTACATAGTATTCCAGGATGAAAAGTGAAAAAAATCATATACTAGCCTGCAACTGGGGAACCTGTTATCAAAACTTTCTCCCAAATTTCTATTGCATTAAGATACCTGTTTTCATTTAGTAAAAAGAATCATTAAAATCACCTTAAAAATAAAAACTCTCACTAGATTAAAAAAAAAGTAATTAAGAAATATAATCATTCACACAATTCTTCTCTGGCAGCCATCTTGATTCTTGCCCTGGCATATTGTTCTAAAACAATAAAGATAGGATGGGGAAACTCCTTACTAATGAAACACTTTAAATGAGCTCCTTAAATACTTTTAACTAGCATTTAATTTATTTTTAATCAGGTGCTTATCATTTGTTAAATAAATTCCAAAGGCCCCAGGATTCCACAGCCCTTAGATAGGCTAATCTCCCATTGGGAAGCAACACATATTAAATAGTTGCTAAACCTTGGTAAATACACTTTTAATAATTAATTCTAGAAGTATTTAACTTGCAGTAATATACCGGATATTTCAGCAATATTGTAATCCATGGGATATTGCCGAGGGATTTCTCAGATTAACACATTTGGGTCCCCGAGTCCCATCTGTATACCTCTATCTGAATTAACAGCAGGTGATTCAACACATGGCTACCAGCTCCATGTGTCTGAGTGACCAATGATTTTATTACCATATCAGAGAGATCAAATCAGTGAAATGCATCAGCTGAGGAAATGCTTAGTAAGGGATGAGACAGACGGTGGCTTACAAGTCAACCTGGGTTTTCAAAAATGATAACTACTGAAAAGAAAAATTACTTTTCCTGTTGAGATGTGTAAATATTATGTAGATATTCTAACTCAATCTCTATGATGGATGGTGTTCAATTTTAAACATATTTCAGTAATGCCTTAATTTAATAGAATAGAAGATACACAAGATGTTGAAGGATCAAGGTGAGAATAAATTTTCTTGCACAGATGGTTTAGTCTTGTTCTAAAAAATCCATGGGATTCTTTACATCCTACTCTAAGAGAACAAAAAAACGGGGAGGGTTTCTTTCTTTTCATCTATAAAACTATACACCATAAATAACCACTTTGATACTTTCTGCATAGCTGGTCCTGTTCCTATTAGCCTTCTCTGACATGGCTGTCCTTCCTGCTCTCCCCCAATTTGATAAAAATTGCAACTCACGAGCTATAAGTTAAAACTGAAGTCAGTTGTGACCTCTGTCTTGAACGGAACAGATCACTACCCCACCCAGCCGGACATGGGCCGCAGTCTGACCAGCAGATGGTGCTACAGAGCAGGCAGCAACCCAGGGCTTCTCTTTGGATCCCAACACCCTCATCCAAGAAGGAACTTAAGTCTTCTGGCCAGTCAGTTGTCTGGGTTGAATAAGGAACTCTCCAAGCCCCATTTTTTTTTTCTCTGCTCCACTCGCTCGCCCCACCCTCAGTTTCATAAGTGTGTTCCTGGTATTTTAAAAATAGTGTGGCTTGTCCCTTGCACCATTCTGCAGCTTGTTCTTCGTGCCTCATAGATAACCTGTGTGAGCAAGCACGCTTTCATTCAGAAAGCAGTCTCCAGTTCCTGCTCCAGCTAACATAAGTACCGGGCCATGACGATGTTTTAGTAGTGATAAAAATCAAACATTTTCTGAAGTCATTGTACTCTAAAATGTTAATGCAGTTTACTTTTTTAAATGTGATCGATAGATGGGGGGAAAGTGCCCATAAATTACTAAAGGCAAAAAACATTTTATTAGCACGCACACAGTGCATTTTGCAATATTTGTTAGTCTGTGTTTTACTGGGGTGTGTGGGGGGGGGGGGCGGCGAGCATTTTTAATTTGCTGAAAGCTTGAGTTTTGTTTTGTTGCTGTTGTTTAAAAGAAGAAAAGAATATACCTGTCTTTGTCTCTGTTCAAGAGGGTTATCTCTGACATGACTCATTTAGGAAATGTAATTCTAATGCAGTATAGCTATAGGTTTCAATTAACGTTCTACCTTTCTGACAGTCTTTACATTACATGTTTTATGAAATCATTAACTATTGTCATGTTTCTATTATGATACTATTAGGAAATAAAGAGACTTATGTAAATAGAGATGTAAAAGAAATGTATGACAGTTACTCGAGCAACATCTGTGCACTATCATACATGCTCACACTAATTTTCTAAAGATTGTTCCATTCATTATAGAGCATTGTTAGTTGCAGTGGCACAACCCTTATTTCCATGCATTTAGGGAACGAGGCAGAGAGTGGGTAAATGAGAGCCTAATCAATACCACTTTTCATTTTGCATCTAATGTGCTGCCTTTCCCTTTCTTTTCCTCGTGCACAAATCCAAAAAAGATCCTGACGTTACAGTCATAAAATGTAATTCTTCTGCAGAAACACAGACAATAATGCTTTCTGTATTCAGGCGTATTGCATATTCTAATGGCATTTGGCTAAATTGAGTATGGATTTAACATCAAAGGCTTCATGAATTTTTCAAATGAGATATTAAAGTCAATATTTCAAGTGAAAGATATTTCAATTTAGTTGCATACACAACAATAAAAAACTTCTACAAGGTAGAGGTACTAGTGGCTGTAGCAGTATTAGTTCATTCAAGAAATTATTAGTTTATAAGAAAATCAAACACAAGGTTGTGATATGGCAACGACTCTGAATAAATTAGACTAACCGATATGCACTAGTGTACTTTATCTCTTGTAGGCTGAAGCAGTACACTTGCCACTGGCATGTTCAGGGATCCTGGCTATTTTTTTTTTCTAAACTCTGTTGATTAGCGTGAAGATTTGCATTGCCATTTCATAAATCTCCTTATTTTCATTTGTACAAGCGGCAGACTTAGGATGCGGAAAAAGAGCCGTTTTTCACCTTGCACTTAAGTGGATCTTCCTTCAAGGTGTCAATACCTGAAGTGGGTCTCCACAATGATGCTAAATGTTGCCTTTCAGGCAGGTTAGAGGATGCTCAGTTTCAATGTGTGGGGAGGTGCTGCAAATTGCTGACAGCCATCCATATCATAGCAGGTGGCTGATACTCTCAGACAATACACACAGGCTTGGATTTCTAGAGCACCTTTCTCCTGAAGAACTGAAGGCTGACCTACACACATGCCTCATCCCAATAAGGAAAGGAATGGCAGAAGGTATTTTCATCCCACATCACAGATGAATAAAAGAAAGGCATCAAGCATGAAAGCAATTTGCCTACCTGCTGACTGTGGCCCTTGGCAGAGTGCTTTTGTGGAGAGGTCAGCACCAGAGCTGGACCTGGAAATGCAACTCCTGATTTCCAGACTAAAGTTCTCAACACGGAACTGAACTGTAATCCTTTCACTTCAGCCACCAAGACACATGAGGTTGGTCTGTTTTGATTTGTATTGTCTTCTTGGTTTTGCTCTATAGACACCTAGAAAGGCAATAACCTGAATTTTCTGTGTAACTGTTCCCACCTCACCTCTCTGTTTTGTGTATGGCAACATGACAGTGTATTTGATTCACTGTCATGTTGTCAATCCTCATCAGTTTGGTCATGGATTAATTCTAACTTCATATAGACATTGTTAATTCAATACAGATACTCTAGGTAATAAAGATGTTTTAAAACAATGCACAAACCTACCAACCTAAATGAAATGATCACTTCTGGACAATGACCTTCAGCCCGCCTAGCCGGCCTGTATGTCCAAATCCTTTCCAGTAGTTCTTAGCTAAGCCACACACCAAACAGTGCAAATGCACTCAGGTCTGCTTGAAGTCCATTAACCCATGCGTTACCAGTGAATGACTTCAACCAACGCCATTGTCAGAGTTCTACTTCATTGAGGTTCTTCCAAAAGATGACATTTTGAAGGCCCAGCAACCTGGAAACCCATGAAGATTTCATTCTGCAACTTGAAGGACTATTTTCATCTTTAGGAGAAATCCTAACTTCATAAATACTGTGTAATGAGCAAGACACACACACACCCCTGAAACATTTTTTTCTTTAACAAGTATGAAATGTTAGAGCCTTGACTTGTTGCAGTTTCAAAGGATGTGGAGTCATCTAGAAAGATGTTTCCCATTGGCCCACCACACAGGTGCCCACAAAATACTCACTTCACCTGGTTAAGTTAATATAGGCTCATGTGGCAGGGCACGTTTTGCAATTGGATTGCAAGAAGCTATATTTCAACATATCCATACCCACCCCCAACAGCAACAACAGCAAAAAGCCTCCAGAACTGAAAATTGTTTCTTTGCTTCATTACATCTAAATGATCAGACTCATTTCAGTCTCAATTCTCAAACTTCCCTCCCTCCATTTATTCCTCTTTCTTTTTAAGGGACCCTATTATAGGGAGGAAAAACAAAATGGAACAAAGCTACAATTCAATGCTCATTTTAAGGTTTTCAGTTATAACAGCGCTCCTGGGCATGACTATTATATATTGGCTTCTTTGGAAAACTGTTGATCTTTTGATGTTTATCATTTCTTTATTTAAACTGTAAAAGGGAGCTTTGTGGAGAACAAGACTGTGTCTCTAACTAAGGCCTATATTAAAACACAGCCCAGGCCATGAATGAAAATGGAGCCTGTGGAATCAAACTATTCCCTCATCGGCCCCTGCCCACATCATAAAACCAGAAGCTATTTGGCACAGAAGAAAAGAGATGGGAAAACACAAGAACTAAAAGCTAGGGCTGACCATGTACCTAAGAGCCACAAATATAAACACAGAAGGAGGGGCGAGCTAAGCTCTGGAAGGTGGCAAGGGGAACATCAGAGGTTTATGTGATAGTCAGTGTTCATATTCCTAAAAGAAAGTGCACATTTTAAATTTTTCACTGCACATCTGTGCATTGCTATGTGTTTAAGGGCCTGCTAGGACTGGAATTACAGGAGATTTGAAGCTCACAACCGGGTAACTCTGGCAAAGCTATGTGGGGAAGGAAGGCTACTGAAAATCAGGGGCAGGGAAGTAGAGCCTCTGCCAAAGAGGAACATTACAAAAGGGTTCTAGCTGAGGCAACTGTCAGCTTTATATATGGGAACTTGAAATGGAAAAATTGGTAGTGCCATTGAACCTGAACAGCAGCTGTGAAATCAAAATTTACTCCCTAATCTGAATTAACTAATCAAAACCAGGTCACTCCTCCACCTTCTCTCCACTACCCACCGCATCGCCCCTGGGTTATTTTTCATGACCAATCGCATGCTGCAGCAGTAAAAATAAAGAGCAACAAAACAGAAGTACTAGAGGTCAAAGTGTCCCCACAAGACCCAATGCACTTGAGATTTATCAATGGAGGGAAGAACATAAGTTTTCCACTTTTCATCTTTTTGTCTCTGTGGCGCATAGACTCAGTAAAAGAGCAAGGTTACACACCTTCATCTCCGATGTACTCAAGTCGAAACCAGGAAATGATTTTCAGATGATGACTTCTGCCATCCAAGCTCCGAAGACAGCTAAAAGGTAAAGACTGCATGAAGCAAAACGACCACTGTGCTGGTAATTTCTAAAAATTCAGATTTGCAGCTAATTTCATACACAAGCACTTTTTGATCAAGCATAAGCATTTAATAAGATTGAACTGGTAAATTATCCAAAAGAAATACATTAAAGGGTGTACACTAGCCAAAGCGCGATTGAAGCTCTTATTAACTGGTGATTATCTTCACTGATCCACATTACCATTCCGTTGCAGATGTTACTGACATTAAGATGTATGATGCAGAGGCTGGAGAAAGAGCCCATTTAAGACAGGTGAATACTTAATAGTAATTCAACATACCAGGCACAAAATGTCTTTCACGGGAGTTCAAGGATTTTCCCTTTTTTTCTCTTTGCAATTTTATATGAATGTTTATAAATAAAATGAGAAATGAAACTCCATTTGGTAGCCATTTGACTTGCTCCAGTTAATGGCCATTTGAAACTTTGCAATTTATCATTATATGCTTCTTTCTCATCTGGCTTTATGTTTATTTTATTATTTATTTATATATATTTTGATCTTCCTCTTTGAATCCTTACAGAAGATCCACATTTTAAGTATGCAGATGAAATTTATCTGACCGGGAGCAGTTGTTTATCCTTCAGCTTTAGTGTCTCCCCGGCTGATACTGCAATGGTTAGCTGACTGCCCGCTGGATGCAGAACAGACTTGGAGCCTTGGGGAAGCATCTCCTTTGTTACTGCACAGCTCAGTATTACAGGAGACACTGCCTTCACCCCCACTCCAAGATGCCCTTCACTCTGCAGCCCAGGGTACATACGGAAATTTATCATTTCTGTACAATCTCAGTGCAACAAAACAGTCAACACTTTCAGGGATATTTCTCTCAAGTTGATTTTTAAGAAAGCAACTCTAGGTATTACAGCCTGAAATAAAGAGATTAAAAGTAAAATGATTTATAAGGAAGCAAGTTGAAACGATGGGAAGATCTTGAGCCTTTCTCAAGTGGTCAAGTCTCTCTCCCTCTCACTGTTTCTCAAACACAAATGTCAATTGGTGACCAATGTAATTCACGGGCTATACTCATACAAGCTCTTAAGTAGTTTAAAAAAATGCAAAAGGAACATAGATTCCCTCGGTACTTCTATCCTCCTTTCTGTATGGTTCTGATTTTTAAATGCACAACTTTCTCAAATAAATCTGTACCACACTGCACTGGGCTTGGTCAGAGTGTGACTTCAAAGTCCTGACTAAATAATGCTCCCCCAACCCCAATTCTTCTATTTCCTCTGAATCTTCTCTGTATTATATTGTACCCCAAACCCTAATCTTACTTTCTGGAGGGCTGATTGAAAGTAAACTATAAATGGCCAGGAATGGCAGAATATAGGCCATCCCCCGGCTGCTATTTCTTTTTCAACAACTGCCATTACCCACAGGACTGCGTAATGGGAGACTCTACACATGCAACAGAGCCCGTGGGAAGTATATTTTGTCTGAGGAAGTGTTTTTTTCCAATCACACAGCATAAACATCTACTTATTCTGCATAAGCATAACTCTGATCCTGTAAACATACACATATGTGTATTCATAGTTTTCTCTCCCGTATTTGGAAATATATGTGTGTTGCTAGTTATTGTTGTACATAAACAGAAATTTTACTGTTTTTAGGGGAATCTATATCATAAAATATCTTGCACATTCATATGCGAGGTTTCCAATATTCTGCTTTGTTTCATCAGACAAAATAGAGAGTAAAGAGTGACTTCTCTTTGGGTCAAGGAAAATGAGTTCCAAGGCGACTTAGTTGTCTTGAGCCGATGATTTTCAGATGGTGCTCAGAGATGCTGTGAATTTCTTCTGAGTTTCCTAAGGAGAGGAGACTTGGAGAAGACAAGACATGGAGGTGGAGTTTGAGGGAGGTTCTGTTCTTCCTACTTCTTTCCTTAGCCAAAGCAACTCTACATTTATTGATTTTATAAAAGTCTGAAATATTTTGCCTGAAGATGGGTTTCCTCTGCTTAAAGAAAGTGAATTGAGTTCTTTTTTAGGAAAAGTGGTGCTGGGGAAATGAATACTAACTCTATGGGATAAAGGGAAGACCCTTCAATTGGAGTCTTCAGCAAATTTCTCTGCCCTGGCTAATGATTCTGTTAGAAACCTTTTGAATACTAGGCCCAACCCGACTTTGTCTCTCTCTAGGATCACTGGAAGGATAGCTAGAAGCTATACAACAAAGGCATTCACCAGGTTTCATCTTTAGAACCTTTCTCCAGAATACAAATATATAAATAAATAACCTATGCCTATTTTACTTTTCAAAGAGACAGAATTCCTAATGTATAACATCTTATTTGTCTACTTAGTAGACAAGGAGTTTTATTTCGTTTTATAATTTAGTGAGCAGGGATATAAACTAAGAAGCAAAAAATATTACCATGGGTTGGTCCTTAAACCAAGTTGTTGAACTTTGAGCTGCCAAGTTTTACTCTGTTCATAAATGCTCCCTCCCCCAGAGTTGAATATGCAATTTACCTTTCTGCAAGGGGAGACAACAAAAAGCTTTACAGGCTGCTTTTCTCCTAGACATCCTACTCTGAGATGACAATACAGAGTTGGGATCAGGTGAACGGAATGCTCTGAACTTATGATCAGTTCTTTCTAATCACAAGTGCTACTTCACACCATGTGGTCCAACACCACTTCAATGTACATTTTGCCTCCCTTGTAGAGGACTTGTTAACCTAATTACCTCAAAGTCTGAGTGGGAGTAAGAGAGAAAAATAAAAACATAAAACAATAATAATGAGGGTTAAATAATAATAATAAATTTGCTCCCACTTTGTCAGGTACAGAGAAATTTTCATTTTGCAAAGAATTTCACACTTCCTACATCTTTGTATAACATATGTTATGTTCTAGTGGAAGTTAATTAAAGTTCATGTTTGACTGTTGATTTCTATTTCAGAGCACAGTAACCAGAAAAGGTGCTTACCCAAGATTGAAACTTTCGGTGGCATCAGTGATACCTTTGGTTAACTGATATACAATCCATTCAATTCCAAATTTGAAACTGCATCCAAGTATAGGGGGGAAAAAGATACCTATGGACTCTCACACTGTGCATGTCCATTGAAATCCTCTCTGGGGTTGTATATTTGACACAACCTGTTATCTCCTTCCCCCAACAAAGATGATGAGTCTCTGGTAGAGCATGAAGGGCACTCCATGTTTTCCTTGTGAAGGGATTGCACAGTACAGGAGGGATTATTTGTCATAAAGTTTCTGTACCACTACCAAAGAGTGCTCTTGCGGAATAGTGTGGTGCTTAAAATACAGTAATTACTGTTACAGTGTGAACAGCAACGTGAGCACCGCATCTAGAGCTACACGTGGTACCCAGAGTCGAGAAACAGCTGTAATTTTGGCTTTAAATATGTTTATGAGCATTCTGAATGGTGTAGGCTTGCTGTGCAGCATATGATTTTAATTTTCTTTATGGATATAGGGGGGCAATGAAATGCTGACTTTTGATATAATAATCTTTCAGGTTTAGGAGAAACTCTGGGAGGCCAGTAAGACCTCAAGCCCGCCCTCTTAAATCTCTACTTATAAAGTCCTCAGCAGTAGATGTGAGTCAAAAATATTTTACATTATATAGTATGTCCTATATCTCTGATTTAAATGAACCCTTTCAGTTGACTAGCCAGGCCAAGGAAATCAGAGAAAACCTGTAAAATGGAGGCACATATCTTATTTACAAAATAATAACTCCTTTCTTTGGGACAGAAGAAATGGAATCTTCCAAAGGAAAATTCAATTTCCTTATTTACTATACACAAAACTCAAGGAATAGTCATTTTTATATTGAAACTCATATTTAAACACACTTCAAAGCAAGTGCTAAATTGGTCATTTCTCAGGAATTGCTAAAGCAGATTTGCCTACAATAAAAAAAGGAAAAACATTTGAATTGCCTCTAGTTATTGTAAGTTAATTGTGCCTACTTTGGTTTGTTTCATTTAAAAGAACACATCCCAGACCAGTTAGTAGTTGAAAGATTAGTGATGGAGAAGAAATGGATCCTATAAAAAAGATGCACTTAATGAAATAGAAATGATGTTATTTCCCTCAAATGATTTCTATGGTGAGACACTTATAAATACCCATTTGACTAAAATTAGAGAAAATAAAATTCAATAGACAAATCTTACTTGCTAAGGTGTGGACTACGGCAGGTAATTTCATCTGTTCCTTAAAAATAAATCTTTTCTGCATTGCAATTTTTTCAGGAACATGTCTTATATCTGTCACTAAGGTATAAAGTTACTTCTCAAATTAAAAACAAAATTGTTTTGTCAATCAAATACTCCAGCCAGCTTCTGGTCACATCAAGAGAATATCACAAATGATACACTAAAAGCCCAGAAATGTGTTGACAATTTAGTCCCAAGTAGCTAATAGCCAATCTCTTAGGATGAAAAAAAATAGTTGAAATATAGAAACTATTGTATGACAGGAGCAACTAGATTCTAGACTTCCTAAGACAGCAGCGTGGCAGGTGCAAGTCTGTTAACCAAACTCATTTTCTTTCTTCTGGTACATAACTAGACTCCATTCCCAACCTCCCTCCCAATTAAGCTGGAGTCCTTGAAATGAGTTCTGTCTGGCAAAATATTGTTGGAGTTACTTGTGTAACTTCAGACTTTCACATTCTCTCTCACTTTCCATACACTGGCTCAATATAGAGGAAAGTGAAGCTCCAGAATATGGTACAGCCACATGGCAGAGTAGTCCTCATCCTAAATGACTACATGAAATCAAGACATAATGGATAAATCTGCTTTTCTCATGTGAAACCACTGAGATTTTGACCAATGTAAGTAGAGACATTGTGATGTCTGCCACCTATTAGAATTCAACTGAAAAGCACAACAGTAATAGTCCAGGATTTTTTAAGACTCCTTAGAGAAGTAGTACGTACATTCATTCAAAAGAATTTACTCAGCACCTACTGCAAGCAATGCAAAAAGTTGAAGGGTTCCTCCTTTTCCCTCATGATGCTCATAAGCCCAGTGATAAAGGAAAAAAGTTCCTGAGGTTAGCCTATGGATAGAAAGACAGACATAATGCATAGGGTGCTAGAGATGTACACATCCTTCTTACACGGACTTGGAGTATTGAAGTCTCCATGATGATGGTTATAATTCAAGCAGAAGGATTAGTGGGTGTCAGCCATATGGAAAATGAAAACATGAGCAATGGCAGAGGTACCTGAGTACAAGCCATGCCATGTGTGATAGAGGGAGAGGTTTATCCTTCAAGGAACTTCCAATATGATGGAATTAAAACACACCAGAGGTTTAATACCAGCTTCCATCAGTTGGCTGGCTTCATAACAGGACTGTCTGTTTTGCCCCACTTCAACATAAACTTTAAGAACAAAACTTTGCCCACGCACACACTCAAAAAGGTCTGAAGTAAGGTCATATTGATCCTCTTTAAATGGCCAATTCTCTAAAAGAGAAAAGAGCAGGCAGTCCTTCTAGTGTTCAGCTTTGGAAGAAACATCTTTATGGTCTGGCTAGATGACAACTGAAACTTTTTTGTGTTTCTGAAACTACCAAAAGGATAGTGTCTGTGCTCTTAAAATTCAGATTAATATTGTGTCCAATTATTATAGCTAGATATTGCTTTAAAAAGTTTCTGTTTTATCACTGTTGGAAGTTTATGTGTGTGAAATTCAGATACACTGATTATCAATTTAAGTGCACAGCATGCTATAATATAATGGGATGCTTTGCCTATTTATTATGATTTCTGGTTTGGGTAGGAGATCTTAGTTTTTGTTTATACATGCTTTTGACCAAAAGATGAAGCAAAAAAAATTGTACAGTTGCATTCTCAATCTAAGGACAATGATTAAGAGAAAAGATCTACTGAGGACACTGAGATCTGAAGTGTCTCTGAATCAGTGAACTATATAGAAAGAGGGAACTTAAAAAAGAAATACTGTCTGTATTAAAAATGTCAGCAGGTAAAAGTGGTCAAGGTAAACTGAATAAGTACACATTATGTTACAAGACATTAGTAACTTGCTTTGAGGAAATATATCAACTTTGGACAAAAGTAACCAATAAAATGTATTCAAGCCAATGCTATATTGGATATGTGTGGAATCTTTCATAAAACTTTGGACTTCTTGGAAAATAGCAGAGAAGACAATACCGCCCCAGGGGACAATCCATCCGAGTGGTATATTATCTCCAAGCCACCTGCAGTGTTTCTTATATAAATCAAAAATAGAAAGGCCCAGAATACTCTGATCATGTAATAAGCCTTAAATATTATTTTGAGTCACAAAAGAACACATTCCTATAAAAACATAAAAGAAAATCTTCCTAACATGAAGAATGTACTTAGAAATTTCATTTCGAACCTTGACTACCTTGAATTTTAAACCTCTGGAAGCCGAAGACGTCATAGTAGAATGTCAGTTTGTCAAGTGCCCTCTTAATAAATAATGGAAAATATAAAAATAGAAAAGAAAAAAGATATGATTGGACTGAAATCCAAAGTAAGGATCCTTCTGACCACAAAAGGAACAAAAATGCAGAACTGTGTACTGAACTAAAGCTGGACATCTACTGCATGTTAGGTCTTGAAGAAGCCATAGAGTTTAGTAGCCCCTACTCCTGGATGGAAATGGGAATGAAAGAGCTCATATGAAAGCAGGAATGAGAGGGGAAGTCTGGCTTACTACTTGGAGATAGGAGGTGAAATTGGCTAGTCTGGCTTAAGACAAAACAAAACAAACCATAATAAGCAAAAGTACATGGCTAGCCACCATCACCAAAAATTGAATTATGTCATCCGTTGATTCAGTGAATCGTCAATGTCACAGAAGATCAGAAGACCTGGGTGTGGATGGGGATAAAGGTTAGAGTCACACGGGTGGGTAGGAGGCAGTCACAGACAAAGCAAAAGGGAATGATGGATGTGGAAGGAGGAAAAAAAATTAAAATAACAATTAAAATTTTCTTTTCAAATGAGTTGTGAAACCAAAATGACATGGCATATTAAGAGCAGGAAAAAAGTTAGCTGACAAAATAAATATATCAGAATTTATTTAATATCAGAATAGTAACCATTCTAAGGAAATTAATTATATAGAGCAGTCTGGCAAAAATGCTAATGTTACTCTGTTGAAACTACAAAAGGAGATGCATGAAGAAATAACAATGATTGACTAAGAGATAGAAAACAAAAATGATAGATATGGAAAAGAACAAATTAGTAGCCTGGGGATGGAAAAGAATATTTTGTTGGAAAAAAAAAACTTATATAAAGTTTTTTTTAAAAAAACTTATTATAAACTCAATACTGAAAGTGGTTGAAGAAAAATGTAGGGAATCAGAAAATAAAACTGAGGACTTTACCCAGAATTATGCATATGAAGACAGAGAGTTTTGTTTTATTTCATTTTTGTGTTTATTTATTTCATTTATATAAATCATTTCTTTATATAGATTATTGGATAAAAGACAAGAAGAACAGAGTGACAAGATCTACTTTATACCACTTCAGCTAGTATGTACTGAAGAAATGAAAAGAAAATGGAAAAAAATAGTGAAGAAGTATAATTTGAAAAAATAAAACTGAGTTTTTCCAAACTGAAGAAATGAGGACTTAGACCTGAGTTCTTCCATAGGTATTCACAAAATAAGTGGAGATAAACCGAGGCCAGAAGGCATCCTAACAAAATGTGAAAAAAAAATGTGAGGGGGGGCAAGGAAATAAAAAATAAATTAAAAACGAACAAGAAGAGGGGGGAAAAAGATATTACCATGGCAATTATACTGATAACTGACATGTCAGTGGTAACAATAAATGCTAGAAAATGCTGTCAATTTAGTAGCTTTTACCCAGTTAAGCTATTTTTCAGGAGGAAAGGCAAAATGAAAGCATTGCAAGACATCCTTCACTAAAAGATCTATTAAAGAATGTACTTCAGAAAAAATGACAAATTAACACAGAAGGAAGTTATGGAACTAAGGAACAAGGATAAGTCCAGATATTGATGAAATATTCCAATAAATGTACTCAATGATTACCTAAAAGTAATGTTTGCCTGAGCACCTATTTTAAAAAAGCAAGTCAAACACTGCCATGATAATGATAATTATTATGTGTACCTTTGGGGTGGGGGTGTTCAGTGGCTGGTTAAGTCATCATGTAAGTGGTGTGCTTGAACTAATTCAATTTAAATTTTTTTTTAGCTGATGGACTTTTATTTTATTTATTTATATGCAGTACTGAGAATCAAACCCAGTGCCGCACACATGCCAGGCAAGTGCTCCACCACTGAGCCACAACCCCAGTCCCTGAACTAGTTCAATTTTTAGGAATTTTACAAGACAGTTATCAAAAACAGCCATTTTTTAAAGATTAGAGTACATAAACCTCTAATAAGATAAATTAAACTAAAAGCAAAGGTATTAAATACTCAAAACCCATGATTTCCAAATTGTTACATATGACTATTTTCTATGCTCATGAGGCTAATCTGTGCCAAGGATACCCAAGATACTTGGGGTGGTGTGCTACTTAGCCATGATTTTTCCAACTCTACATTCAGTGACATCACATTATAGCTTGGAATCAGTCATAATGGGAATTTTTTTTTAAGACAGAGAGAGAGAGAGAGAGAGAGAGAGTTTTTTTAATATTTATTTTTTAGTTTTCGGCAGGCACAACATATTTGTTTGTATGTGGTGCTGAGGATCGAACCCCGGGCCGCATGCATGCCAGGCGAGCACGATACCACTTGAGCCACATCCCCAGCCCCATAATGGGAATATTTATACCAGGTAAATCAGTAGATGTTACAAACTTAGGCTTTTTTCCCTTCTCCAGAGAGTTAGTAATGAAACATTTACCAGCACACCACTGGCTAAGGTTAATATATATAGAAGTATATACAAGAAGACTAGAAATATTAAGAATTTTATATTTTATCATGTTACATATCTTTATTCTAAAAATTAAGGGCAGTGGCAGAAAGAGAAGGAGAAATAAAAGAAAGAAGGAGAGAAAGAAGATACTGAAAAGGAAGATATTAGAATAACTATCAAAAAGATGATCAATCCAAAATGTAATAAAGAGAGAGAAACAGAAAACACAAACATAAATCTAAAATAAAAATAAAGAAATAAGTGTAAATGTTACAGTACTCAAAATAAATGAGAGTGAAAGCAAGAGAATATCAGAGCAGACTCAAAAACAATGACTGCAATGCTTACTAGACATATTTAAACCAAACCATACAGAATATCTAAAAATAAAGGGAATTAAAACAACAGAAAAAATACAAATTAACACAAAAGGAAGTCATGGGAATTAAGAAACAATGGTGAGAAATCAAAATAAAGCTGGTGTAGCTGTACGTTCTGTAGTCTTTAGTATATATTGCATCATGTCAACATTTGATCAATCTGATTGTTATATTGTTTTATCACTCTCTAGAAAATTCTATATGGTAGTAATATTTCCTAATAAACATGTTTTTAAAAAGAAAGTACATTTGATTCAGGGAGCCAGGAGTATTACAATAAATTTCCAGCTATGGTGGAAAAAATTGGTGAATTTTTTTTCACCTCTATAGCCTTCATGTACGACTTCTAGAATAAAAGAACTTTGGATTTTCCATGGTTCATGCATGAACTGCATTAGGATCATTGTCACATGTTAAAACCTGATTCACCTTCTGAATCAGATGCTTCATGTGGGGCAAGGTGGGAATTGGGCACAGCTATCTATTTTTAAAAGCCCATCCCCACCTCTATGAAATACATCAGGATCTGACAACCACTGACAGTTGATTCCTCATTTCAAAACAAACTTTGGTTATGATGTGTTCATAATCTTGGAAACAAACTATTAAGGATCTTTATTCTTCCTTTTATTGGGAAAAGATCCGAAAAGTAAATCCAATTAAAGACTAAAGGACTTGGGATTTACATGTATTAACGAGAAAAGCAGAGCAAAATAATTATTGATAGTAAATAATACTTTAAAAGCTCTCTGCCTCTTAGAGCAGAGGTTCTTTACCAAGCGTTATGGAAGTTCTGAGGGTCAACAAACCCTCTAAGCTCTGTGCAGTTTTATTTCACCCATACATTTTTCAGATGGCCAAGGTCATTACCTGTCATTTAGATTATTACCAAGTTTGTAATGCTAAATAGATCAGGAACCCTGATCTAAGAAGATGATCACAAGGAGCCAAAAATACTAAAGAGACTCTTCCCCAAACCTTGTAGCATTTCAGTTATGTTACAAGTCATAATCAAATGTTGCTCTCCATGTAGGGCTGAAGTCAGCCTTCATTCAATAGCAGGCAATGACTGGGGATTCAGGAGAGATAATTTACAACATAAGGCCCTAAGACCTCTCAATGGCATAAATGGAATCCATATGCTATGATACAGCCTTTAGGCAGGTACTGTGTTGAAAAGGACAGTCAACTAGAAGAATGGTGTAGGAGGCTGGTCATTGGGTCCCAGCCTTAACCCATAGGAGACTATTCTTGGTCAAGTCACCTGACCACACCTCATGAGCAAAATGAGATGATCATGGTGGGTTACTGTGTTAGTCATCTTTATGTCACTGTGACAAAATACCTGAGAAAAACAACTTACAAGGGGAAAGATTTATTTTGGCTCAGGGTTTCAGAGATTTCAGTCCATAGACTTCACATCATTGTTGTGGGCTTGCGGTGAGGCAGAATATCATGGTGGAAGAACAGGGCAGAGGGAAGTTGCTCACCTCAAGGCAACCTGGAAACAGAGGGAGAAAGAAAGGGAATGGGACAAGATACAGTCCCTATGGGCACGCCATCAAAGACCCATTCCCTCCAACTATGTTCCAACTCCTACAGCTTCTACCACCTTCCAAAAATCCATTTAGCTGTGAATCTATTAATGATTAGAGTTCTCACGATCTGGTCACTTCCTGAAATCCTCGCCTCTGAACATTTCTGCATTGAAGACCAAGCCTTCAACACATGAAACTTTGGGGGATATTCTAGAACCAGCCCAAAACTTTGTTACATAAAATTTTCTTCTTGTTCGAGATTCCATAATGCTACCAGAAACAATGCTCTCCCCTCAAAGAATAGAAGATAAGTTAACATTACACCTCAAGTGCAGATCTAAATGGAACCACAAAAATTCAATGATGGACCACAGATAGAAAAATCCAATTTTAAGGGGGTGGGAGAAGAAAAAAAAAAACTCTTACTAATCCAATAATCCATACATTAATTCCATAAAAAAACTAGCACAACACACTATATTCCTCTGAGTGCATAATTAAGTTTTAGCAAACAGATAAAGGCCATTAGAATGACTGAAAGTAAGGGCTATGATTCTCCATTCAAGGTGTTCTCATTTCTTTTGAAAGTTCAAAATCAACAAATTAGATAAGCCTGGGCAGGCTGTGATTCACTGGCAGTCAGCCCAAACCACCATTTGTCCTAGGAGTCCTAGAGTCGAGGCATAATCATGAAGTATGTGCCCACTAGGTCTTCAGAGTTGTGACTGCATTCATCTTTAGCTGACCCCATCTTTAGTATTTACTATTTCTAAAAGTCCATCCGTCTAATTTCATGGTTCCCAAAATGCGTGCCAAGGCACCATGGACCACTGCTGCAAATTCACAGGGCCTATGCATAATTTATATGTTCAAGGGCCTCACACCCTCATTTCCTAAACATCCCATGAACTGCTAGCAAGGAATTTTGTGGTTCCAACATTAGGTCTTCCTATAACCTTTTCAATGGCATCACATCATATCTTAAGAAAGGAAGGTTTTGATGATACCTCTTAGAAAAACCAAGTAAAACACACACACACACACACACACACACACACACACACACACAAATTCATTGTGAAATAAGAAACAAAAGAAGCAGCAACCCAATGTTTTTGAGAAGTTGTGAGGTGATTACTACATACCCATACCCTATGATGTAGTGATTGTGATTAAGAATAAAATAGAAATATGATTTCATCTTTTCAATTTCTTTGCATTATTTTTTCAATGTTATATTAGGACATGACTATTTATTGTTTAGACCTACCTACTTAATAAATAGCACTGCTAAGTATCAAAAATATCACTGAGACACCAAGATTGTTGTTTTTTTTTAAAGTATGAGAACCACTGGTTTAGGCTCAAGGGTAATTCAAAACTTGAATAGAAAAGCCATAGGTTCTAAATTTTAGGACACATATTTGTTCTTCAATTATATAATAGGAGGATGAGGGAAAAGAGGAGAAGAGGAGGAGGAGGAAAAAAGAAGAGAGATAGTGATAGTGATGGTGATGTTCAATTAATGACCATCATTATTTATTCATACTGGTATTTAGTAAGTACCAGATTTTAAACTAAGTACTTTCACTTAATCTCTTTCAATCCCATGGCTGTGTGTTCTTATACTTAGTGAATTTCCTGTTCTGGTCAGCAAATAGCTGTTATTCCAGTCCCTTAAGGACTTCCCAAGGGCTCCCCAACAACTCCAGCAGTCCTGGTCTTCCCCCCACACACACACATCCAGGACTTATGCGTACTAGAACAACTAAAGCAGCAGGATCCTGCTGCAGTCCTATGCTTGGCTTGTCTTATGATGCTCAGGGCTGGGGCTTTTGGTTGTTGCATATCCTGCATTCACTTGTGTTACTACTTTTATGAAGATATTCTTTTTTATTCTGAAATTTAGATGTCAATTTGATTCTAGTTCTATAAAGACTCCCAAGCCCATGATCTTCACCATCACATGTCTAAGCCCAGTCTATTTAGAACCATCCACATTTCTAATACATGCATTGTTCAGTGCCTGGAAACTACTTTGGACCTGCAGTCAATTCATATACCAGTAGATTTAGATTTGAGCACCAGTTTTAAACATGAGGGGTTCTTTCTACTGAAGTTCTTAATTAGCTACCATCAACTTCCCAATTTGTGAGTACACACTCCTATATTTTATAGTTGAATTTAAAAAAATCATGTAACCATGCCTATCATCCCAGTGACTTGGGAGGCTGAGGCAGGAGGATGGCACATTCAAGTACAACCTCAGCAACTTAGTGAGATCCTGTCTCAAATTAAAAATAAAAAGGACTGGGGATGTATCTCAGTGGTAAAGTGTCTCTGGGTTCAATCCACAATACAAAAAAAAAAAAAAAAGAAAGTATATATTCTGCAAGAAGCAAACTGCAGTAGTTTAAAAAACATAGTCTCTTGCTTTTCAATAGCAAATGGAATCATCTTAGCAGCAGGCTGTATCTGCAGGAGCAGTTCCTGTAGTCTGCTATATGTTTCTTTTTTTTTTTTTTTTTTGAGAGAGAGAGAGAGAGAGAGAGAGAGAGAATTTTTTAATATTTATTTTTTAGTTATCGGCGGACACAACATCTTTGTTGGTATGTGGTGCTGAGGATCGAACCCGGGCCGCACGCATGCCAGGCGAGCGCGCTACCGCTTGAGCCACATCCCCAGCCCCTGCTATATGTTTCTTAAGTGCTCCTGGTGGAACGGCTCTTTCCTGGTCCCAGGACACCCACTCTCTCGGGGCACTCTCAATATTACTAAGAGAAACCTAAGAATTTCTGATTTGAGATATGATTGTAGCTCTCCACAAGACTGCATACCTGCTAATAGCAAAACACATTCAAAACTGTCGCTTCTTTCAGAATGAACACTACCTCTCCAGTCCAACCAGGTTGATGGGATGAATTGTCAACAGCAGCCTATATCTTAAATAAAAAGAGGGGGAAATCCCTGCCTCAACCATACAGTCTTATGTCTTTCAAGTACAAAACAGATTTACTGGATTCTTTATAATTTCATCAGAATGGACCACGAGTGTCCTCCCTGAATAATCTCATGGGAGTCTTAATGGAACAAAGACAACCGACCACCTCTTCGTCTTAGGGGAAGGTCCTCACTCTCTCATTCGTACTTGTTCTCTCCTCTCCTGAAATCATGCTTCCACTCTCTTGAGGAACATGAATCATGATTATTCAGTAAAATTGAAGTGCTCACAAAATGATCACAGTAAAACAAGCAGTATCCAGCTCGATTTTGTGTGAACAAGCTACTCTCTGGACATAAATGCCCTTCACTTTTCCAGGCACTATTAAGTAAATTTCCTCTTTCAGTGTTCTAATCAGCATCCTAGAAGGGCAAATTCATCTCCTATCCATAATGATTTGCTCCCACCGAATAATTTAATTACTCCAGCTCACCAAAGGTTCAGGTCCACTGTAATTAGAATACCATAAACTTCAACTGGGTATAACAAGGACAGTCATTTGTGTCTTCACTCTGACCTATTTTTACAAGTTCTTAAAAGAAAGTTTTCAAAACACTAACAGCAAGACATTTAGATAGAATGGATCTCCCGAATGCAATCAGAGAAGACTTACTGGGCTGAGCAAATCAGAGGGTGAATCAATTGTTGACATAAAATTCAGTGTCTAAGGCTAGGAATGAATTGATACTTTCATTTAGGTAAACTATAACACAAGTATGAATTAGGCTTAAAATAAAATAGTCAAGTGATCAATTTTAGAGCTAATGGGCACTATGCCTCAGCTTCCTCTATTCAAAGTTAAAATAAATTAGGTTGAAAAACGTAATCAAAGTCCCATGACTAGTTAATGGCAAAGCCAAATGAGGATCCAAGTTTCTTACATCTTGGTTTCCCATCATTTCCCATTTAACATACATAGCACCACCAATCATCCAAAAAGGGCCATACTTTTTCTTTGTAACTTTACCCTTTGTGTATTCTTTGAATACAAATACAAAGAACCAAATACAAATACCCAATTTCACTCAAAATCAAGTTACTAAACATTTTCCTTGGGCAAGATATGTAAGACACTTAAAAGGCAGAGTAAAGTTGACCAACATGTGTCAAGAAACCTACAATTTAAGAGGAATCTAATTGAATAGAATTATACTGTTCTATTTGAGAACAGATATTCTGGATTATTCTAGGTTATTCTCTACATTTTTTAGCACGTTTTTAAAACAGAAAATGATTCTTTTTGCGATTTGACAGCTTTCGGCAGTCTATAATCCTTCCTGATATGTAACATTTTGGGATAGATCCTGTCTTAAAAGTAGGCTTTATTCTTTTCCCTTGCAAATTTGGAAGTCAATTTACAGGAGCCACACCTGAATGAATTCCTAATGGCTTATTTTAACTATTGTGAATTTGTCTTAACTAGTGTGATTAACCTCGCCCAGAAAAAAAAAAAATCTTTTTTTTCTAAATAGAGAGCAGTTACTTTAAGGAGAAATCCTCCCCAGTCATAGTCAGGGAAGAAAGAGTAGGGAGGATGCACCAAAGGCACCTAGAAACTGCAGAAGGAGACCACCCCATTTTAATGCATTCTCAATAACTGTGTACACTCCCTGCAAAGGAAGCCTGCAGAAGGGTTTCTAAGTGTAGATGTGAAATAAAGAGCTTCCACGGATGATAAAGCCCCCCACGCCACCATCCATCTTTCTTCTTCTCATTTATAGATAGAAAACTGCACTAGGAAGACAACAGGCAAAACTATCAGAAGTCAAGGAAGGAGTATGTATACTTTTAATTCCATCATTAGCTGACTTTAATTCAGGAGCAGAAGTCCAATGACCCACACAATTTATATCACATGTCCTAGGTCTTCTAGAAGCCAAAGAAGAACAGAATTGAGGACGATTATATTTATGCTGAGCCCTTCAGAGCAGAGTGTTTAGATATTGAAGTTTAAAGAAGGTGAAAATCAAGAGCACACCAGGTGAGAAGCACCATAAAAATCAAATGGGCTGCAGAAGTTCAGGACGGAGCTGCTGAGCCCTCTTATTCATGACCTTCAAATGATGTGTCAAGACATATTTGTGCATTTGGGACTTATAGTCCAACAACTCTGAGACTCCATGTGTGGCCTAAAAACATCTGGCATGAAATTGCAACTTCTCGGGACCAGATTGTCTAATGTCGAGTAGCACAGTCAGTGTCTCAAATTAGGCCAGGACCAATGTCACAATGGTGCTTTATCTTCTGTGCAACTCACTCTGTGCAGCTGTTTTCCCTTTCCACCTAGATTCCTAATGCCAGGACTGCCTCTGAAAGAGCCAGTCCCATCCTGCTCATGCAAAATAGAAGACTGGGAGTCAGATGTTCAATCACACAGTGTACATTTATTGAGCACCTGAAATCAGGAGGCATAGTGCAGGGCACTAAGGAATAAAAGAGACCCATGCCAGCTTTTTTGCAACTCGCAGGATTCCAGGGCAGATCCAAATACCCTGTTTCGTTGTCAGATAGCATGTTCTGACTTTTATAATGTAGGGTTACTACACAGTTCCTTTTTCTCTTTTCTTTCTTTCTTTCTTTCTTTCTTTCTTTCTTTCTTTCTTTCTTTTTTTTTTTTTTGGCTCATGTTAGTTATACACAACATGAGGATTAATTCCGACATAATTAAAAATGCATCGAATATAATTTGCTCCAATTTAGTCCCCAGTCTCCAGTTTACCTTTACCCTCCTCTTCCACCCTCACTAATAATTCTTAAAGAACTAGGAAAACAGGTTTTTTTTTCTGATTTTAGAATATAACATTGAGGACATAGAGAACTGAAGTAAGAGAGGAATCTGGTACTTTTTTGCAGGGAGGGGAGGTACCAGGAATTGAACTCAGGGGCTCTTGACCACGGAGCCACATCCCCAGCCCTATTTTGTATTTAGAGACAGGGTCTCACTAAGTTGCTTAGTGCCTTGTTTTTTGCTGAGGCTGGCTTTGAACTTGTGATCCTCCCCTCTTAGCCTCCCAAGCCCCTGGGATTACAGGCGGGCACCACCACACCTGGAGGAATCCTGGTACTTTTAAAGATAAAGTAACATAGAATTTAAAGGCCTTAGTAATCCAAGGACCTGAACAGACAATTCTCAGAGGAGGACATACTATCAATCAACAAGCACATGAAAAAATGCTCAGCATCTCTAGCAGTCAGAAAAATGCAAATCAAAACCACCCTAAGATACCATCTCACTCCAGTAAGATTGGCAGCCATTAGGAAGTCAAACAACAACAAGTGCTGGCGAGGATGTGGGAAAAAGGGTACACTTGCTCATTGTTGGTGGGACTGCAAATTGGTGCAGCCAATTTGAAAAGCAGTATGGAGATTTCTTGGAAAGCTGGGAATGGGACCACCATTTGACCCAGCTATTCCCCTTCTCGGTCTATTCCCTAAAGACCTAAAAAGAGCATGCTACAGGGACACTGCTACATCGATGTTCATAGCAGCACAATTGACGATAGCAAGATTGTGGAACCAACCTAGATGCCCTTCAATATATGAATGGATAAAAAAATGTGGCATTTATACACAATGGAGTATTCCTCTGCATTAAAAAATGACAAAATCATAGAATTTAGAGGGAAATGGATGGCATTAGAGCAGATTATGCTAAGTAAAGCCAGCCAATCCCTAAAAAACAAATGCCAAATGTCTTCTTTGATATAAGGAGAGTAACTAAGAACAGAGTAGGGACGAAGAGCATGAGAAGAAGATTAACATTAAACAGGGATAAGAGGTGGGAGGGAAAGCGAGAGGGAAGGGAAATTGCATGGAAATGGAAGGAGACCATCATGGTTATACAAAATTACATACAAGAGGAAGTGAGGGGAAAGGGAAAAATAATACAAGGGGGAGAAATGAATTACAGTAGAGGGGGTAGAGAGAGAAGAGGGGAGGGGAGGGGAGGGGAGGGGGGATAGTAGAGGATAGGAAAGGCAGCAGAATACAACAGACACTAGTATGGCAATATGTAAATCAATGGAAGTGTAACTGATGTGATTCTGCAATCTGAATACGGGGTAAAAATGGGAGTTCATAACCCACTTGAATCAAAATGTGAAATATGATATGTCAAGAACTATGTAATGTTTTGAACAACCAACAATAAAAAAATAAAATAAAATAAAATAAAGGCCTTAGTAATAAAAGGCAACTAAGAGTCATGAGATCTCAGATGACATGAAATAAACTTCTTATTTTGGGCTCATGTTAGTTATACACAACATGAGGATATTTACTAAATAAAGTAGTATACTTGTAATAAGGCTACCTCATTGCCCAACTATGGGATGCTCCTCATATCATAGTCTAAATTAGTGACACCCGGATGTTGTGCTGTACACCCATGTGCAGGCTCTATGCAGTAGCTCTGCATGAATGCAGAGAATATACCATTAAATATCGGTCACATTCAGACCTACCCCATCCCAGCTGCATCTAATGTTCATGAAGCTTGTGTCTCACTTTCTACTCCTGGGCCAGACCCTAATAAGATGTAGGATATGAGCTTCCTTCCCCTTATTGCCTATATCATAAGATCAATTTACTTTTAATAAGAAGGCTCAGCACTGTGGGAACCCTGCAGTGCTGAATACTTATACTAAGTACCTCCCTTTTGTTATTATATGTAATCCTCAGAACAACTTTATAATTCTTGCTATTAAGGCACCCATTTTATAAAGAGGGGATTTGTCTAAGCTGGCATAGCTAGTAGGCAAAACCTGAACTCAAAACCAGGTCAGCCTGATCTGAAGCCTCGGTTCTTCACCCTGTCCTATGCTGCCACCTGTTTCTTCTGCCCTCGGTGACTTGATCATTTGTAAACAGTTATTGGGTGTCTACTATGTGTCAGCCACAGCCTCACAGTAAATAAGAAAAAAAGACTTAAATCAAATGGGGAGGACATTTATTCAGTAATCAAGTATATTCTTTTAAAAAAGAAAAAAATAATTTCAAATAGTAGTAAGCTCTATAAACAGAGTAAAATCAGGTACTAAAATACCAAGTGACTCACTTCCTTAAAAAAGGTAGTCCACAAAACACAATGGTTAAGAGCTGAGTGAAAAGAAAGAGCTAGCCATGTGCAAATCAGGCAGGATTTATTTCAAAAAGTTAAAGGCCATGAAAAAGGAACAACTTTGGCATGTTTGGGACAAACCAAGAAGCCCATGAGGACAGAACGTGAGCACTGGAAAGGGTGGAAAGAGATGAGGTCAGTGAACTGGGTTCTGTGGGTGTTTTTCTGAATACAATGGCAAGTTTTGGAAGGGTTTAAGTCACAGATTAATATGCTGTGACTCATTAAGTATTTAAAAAGGCACCTGGTCTCAGTGTGGAGTGAACACCATAGGTGCACAAGAGTGATAACAAAGAAGCAATTAGGAGAATGTTGCAAAACCAAAAGTAAGAGAATGAAGATTCAGCTAAGGGCATAAGGTGAGGGTGGAAGAATAGTCCGATTTCAGTGGCATAGCTGTCAAAAGTTATACAAAATAACATATAAGAGTTTACGAGGGGAAGGGGATAACAAACATGGAGGGAAATGAATTACAGTAGATGGGGTAGAGAGAAGATGGGAGGGGAGGGGAGGGGGGATAGTAGAGGATAGGAAAGGTAGCAGAATACAACAATCACTAATATGGCAGTATGTAAAAATGTGATGTGTAACCGATGTGATTCTGCAATCTATATTTGGGGTAAAAATGGGAGTTCATAACCCAATTGATTCTAATCTATGAAATATGATTTGTCATGAGCTTTGTAATGTTGTGAACATCCAATAAAAAAAGAAAAAAAAAAGTTGGGGATGGGTATGGGGCTATAGCTTAGTAGCAGAGAGCTTGCCTAACATGTGTAAGGCACTAGGTTCGATCCTTAGCAACACATAAAAATAAATGAATAAAATAAAGTCAATCTGTCCATCTTCAACTATAAAATTTTTTTTAAATAGTTGAGGATGGGCAAACAAGGTGGTACATACCTGTGATCCAGCAACTAAGGAGACTACGGTAAAAGAACAGCAAGCTCAAGGCCAGCCCCTAAAACAGCCAAATGCTGTCTCAAAATAAAATAAAAAAGGCTGTGGATGTAGCTCAGTGGTAGAACACCCCTGGTTCCATCCCCAGGACCACATTAAAAAGAAAAATTAAAGAGTTGGAGATGGATTGGACGTGGAATGTGAAGAGAAAAGAGGAATTAAGAAAGCCTGGGCTGGGGATGTGGTTCAGATGGTAGCACGCTCGCCTGGCATGCATGGGGCACTGGGTTCGATCCTCAGCACCACATAAAAATAAAATAAAGATGTTGTATCCACTGAAAAACTGAAAAATAAATATTGAAAAATTCTCTCTCTCTCTTTAAAAAAAAAAAGAAAGAAAGAAAGCCTATATGGTTTTGCCCTGATAGTGACTTTTGTTAAGTGAGAGTAAAGGAGTGTCAGGTTTGGGTAGATGTTTGTAAAACCAGTAATTTGGTTTTCATTATGTTGAGTGAGATGTAAGAGATTTTAATTTCTGGTCATCAATGTTGAGATTTGGAAATCATAAAAGGAGAGTTTTAAATAGGGAAGTGATCAATGTCTTCAGTGGCCATGGGACGAGATGAATTCCTTTAGGGACTGTGGACAAAAGTGAAATAGAGAAGAAGGTTGGGGATAAGACTATAGAGGGTGCCACCATTGAGAAAAAGAGCCAGAGGACACAGGAGAAGCACCAAAGGACAGCAGAAAACCCAAGGGAGCCTTTGAGAAATCTTTTTCTTATCTTCAATATGGAAGGGACAAATACCAGCCTTGACCACCAACCCCCAGGAGAATTACAAGGTCAAATGAGACTGGATAAGAGGAAGGAACTGTAACCTAAAAAAGGGCAATGTATTTATAAAATAATGTACTTTCTAATTATCTCATCTCTACAGTGTACTGTCTTTATGGATTTGAGCAAGTTACTTTTCCTCTGACTCACAGTTTTCATATCTATAAATGATCCTGGGCTCATAGCATCTTTTTCTATAAATCAAATAAAATAATATACATTAAGCACTTAAGTTGATTAGCTACAAGTAAATGTTTAAAACACAGAGATTGGGAGATGCCTGGTTGGCATTGTGGTCTAGTAAGAATAGCTTGGACTTTGGCTTCAAATGGACCTGATTTTAAATCCCAGCTCTGTCAATTCATTGGTAGTGCATCATTTAGAAAGTTATTGAACCTCTCTGAGTCTACTATTGCATCTGGAATATAGGAAACATAACAGCTACCACTTGTGGCATAGTGAAGATTAAAATGACAGATGCAGAGTATCTGATATATAGGAAACACTTAATCATGTTTAATTTTATTATATTTATAATAATTATTACTGCCTAAGCCACAGAGCTAGAACATGACACAACTCAGAGATCAGGTGCCAAATTCCAGTGTTTAGATTCTATGTTCAGTGTTCTTTCCACCAGATCCTGTCACTCAATAGCACTCTCCAAGCTGCCTATTTATCACCTTTAAAAAGATAAATAAAATTTTCCCTAGAATTTTAGCATCCCACTACCATAAGTCCACAATCATTAACCCCTCTGGTCTAATGCTTTTGCAATACCTTGGTGCTCAAAACAGTTGTCTTGAGAGGAAAACAGACAACCTCCCAGCTTCTCCACCAGGATTGTGAAGGTGGCTAACAAAACTATTTTCTTTGAGGTTCCAGTGTAGCTAGCTTAGTGGGAATGAGAGAGCTGAATTTCCACATTTACCCAGAAAGAAGCTCTGACTTCCTATGCATTCAACTTGTTTTTTTTTTTTAAATATATAAATTAAACAAGAGTCCTCAGATTTAAACTTAACTTGCATATTTAACTCATCTGCTTTGACATTAACTATTGGTGAGAAAATAATGGTTATCATGAACAAATATTATAATTATCTCCAGTAAAAATTCTTTGGGATTTTCAGATGAAAGGTGCTTATAGTACAGGCTATGATTCTTCTATGATTAGCTATCCCCTAGCCCAACAGCACTTAGTAAAATGTGTGAATAACCTTACTAACTGTGGATATTGTATTTTATATTTACATTTTCAAGGTTTTATTGCTGTGCGAATATTATTCAAATAGTTTTCTCTAGCCAAGTTCTGTGTGTTTACTTTGAATAACAGACCTTCACTGGAAACAAATACTATTAAAATGGCTCCCACACAAGGAAATAAAAAGAACTGAGATGAAGTTGACTGGTTACACACATATACGCTGAGCGTGAAATGAAACATGAGGAAGAAATATAAAGCTTCTGAAGGAGATAAACTAGAGTTTGAGTGGAAGATGTAATAAAGCAAGGAATCAGAAACAAATTCTCTGTGAATTAAGCGAGGCTGCATTTATGCTCTTGCTCGAGCCTAAATCCCTCTGGTAGGCTCTATGAATGATTCCCAAAGACGTAATTTTTACCCTTAAGGAGTTTGCAGGCTAGCCTAGAAAGCTAGCTTCTGTGCGCACACGTGTGTACACACACACACACACACACACACACACACACAAGCAAAGCTTACAATGCAATACAGAAAAATGTACAGATTATACAGAAAGAAAAAAAACAATTTAGTTTAGGGTTAGCTCTACAATAGAGTACAGAAGCAATCCACACCTATAAATGGCTGCATAAGTACTTGGTCTGGAGTGTGTGTCTCCACTTTTGACTTATCTGTTCTTTCAGTTCTATAGGATAGCCAAAACTATGTCTGCGTGAAGCGCTCGGAGCAATGTAAGGTCAACATTCTACCTATTGGATTCTTCATTCTGTCACCCTGATCTATCTATCCATCTATCAGAGAAGGAGGAGGAAAAGCCAGTTCCCAGAGGTGTTGGGGCTTAGGAGAAAGGTGTTCCTTTGGAAACCCCAATATCTCATGGGAGATACCAGAATTTTAGAATCAAATTGTTTAACAATTAATTTATGTGACTTCCAAGCCTCCTGAGGAGGAATGATGAGGCAATGCACCCCACTCCTGAGAGCACTGAGCAGCTGATGACACAGGAGCGGCTCTGGGTCTGTCAGCGAAGAACCAGGTCAGCTCATGAGCGGCTTCCCTTTGGATTCTCTGTGACCCACTAACAGCAGGACTGAGAATGACTAGTTTCTTTGGTCTTCAACACAAAGTCTCGCACAGGGGATTCCATAGACATTCAAGGATTTCTAGGACACCAGATTTCCTCTGTAGAGGAACTTTAGTTCCCAACGCCCAGACAGATCATCTACATCCCTGTATGAAATCCCTTTCCCCTCTGTCAAAGTTCTGTATAATCATTGACGTCCAGTGCAAGCCCCAGCACCTCTGGGAACTAGCTCTTCCTCCTTCTTCTCCAATTTCCAATAACATTTCCAGTGTCCTATGAATTGCTCTTCCTATTTGATATTCAATATTTTAACTTAAATACTCCTTGAATCTGCCTCATTCCTTTATATGGGATGCTGCACTTTTCTAAAATGTGGGCTGTCTCTCACACTCTTCAGAATCTAGCAGACTCCTTTGCATTGCATCTTTTTCTTCCTTCTTGGTACCTTCTTAACTGAATAGTTATTGAATTGGAGTGGGGTTGTCACACGCTGGATCTTTAGTAAGTTGCCAAGGAAGTTTCTAGCATCAGACCCAGGACTAATGATAGTGCATATGCCAAGTTTCTCAAGCAGCAGCAACCCTGATAGAAGACACCCCACAGACCACAATGGAAGATGCCAGCCATCTGCTCAACAAATACCACTGTCTCCTAAGTGCCCAAGCTAGGTATTAGGGATATGATATGCTTTAAGCTCTTCCCTCCAAAACACTGGTTCTTGCAGATGCTCTGATTCTAGTTTCTAAAGTCAGTGGGTTGTATTGTGAAGTCAGTGGAATGAATCAAATGGGGTAATTATAAAGTAGTCAGAAAAGCACAACAATGAAACATCCTAGGGCCCATTTATAACAGCAGAGCAATATTGCCTGGCCACCAAAATTAGTAAAATATTTCTGATGTTTCTCTAGTTAGGTAGATACTTCTGTACCTAAGACATTTATTATTTCAAAGGAGCAAATGAAAACTGATAGGCATCAAAGACAGCCCAGTCTATCCTGCTGCTACACTTACTTGTTAACATGCTCCAAGGAAGACTCATATTTGGTATGGGAGCTGGCTTTATATGTCATCTAAGACAAGACATCATTTTTAATTAACGAAACTTTCCAATGCATTCATATATCAGGCAAAATTTGTCCATTTATAAATTTTGTTCAAAAACAATCCAGTTCTGTTGAACTTTGTGTGACATTAGAAAACTCTTAAGTTCTGGGTGCCTCTAGGATATACCCTGAGTAAATGTTCCTCTTCATGACTAGAAATTTGCAACAGATTTACACTTTCATCCAGAAACTTCTGATGATTTCTTTTGATTTGGCTTTAGCCAGGAAAAAAAAAATCTCCTTAAGCAACATGACATGTTTCAGTTGGAGGTCAAACACTTGGGATGCAAATAAACTCTGAGCTCAACAAAAGATTCCCAAACTCTTTGTTAACTGGGTTCTATGCTTGTACCCTGATGTCTCCTATTATCTCTGTGATAAACCCAGTCCCATGAATCAAATGCTACACACATATGAAATGCCATGTAAAAAATAGTGAAAAATATCACTTAACTACGTGAATAATTTTGTTTATAATTTAATCCTATCGGTTATAGAAAAATATAACGACACTACATTTTGGGGTGGGCGGATGAATCTGTAAAATAAGAAGAAAGATTAACCATTCTTCCTCTAGAATAATTTAGTGTATAAACTTACATTCCACTGGACCCAGATAGCCATGGACATTATTGTTGGCTACTACGGGATTATTCCTTAATCTGAGAGTTTTATAACATACAAAATCAAAATAGATGTCAGAGAGAAAAGATGAGTGGTTAAACTAAGTTCCTTTTTAAGACAGAAATGAGAGTCAGAGTTGAGTTCATCTGCGTCTGCCTTTCTTAGGAGGTGTGTAACCCACTGAGGGTACAATATTTTTATTCTACTTGGTTTTTATCCTGTAATTAGTTATATGCTGTGCCAGGTCCTTGGCTAATACAGGAAATACAAAGATGAATAAGACATGACTCCGCCCTTGAGTTTTACATTTGTAAAACTGGCCCAATATGCACACACACACACAAAGACAAAGCTTTGACAGTCAGCCTGAGTCTGCTCCCCAGGCCCAGGAACAGCTAGGCCCCCACAGTTGGGGTCCTGAGCCCACTTCCAGGGTCAGACCAACCTACCTACTACCCTCACCCTCTCTGACTGGATACAAAAGTGACTAAACACTCATGATTTGGCTATCAATCCTCCTGGGCCAGAGTCACAATTTACCTTTGATGCTAAGTGAAGGAATGTCAAAGACCAGCTCAGATCTTGACAAATACAGTTCACTTGAATCCTCACAATAATCCAGCAGAGCATCATTAAATCCATTTTCTAGAAGTAGAAACTGAGAATCTGAGAGTTATGTAATATTTTTCCAAACTCTATAGCCAAGTAAATGACAGAACGAGAATTTGGATGTAGGCTTACTGACCCCAAAAGTATTTTCCCAGAAACTCATAGTCTGATTCTAAAGCCCAGCCCTGGGCTTCACTGCTTACTTCCAGTTCTCAGTGAAGCTAACCCCTCCCTTTCTACAACCTCACCTTCTAAGGATCAGTATTCCAGATTCCCCCAAACAGTCAACAATCCACCCCATCCATCTCCCCTGGTCACCGTAACAAACTATGCATGTGTATGTACATATGTAGTGTATTAGCCTTTCATCGCTATAACAAAATACCTAAGGCAGTTAACCTTATAAAAAGAAAAGATTTATTTAGATTTAGCTCACAGCCTTGGAGGTTCAAAGGCATTTAGTAGGCATCAGCGAGGTTCTGGTGAGATATTATCTCCTGTTCCCTCTCAGCTGTATTGTATCATGGAAGAGATGCTTGTGTATAGAAGAACTTACATTGCCAAACAGAGAAACTGAAGTACCACTGTTCCTTCCAAGGGCATGTGACCTAAGGAACTAAGGACCGTCATCTTACAGGTTCCACAGCACCTCTCAATGGTGCTTCCCTGAGAACCAAGCCTCCCATCACAATAGAATCTTGGGGGGGGGGGCGGCACTCAAAACACCTAAACCATAGTATATATCCCTACCCCTGGAAGCCATCTGGCCTCCACAAAGATCCCAGGCTTCCCTCCCCCTAAACAAGAAATCCAGTTCTAAATCCCAGCCTCATTCCAATTGTCCATGGTTGATCAATCATAGTCATTCAGTTTTAAAGGGACACAGCTTTTAAGATAGCACCAATATCCTTTTTTCATTGTGGTTTAAGAATCAAGAGCACAGAAGTGGTTTACTCTGTGCTTAAAAAGGGCCCAAAAGTAGCAACTATAATCTCTGACACACGATTTTTTTCTAAGCACAAAGCCAGCTTTGAGATTTTGGCCAGTATCTTGACCTCTCATAGCATACCATGTGTGGCAGTACATGCATTCCCTTATTATTTTGATTAAAATGCCGTCTTCCATTTAGAGGCAAATATAACTGTTTCAGTATATTCAGTTCTTCCTTCTTCCTTCCCTCCCTCACACCCATTGCCTAAAATCAACCAACAGTGCCATATCATAAAACAAAGAAATTAATTTAATTTAATTAATTAATTAAAATTAATCCATGATCTAAAATAATTCTGACTTGAACCAGGTATAGTGGTGCCTGCCTATAGTTCCCCAAGCCCAGGAGTTCAAAACCAGCCTGGACAACATAGCCAGATCTCATCTCAAATAATAATAATAATAGTAATAATAATAACAATTAATACATAATTCTGACTTGGCTTATTGGTCTCACATTCACTGAATGTACCTCATAGGATTTAGGTAGATCTACAATAATTTCCTATATCGTTTGCATACATGTAGCCACTCTTTGTTTGAAGATATTCTGAGAACTTTGTTGACATCAATATATATTATTTCCTTTTTCATCAGAAAAACCAAATGCCCAGAGAGGTCAAGACATCAGCAAAGAGAAATAGGGTGATGCACCAAAAGTCCTGCTAGGAGACACCCAGGAGTCTCATTTCTAAGGCAATGTTCTGTCCACATGACCACACTGCCCTTAGGTAAGATGTCACCACTCATTAAGATAGAGCATGATCATTAAAAAGACTTTGGCTTTCTAACATTAACTACCTTTGTGCATCACAGGTCTAACACTTCACGAAAGCTCAGAAGTGAATTAGACATTTTATTTAAATGCTACTTAACTAAAAGTTTAAAAGTATAATTTTCTATTGCAGAAAAAGAACCAGAGAGACTAATTTGGTGGGGTTGTTAAATTTTATAAAGCCTGAGTCTCAATTTTCAAAAAATATTGTACATTTATTTATTGAAGTGAATGAAACATTTGCTATAAAACTATTCAACGGAAAGTTTTTTAACAAAGCATAATTTACTTTTCATTTACAGAACAATGGAAAGTAGAAAGAAATCTCCTCCAAGGTATTAGAATCATGTACAGTTTTATATTTGACTAAAAAATTATTTCCCCAGCCTGTTTTCTCAACACTAAGGATATGCAGAAAAGTATCGCTTGCATTCATCATGAAAATTACAGAAAAATGACTGAAACTACTGAGAACATTATTAAATAAAACATATACTTATTATCTGTCTTTTTGTCTCTGTCTTTTATTCTGTGGTTTACAGAACATTGACTCTTTCTTACTAGTCCTCCTACTCAGAAATTAAATATCAATCTACTCCCAAATGTAGGAAGTCAAAGAACTCCCCTAAAACTTCTTCTGGGGCATTTGAGGGTGAAATCCACACCCCTGCTATAGATCCAGGCTCTCAACTGCCTTCTGGGAATGTACCCTTCAATTTAAGTGTGGCAAATGGGGCAATGGAGGCCTTCTCTTCCCCCAGCAGATGGTGAGCAGAATCAGAGGCTCTTTGTCCCAGGTGCATTGAGTTTCAAAACGAGGATGGGCCCATTTCTCCTTATCTGATTATGCATGTGCACAGCTTTGCAACCCAGGAGGCCAAGGCAATGAATATGTACATTCAATGTGATAATATGGAGTTACAGAAAAAAAACAACTAAAAATCAAGTCATATCCTCTTCACCACCTACTATTCATATTCAGATCCAGAACTAGTGAGCTGAGCTTGGCACCCTAGGTATTTGCCACCATATATTTCAGGAAATACCATCAATGTCCCCAGTCACCTTGTCCAATGCAAGCACAAATGTTTAAGAGCATGCAAAAGAAGTCTGAGAATCAAGGATGTAACTGATAAAACTAAAATCTTTGGGGGAAGAGTACAATAGGACAGGCATTATGTGCATGTATGTGAATTTGTCTGTTCTGTGACATATAATAATGTCCCCATAAGGTTATGGGCAGCCATGAAAGCTGCTGACTTGAAAGAACACAGACTTCCAATGTGGACCCGCAGTGTTTTCCCATTACCACCACCCACTGGGTGCACCCAAGCATTGGACCCAAGCAGCCCCAGGCATTGGACCCAAGCAGCCCCAGTGGGTGGTGGTAAAGGAAACAGGATGGGGCCAGTTCCTGTTATAAACAACAGACTTAGAGGAAACTGGGTGAACTGTTCAGGGAGTCTCAGTCACAGACAAGAGACAAAGGCTTTCTCAGGAGAGTGGGGTTCCATTAGAATATTATCTATACTTCTTAAGCAAGGACAGTATTTTATTCATAGTTGTTTTCCTAGCCAGAAAATGGGCATCCAGTAAATGTTTTCCCAATGGATGAATAAATGAAAATAAGGCAATGAGAAGAGGCTTAGGAGTTAGGATCAGGGAGGTCCAACTGCAGTGAGCAGGGACCCAGGCCAAGCATACTCCCAATCAGAATTTGCTGGTGGCAGGAAACTGATGAACACACATGGAGGGAGAGGCACAAGATGGAAGTCAGTTATTGCAAGTGGAATACGTGGACTTAAAGCAGCAGAAAACTCAGATCCTGCAATCAGCATCTACTGTCAGAGGAAACCAGCTGTCTGACTCTTGGAAGGATTTTTTTTTTTAAGATAGAGAAGTTGTCATTTATGCAAGTAATCAGATAAGCAATTTTTATTTAGTATTAAAAATAATCTTATTTTTAATAAATCATCCTGAATAAAGAATATGTAATTCAAGAAGAGAAGGCTCAGTGAAGACATGAGGTCTTTCTTCCTATACCTGAAGAATTGTCATGTGGAAGAGAAACTAATCTTGTTCTATGGTAAAGTCAAGAAGCATTAGGACCATTGAGAGGTAAGTTCTGCCTTAAGATGTGTATCAATATCTGCTTCAATATGAGAAATAAATTACTAACACACAGCTATCCATAGGAAAAAATAGCTATCTTGACCGATTGACTCAAACACAGAAAGCTCATATGGACTACTCCAATCAGGAGAAGATACAGGCTCCTTTTGGGTCAAGATATGGAGAAACTGACTATGACATTTAGGACTAAAAATTAAAGAGTCCAAAGTGCCAACTCAGTCTGAGGAAGAGTGAGCACTGCAGCAGGAATATAATACAGGCAAGATCCCTAAGGTCTCGTGACTAGTCACTGGTAACAGGACTTTAATCAATGGCAGATGGCAGGAAGTGAGGTGAGACCTATCTCTATGTGAGCTAGAGAGTGACTAGCTGCTATCTGAAGCAAGATTCTAAAGGAATAGCATCAACCAATGGTCATCATGAAAGTGGTATAAGACAAGGCCTGTATACTTCCTGCATCATGTTTTAGGGGAGTTCTTTGACATATTATCACATTGAATGTGTCACGGTACATACTTTTGTAAATTAGTAACAGCTAATTTAACTGTTACTAGCTGCATGGTTTGAAGTCCTAATGTTCTAAGAAAGTACCTCAATAGAAATGCTCATCTCTCTGACCTAACTGCAGGATCCACTTGGTCTTGCTGCCACCCAGGATCACACTTTACTGGTAGAAGTCCTCTCAATAAATTGAACCCTGGATCTGTCTGCCTCCTTCTTTGGTCTCATGGTAGTTTGGAGCCAGTTCTCATACACCAGCACCAGGATGTTTAAGAACATTGTTTTTGATGTTGCTGTTAACACAATAAATTTGTATTTTATACTGATGTTCATATAGTTCACTCAGGGTGTTTTATTGATGAATAGTTTTCTAGTTTCAGGAAAAGCAATGTTTTTTTCATTACAGACCATAAGCTTAGCCACAGTATTTTATTATGTCAAGTATATAAACCTTATCTTTATCTACTCTACTTTTTAAATACAAATTTCTTAAGTATTTTATCTAAATATATGAAGCACCACATCAAAAGTTACAATGATTTTTGCTTCAATCATCAAATATAATTTAAGAAAACTATGAGAACTGTCCACTATATTTACTCCAATCTTTAACAGTTCTGATGTTTTTTTCTTCCTTGAGTTCCAAACCTTCTTTTGCTTTTATTTCTTTTTTTGTTTAGAAAATTTCCATTAGCTATTTTTAAGAAGTAGTTCTGCTAGTGAAAAATTATTTCAATTACTTTTCCTTTGTCTGAGAAAGTATTGATTTCATTTTTGTTCCTGAAGGATATTTTAGCTGGATATTAAATTCTGACTTTTTTTTTCTTTCAGCACTTGAAATATTTTATGTCACTTCAATCTATCCTTTTTTTGTTTCAAATGAGAAAATTTCTAGCATTTGAATTACCATTGTCTTTCTGTCTTGGCTTCTTTTAAGATTTTTCCTTGTATTTAACTTTCAAAAGCTTAGCTAAAAAGTTCATGGTATTGATTCCTTTGGGTTTATCTCATTTAGGATTTACTCAGCTTCTTGAATATATAGGTGTATGTCTTCCATAAAATTTAAGAAGTTTTTATACATTATGTCTTCAAATATCTTTCCAGTCCTAACCTCTCCAGATCCCCAACCCCCAGTCTATTTTCTTGCCATTGTTCAGAGCATGTAACTTCTAGTGCTCAATCTTCAGGTTTACTGATTCTATTCTCCATCATCTACACTCTAATACTGAGTCCTTCCATTTTGCTCTTAATGATTTTTAGTTCTATTTGGTTCTATAATTTCCATTTGATTTTTTTATAACTTCTACTTTTGTTGTCGAGGTTTTCATTGGTATCAAGAGAACTGTAATTGCTTATTGAGGCATTTTTATGATGGCTTCTTTGGAATTCTTGTCAGATAATTCCAACACCTGATTTAGCTTAGTGTTTTGTTGATTCAAGTTGTGATTTTTCCTAATTCTCCGTTAGAAAGTGACTTTTATTGTATCTAGACATTCTGGGTATTATAATAATGAACTCTCAACCCTATTTGATCTTTTTGTAGACAGTTTCCCTGTGGAGTTGTAATGTAAGGATTCCATAGGAGTATATGTTTAGCTTCTTGCTGAGCCCTACTGCTGTACCCAGGCAAAAGTGGAGCACTGCACTGCTTCACTGCAAATAAATTGAATAGAAGTTCAGCTCCCCTTTCAGCCATTAAGACACCTTCCTAGTTAAAGTGGAGCAGATTCACACCACCTCATTGCCTCTAAGTTGGAGTGTAAACATAGGCCTGCTCCCCAATGTGCCCCACTAGCACTAAGGGAGGGTAGAAGCATCTAGGTGGGTAGCTCATACCACCGTGTCCAGTTTTAGTGATTCCAGGTAAAGGTAGGGCCTTTGGTTTCCTTGTGGGCCCCACTGACATTGGTGAAGGGGTGGAGTGGTGATTTTCCCTTTCGGCTGGCCATCTGATACTGTTGACAGGGGAGGCTCAACTATCTGCAGGAGCGCACTCCACTGTTTGTTTCCTGGAGCAGAGCAGAGAAAGTGATGTATGCAGTTCGTTTTTATACCGTAGAACCTTATTAATGTGAGAAAGTCTTTATTAATGTTTTAAATAAATAAGTAAAACCATAATTAAAAAGGTGATAGAATTAGGTGAACTTTAATGGCTCAAAGTCTTGAGGTTTCACAGTCCATGATTCTAAGTAAAGCACAACTAAAGTTTAAACTGTAAGGTTCCATGATTTAGAAATTCAGAATTGCTCCACATCTGTGGTAGGAAGGAAGAGCCTAGGTTATCTTTTCTAACATTCATTTAACATTTCAAACATAAGTTTTGGAATTGTCACTAAAATAAAATGCACCTCCACTTTCCTGGGTGAAGAATTTTATTTGAATCTTCATAAATTCCAGTGAGAAAAATCTGTTCCTCTTCTTTTTGAGAAGCAATTTGAGTTTTTTTAGACTACAGAGCTACATAAGTCCCTTTCCTTTTCCCCAGCTAGATCTACCAGGAGAATAGAAATCCACCATTTATAGCTTGGCTGGCTGTTTCCCAGTAATTTCCTTTCAATTTTAAAGAAGAATTATCTGGAGTCATTAAATTAACAAGACTCTTCAGTGCACCCACTCTGTCATCCATCTGCTTGTCAGATGATACCCTCCTGCATCTGCAGCCTTCATCTGGTATTCACAGCTATTGAACCTGGCTCCAAGGTAGACCACCTTCTGTTCTGGGCTACAAAATTGACTCTCAGCTTTCACTTCTAACAATTATGTGGTTACTACGAGTCTTCTCCCCTCCTACTCCCCATTAAGATCTCGGGTCTTTGAAGTCTGTCAATGCCTTGGAGGATGATGAATGGAGATCAATTTAGAGATGAGAATATGTGAAAAGGTGCTTTTAAAAGAGACAGTGTCACCATCTCTCCTTCAACCAGAGTCTGAACCTGGTCCTCTTACCATTTCCTACTTCATGTATTACACCTGAAAACCCTTTCCTCCCTCATCTCCATGAATGAAAATAACAAAATTTGTCTATTATTGGATAATAGTTAAAATCTTGACTTGGCTGAAAGAGAATCAAACTTATCTTTAATTGCACAGAAATTTGGTGACCAAATGGGGTAAAGGCAATAAAACTGCCTTGCTTTTTGAAAGGGATTCTTCTTTAAAATTCTTACTTAAATTCCTTAACCTGGCAAATGAGGCCCTACACAATGTAACTCCAAACTCACACCTTCTCCCTCAATTCACAACTACACACCTCCACTCCAACTAGACTCAATTTCATGGCACACTGAAAGGCCCATGATGTGTTTTCCCACACTCGACTCTGTTCATGCTTCTTCTTTGCCTGAGAAACCTGCCCTGTTCCTTTCTAAACGCCTTCCTCCTTCAGCACTCAGCTCAAGCTCCTCTTCCCAGGCATATTCCTGAGGTCCTCGGCATCTTCAATCGTCTGTGCTCTCCCTTGGCACTCTCAACAGGGCAGCTGTTTTCTGATGGTTCATGGAACATCCAACACTCACTGCCTTTCTTATTATCCTTCTAATATAGTAGTTCTCAATATTTATTATTCATCAGAACCACTTGGAGTCCTGTTCAAAAGAGAAGTTTTATTCACTGCACTGAAGCAACTCTGACTTAGTAGGTAGGGGAGGCAGAATTAAAAAGATGGACCCCTAAGACTGCTGTCCCCCTGTCTATTTGATCAAACACCAATGTAAATCCTGCTGTGCAAGGATATTGTAGATGGAATTAAAGTCTCAAGTCAAAGTATCTTAAACTGGATGGGCCTAATCTAAGCACATGAGCCCTTTAAAAGCACAGTGTTTTCTCTGATATATGACAGCAGAAGAATTCAGAGGGATTCCAAGTGTGAGAAGGACTCCACATGGCTTTGCCAGTTTAAAGATGGAGAGGGACATATGGGAAGGAAGTGGGTGGCCTCCAGGAGCAGAGAGCAGCCTCCAACTATCAGACAGCAAGTACTGAATTTTGCCAACAACCTGAATGAGCTTGGAATTGGATTTTACCCCTAGAGCCTTCAGATAAGAATGTAGCCTTGTGAGACACTAATTTTGGCCTTGTGAGGCCTTAAGGAAAGAACTCAGACAAGCCAACCTAGACCTCTGACATTCAGAACCATGAGGTAATAAACAGATGCTGTTTGACACAGCTAAGATAGTGTTAACTTTTTACACAACAGTAAAAAAATAATAATAATGATAATATAATAAGTTTGGGGCTGGGCCCAAGAATCTGTATTTCAACAAGTCGGTGGTCTCTAACCATGATTTAATAAACCTCATCCAAAAGTTTCATAATTTTTGTTCTGCATGCCAAATGTCCTTTTTGGCAATATATTTGTCCCTCGAATTTGCAATTAGTTCCACCTCACACTGATAGTCCCTATCTTGGGAATTTTTAATGTTTTAAAGTTTATAAAATTCTCCCAAGTAGATAAACTATTTACCTCCAAACCAGAATACCGAGAGCCTGTGTTTTGGAAAGCTCCTTGTTCATGGAGAAAACAAGGAAAATCTGATGTGAGGATATAATAACCATGTGACCTCAGTGGGGCCATCAACTTCTTTGTCAGTATGTACTGGCCACACGGCAGTCAGGGGGACTCCTTAAGTCTGTTAGTCAAGGTGACATCTGAAACCTAGACAGTTACCCTAAAACTGGGTCATAAGTGCTGACCTTTCAGCATACAAGTCCCCACCAGGTGTTAATAGAGCATTTTCCAGACATATGGTAGCGAGTGCCCTGCTCTGCAAGCTTGAGAAAATGTGAGGCAGAGAAGAGCAAGAACTTGAGATTCCTGAACATTCTGAAATTCTATCATCATGGAAACTCTCAGTTTGCTTGATGAAGGCACTTGAACATAGTTTGTTGTTGTTGTTGTTGATTTTTGTTTTGTTTTTTAAATGTTAGTGATGGAAAGGAGTTTCAAACTCCTCTAGTTAAAGCTGTCACCATGAACTCTGCTTGACTGGTTCTGGTGATGGGGCGCTCATCACCTCATAAACCAGCCTTGTTCATGTGTGGATAGCTCTGTCTACAGCCTGCTTCCATTGCTGAGCTGTAGTCTCCTCCCTATGCCTATCCCTTGCCTGACTTAGGGAGGCTTTTGCAGCCTTACCCAATGCTAGTCTGGTTTTCAACATCTGGACGATATTTGAAGACCACCATCATACCCCATCACTGTGCTGTGCATGGTTTTAAGGAAATATCCCCATTCTTGCCAGTATTTTCTTGTTGGATGTTATTTCCACATCATTCCTCATGCTTGATGTCTAGGAAAATCAACCATATCAGAAAGTAGCAGGAGAAAGCCCTGGGACAGGCAGCTGTTTACAGAAACGAGAGATGATGATGATGATGGGGTTACCAAGGGAAATAGACAAAAAAGAGATACTGACACACTTGGGGGCCAAATAGCAAATTTCCCTATTCTTCCTAGCTCAAAAGTTCCAAGAGAAAAAAAAATCTGAAGTAGCATATGTAAGAGTTTTGCCTCCTCAAAATAAAAATTCCTATCATCATTCCATTATTTTCTAGACCCTATAGCTTTCACGTCTCTATTTCTGCCAGAATCGTAAAGCAGCTGCAGCCACAAGCCCTGACGGAGTCTCTCACCTGAGCTAGAGAACAAAGAAGATTTTCAAGACACAAAGAATAGATCGTGGAGGGAGGAAAAGCAGCCCACAATCCCCATTTGTCCAGATAATATAACATAGTCTTTGTCTTATCTGTCAATATCTATAAGTCTGAAAAGCCAAATATGTACAGTGCTTATATGTCTAGACAGACGGACAGCTCCAGACAAGTTATGGAGCTGAATTTTGATGCTTTGGAAATATTTCAAGCAAAAGGTCCTGCTGAGGTTTTCCATTGCACATGCCCACAGCGCAAATGCAGCAGGATTTCGAGCAAGAATTTTCAGGTTCTGATGAAAGGCGAGAGATCTGACTTCACAAAAAAGTTTCTTCTCCGGTTTCCCCTCCCCTCCCCTCCCGACAGCCCAGTCCAACACCTGTCTCATCAGCAGGGGCACTCAGAAGGGATGGGCCTCAAGGCACCTCAGTCCCCAGATTCTCCATGCCTCATTCTTCATCCACGCTGCTCGTAATGCGCCATCACTGGCACAGTTACACCTGAACACTCTGGTGCTGCCAAACACCTGGCTTGATTTTCCACTGTCCAAATGAAAAATAAGCATAATCTGCTTTTTGAGGATACAGCAAATGAGGGAGTTCATGACAAATTGTGTTGGTTTATGCAGAATAGTGATAATAAGATACAAATGAGAATTTTTTGCTTAATGAATAATACTAATCACGTTTCAACAAATGCTGTGCCCTTCTAATTAGAGAGACTGCATAAAATCAGCTTAATTTATTTGTGACTAGTTATACAGAGTTTAAATATTTACTAGAGATTTACTCAAATGTTTGAGAGGATTTTAAACATTTCCTACAGTAGAAGTGGCCTGCCTAGTTCTGTGGGATGTGGTGACAGCTCTAACTTGTGGGAGCTCTCTGATTTTGCAGCGTGTGATGAAAATCCTGGTTTCAAAACGAAGAAGAAAGGGTATTATTGATTTACATGCTAATTCTCCAACTGTTACTCATTTTCTTGATTCCAGCTTCCAAAGTTGCTCTCCCAACATTCATCACTGTAGTACACTAGAGGGGATGAGCATCTTTTTCAATAAATTATAGGAACTATGACTAATTACGGTGATATTAACTATGCAAAGTAATGTGTAACTTAAAATGGATACGTTCATCATTTCAAATTATGCCTTTGACTTTTGATGGTCTAATACAGGCGTACTCTTTTTGAACTAGATGTGTACTATATTTTCTAAGAATCTCTTTACAATTCTAGGCTCTGCTTGTGAATATAATGACTTACTAAGTATAACTGTCTCAAGCCCCTTCAGGGACCCAGAGCAACTAAAGTAACAACATGGAGAGGACCATGAGACTGTAAGAAACAGGGTGACATGCATACACAATGCTTCCCTGACATAGAATTAGACAAAAAAAAAAGGTCTGGTCATCAGAAGCTTTGCTGAAATGTTTTATCATTTGTATTTTTCAAAAACATTTGGGCCATGCATTATTTTTATTTGACCCTGAGAGTAATCTGGAAATTTTAGTTATTCTGGAGGAAGGTGCTGAAGCACTCAGAAAGTTAAGTGATCTCTTCAAGAAGAGGGCCAATTACTGACAATAGGGACCTACCCCAGAATGGCCACCATCTAGCCTTTGGAATATTCATGACACCAATGGAAGGAATTCTTGAGTTCATGGAAACTTAGAAAAAATTTCCAAAATTCACCCTTGACTCAAGCAATATGATTTGATCCATCATTTCTTTTTCTATCTATTCATCAGTCTCAAGAATTTATGGACTCCCTTTCCTGGCCAGGTACTATATTTGACACTGCAGATACAGGGATGAAGACACAAGACTCACCTTTCGGAGACCACCTTTTGGTAAGGAAAATTGACATGAAGTCAGTTATAAAACATCACAAGGAGGACTGCAGTAAATGTCTGTAGAAAGTGTTAATGATCATGCAAAAGTAAGAGGACTGTCCCTGACTAAAGAAGGAGGATTCCAGGGAGGTAACGTTTAAATTCAGTCTGAAAGAAATTACTGGATTTCTCCTAACAGACAAAAACAAAGAGGCATTCCATGTGCCAAAAAGAACAAAGCACTTTCCAAAGAAAGTGCTTAGAGGAAGTAGAGGCTGAGAATTAGGCAGGGGATTTTTTGGAGGGCTTTGAGTGACCCCATAGAGAGTCCAAGCTTTATTGTGTGTTGACGAAGCAACAGTGGGTTCCAGGCAAAAAAGCAGAGTTGGAGTCAATTTTCTGTTTTCAGCAAGGCCACCTGGAGAAGGTGTACAAAATGGAAAGGAAGAAAATACATAGAAGGAGGTAGAAGGCATTGAAACTGGAGGAGCGAGTGATAAGGATCTCAGCTGGGACTGGGAAGTGAAGGACAGGGGCTGGGTAATGGGTACAGATTTGAAAGATATGAAGGAATAGATGGGTGGAGGGATCATGCTTGTGGTATACATAGGCAGGTTTTTCCCAATCTTCCCTTTGGTTTCTATGTTATGTGCCTTAATTAGCCCTTAAGTTCCTATAAAGCAATAATGAATATTTGCCAAAGGAAAATTCTTATTGTGTTCTTGAAACTATAGCTTGTACAGTGCACATTATGTGATAGGTGTTCCTACAGACAAGGATACTGAATTTAGGACTGGCTGACATGTGACGTAATGGACTTCCATTCATCGTACCAAGAATTTAATATCTGCATCAGAATGAAAATGTTGTGCCTGAAAGCTTACAGGTTTAGTGAGGAATGTATTAAACTCCTAAGTATGCCTTCTTCTAAATACCAATTATGAACAAAATAGCAAACTTCAAGGCAAATGTTTGTTCTAAACTATAGTATACAGCCAATGTTTTAGGTATTGCCATATTGTGTTTCAAGATAGTTTATGAAAACACTTTATTCATAGTTAAGAAAGGGATTCTATAATACATGAGTTGAGTGTAGACTGTGAAACCAACTGCCTGGCTTCAAACTCTCCCTCTAATATTAAGATGGATGGCCTTGGACAAGTCATTTTAACCTCTCTGTGTCTCAGTTTCCTCATTTGTGAAAGGAGACATGCAGGTTGCTATGAGTGTTAAAGTACTACTGAACTACAGTATGTACAAAATGTAAACAGGGATTGACATTCATATCATTGCTCCTATAATTGTCAGATTAAAGAAAGACAGGCTCAGCCCTTAGCATCATGTGGTTCTAATGGATACTCTTAATTAGGGCAATAACAGTCTTTTTTGAAAATTCAGTATTGTCATTATGAATTACAATGAGATGAAGAAACTGAGTTTCAATCTCAGCAAAGTTTCTGACTCTGCTGGTAAAACAGGTTAACCTGGAGAACTGCAATCTCAAGAGATTAGATCAATTTCAATTTTTTTCCCTAGTTTTTCTTTACAGTCAGTAAGTATTGAGCATCTCTTAGTTTATATAAAAACTTTTTGAACTTAGTAATATTTTCAATCTTGGGGTGAAAAGGCTTATTCTTTTCCTACCCAGTATTGTTTTTAATTTGTTCTATGTCTTTTTTTTTTTTTTTAGTCTTCAAATGCCAACCCCATTCATCCTCCTGAGAGTTGTTGGCTAAATTTGTGCCTTAAAATAAAGAAAAGGAAACATTTATTGAAAACATACTAGATGCTCAATAAATGTTTGTTAGGTTCCTAATATGAAAAGACACTATATTTACCATATGTCTACTCTCGCATTTGGTCCTCAAGAAGTCAGATAAGGAAGGAATTACAATCTCTGCCTTGTAGGCAAGAAATCTGGGAGATCAAAGGCTTTGTTTGAGGTCACACCATGAGCAGGTACCCAGAGTGATTTGTCCTGGGGGTCCCTTTTCCAGCTCCAGTGATCAACTTGATTCTGGGCCTTTAGCAATTCATAATGAAGATTCTTAATTCTTCTAGACAAAGCTGTATTCGTGTATTAGGTATTTTAACAGGCTTTTGTGAAGATATTCAACGCCATTATACATTTTTCTTTTCAGGTCAACAATCTTACCAACATGCAGGAATTCACATGCAGATGCACCATGTTGGAGCACAGTATTTTAAATACACCTGTAAATATTCTGTGTCTTCATCTAAAAGTTAATTACTAAAAGTAGGTGGAAATCCAGAAACTAACACAGTTTTAGTCGTTGGTCTTCTCAAGCACCTTTCAATGACTGCGTAGGCTCACATTTTATTACTATTATAAAAATAAAGATTAGTCGATTAAATGAAACTTAAAAGATCACCGAACATTTTTTAAAAAGTGTTTAATAAAATGACCCTTTAAAAACCACCTATTAGTTGTCAAATGACTTTCAAAACTATGTAATGCATCCTAATGAGAACAGAACAAACAAACAAACAGCCAAGGCCTTTAGGATCCCCGAGATCATAAAATTTTCAGCCTCTATTGTGACACCACAGCTCTAGGCCCTAGCGTCATCCCTGGACAGTTGGTGCCTGAGGCTGCAACCTTGAAAGGAAGCCCGCAGAAGCTGGGACTGAAGTTGTTCTGGCAGCAGAAGGAGGCCCTAAAAGCATCTGATTATTATAAAATGTGCTTTCATTGTTCTGCTTGCAGCTGTGAGTTAATTTTATTAAAAAAAAAAAAGGCCATTTGCTTCTTTAAAATCCAGGTTTTTTTCCCCTCACAAAGCAGCTGCAAGGAGAGCAATCACTTCAAAAAGCCCCCTATTTCCCTGAGAACCCCACTCTGGGAAGACCCCTGACTCACCAGCAGGGAATCTGCTCCTGTTCCAGAAGGCTCCAGGTTCCAAGGCTCTTCTCACTGGCTGATTGGCTCTGATGGGCAGAAAGATACACCAGTTGTGGATCAGGGTCCTTAGAGAGCCTCTGGTTCAACTCCAAGCCCTTTTTACAGATGAGAGAACTCAAGGACAGAGAAGTAAAATGACTGCTCCAAGATTGCACATCTAGTTAGTGGCATCTAGTTAGTGGCAGCCCCATTGCACCTATAATCTGGATGCAGAGAGCAATGGAGTACCAGGAATAAATAGATGCCATCATTAAACAGGTTCTACCAGGAAGCAATCTTCTTCCCCAAGGCACCATTTATTACTGCTGTCCACGTGGGCATCTAAAGGTGCTGGGCCACTTGGCCCCTTTGTTTCTCTCTGCTTCGATTTCTGAATCATCTTCTGTACAGAATTCAAGACTACCCTCTTCCCAGTCATCATTTGCCTCAGACCCACCTCCCTTGGTTAAGCAGCCTCACTTATCTCTCTCCACTTGATAGAATGGGAGTATGTGCCCAGTTCACATTTACTGCTGGCTTGAGAGGTCTCCTTGGCTCACAGACTTTCTTTCCTTGACCGCTCTATCAAATTAGCCAGGGTGTTCTAGATCCTGACTTTGGAGCTTCTTTCATCAGTGAAAGGTAGCTGGTGTCACTGTGAATCCTCGCAGGTTTCTGAGCCTTTAGAAAGAGCCACATTGTGATAAACAGTAGTAATCAATCCCATCTCTGTCGCTGCCCGGTTAGCTACAGGGTGGCTCTGCCAGTCACTTGCCAATCAATTTCACAGAATGTAAATGTGCCTCTCCCAATTCAAGTCTCCTAATTAATGGAGTGACAAAATTTGACATTTTGTTGGCTTCTCTGGCTCTTGTGGGAATTTGGGAAGAGGGTTGAAGGAAATAGAAAAGGGGAGAGTAAAGAGAGAAGATGCACTGATTTAATGGGTCTCTGCAAGTTTTAACAAATAGCAATTTTTTTCTAAGTAAGTATTATTTTCTAGTTATAAAAGCAATATGTGTTTGGGGCATAACATATTTTTAAATGTTGGAAAATAAATAATAACATTAAAGCTACATTATTTGTTTCATCTATTTTATTTTCATATAATAAAAGCCACAATGCCATCTCCCTTAAACAATTGGCCATGTAAGCTCATCCCAAATTTAGGGCAGTCTTAGGTGCGGTTTTGATTTATATTCTTGATGATGTCACTGGATACCAGGTCTCATTCCACTTCTCTGCTCTTCCTTTTACATGTCGGTTCATCTTCAGGTGAGCTTCCCCTTTGGTCACAAAATCCCTTCCAATATCACTAGTGTTCGAAGAGATTGGGTGTGTCCCCAGAGCTTGGGTGTGTCCCACACAGACACTGAATAAAAGTCTTTTAATTCCCTCTGATTGTAACAAAAGAGTTATATTCCTACCTCTGAACAACATATTAAGATATTGGGCATGTGGAGAAATGTTGATTGAAGACCACAAAGTGTCAGTTCTACAGCATGAATAAGTTCTAGAGATCTAAGCTGCAGTCTAGGGACTGTACTGAATAGTATCATATTATATACTTGAACTTTGCTGAGAGTACATCATAAGTATTCTTATAATACACACCAAAAAAAGTGATTGAAGAAACAGATATTTTAATTAGATCAACAGTAGCAGTTAGATATCTATTTATTTATACATACATACATATGACAAAACATCACGCCTGGTGTCGTGGTGCTCTCCTGTAATCCCAGCTACTTAGGAGGCTGAGGCAGGAGAAGAGCAAGTTCGAGGTCAATCTTGGTACCTTAGACCTTGACTGTGTCTCCAGATAAAAATAAAAAGAGCTTCCAATGTAACTCAGTGGTAGAGTACCCCTGGGTTCAATCCCCAGTCATGAGGGAAAAAATAATTTTGCAACATACCTGCATACCTTAAATAGATACAATTTCAATTAATTTTTAAGGCCATGCAATAAATGACATGTTCCTGAGTTAAATATTCACCTCTAACCTAAACACTATAAGGAAAAGGATTGCATCATGTTGATTGATTTGACCCAGTGGTGAACCACCCAGGGAAACTCAAGCACAGACCAATCTCCTCAAATTACAAGGCTGTTGTAAATGGTGGTAATGGGATGGAAGTAAGGAAGTCAATCACATTGTCTTCCGTACACCAGTAATCCCATTGTCCAGGGAAGAACTAGTATTAATATTTTGCAATACAGTGCCAAACACCAAAAAAATTGTCTGAGCATGTGCACATTATAAATCAAAATTGTGTATATTTATTTTTATGACCTTTTTATTTTTTTTATTTTTTTTTATTGGTTGTTCAAAACATTACAAAGCTCATGACATATCATCTTTAATACATTTGACTCAAGTGGGTTATGAACTCCCATTTTTACCCCAAATACAAATTGCAGAATCACATCGGTTACACATTCACATTTTTACATAATGGCATATTAGTGACTGTTGTATTCTGTTACCTTTCCTATCCCCTACTATCCCCCCTTCCCCTCCCCTCCCATATTCCCTCTCTACCTCATCTGCTGTTGTTCCATTCTCTCCCTTGTTTCCCCCCCCTTTCCCCTCACAACCTCTTATATGTAATTTTGTGTAACATTGAGGGTCTCCTTCCATTTCCATACAATTTCCCTTCTCTCTCCCTTTCTCTCCCAACACTCATCTTTGTTTAATATTAATCTTTTCCTCATGCTCATCCTCCCTGCTCTGTTCTTAGTTGTTCTCCTTATATGAAAAAAGACATTTGGAATTTGTTTTTTAAGGATTGGCTAGCTTCGCTTAGCATAATCTGCTCTAATGCCATCCATTTCCCTGCAAATTTCATGATTTTGTCATTTTTTAGTGCTGCGTAATACTCCATTGTGTATAAATGCCACATTTTTTTATCCATTCATCTATTGAAGGACATCTAGGTTGGTTCCACAGTCTAGCTATTGTGAATTGTGCTGCTATGATCATTGATGTGGCAGTATCCCTATAGTACGCTCTTTTAGTATCCTCAGGGAATAGTCCGAGAAGGGCGATAGCTGGGTCAAATGGTGGTTCCATTCCCAGCTTTCCAAGGAATCTCCATACTGCTTTCCAAATTGGCCTCACCAATTTGCAGTCCCACCAGCAATGTACAAGAGTACCCTTTTCCCCATATCCTCACCAGCACTTATTGTTGTTTGACTTCATAATGGCTGCCAATCTTACTGGAGTGAGATGGTATCTTAGGGTGGTTTTGATTTGCATTTCTCTGACTGCTAGAGATGGTGAGCATTTTTTCATGAACTTGTTGATTGATTGTATGTCCTCCTCTGAGAAGTGTCTGTTCAGGTCCTTGGCCCATTTGTTGATTGGGTTATTTGTTATCTTATTGTTTAATTTTTTTGAGTTCTTTGTATACTCTGGATATTAGGGCTCTATCTGTAGTGTGAGGGGTAAAAATTTGTTCCCAGGATGTAGGTTCCCTATTTACCTCTCTTATTGTTTCTCATGCTGAGAAAAAACTTTTTAGTTTAAGTGAGTCCCATTTGTTTATTCTTATTATTAACTCTTGGGCTATGGGCATCCCATTAAGGAATTTGGAGCCCGACCCCACAATATGTAGATCGGAGCCAACTTTTTCTTCTATCAGGCGCAGAGTCTCTGATTTGATATCAAGCTCTTTGATCCATTTTGAGTTAACTTTTGTGCACGGCGAGAGAAAGGGGTTCAGCTTCATTTTGTTGCATATGGATTTCCAGTTTTTCCAGCACCATTTGTTGAAGATGCTATCCTTCCTCCATTGCATGCTTTTAGCCCCTTTATCAAATATAAGAAAGTTGTAATTTTGTGGATTGGTCTCTGTGTCCTCTATTCTGTACCATTGGTCCACCCGCCTGTTTTGGTACCAGTACCATGCTGTTTTTGTTACTATTGCTCTGTAGTACAGTTTGAAATCTGGTATCGCTATACCTCCTGATTCACACTTCCTGCTTAGAATTGCTTTTGCTATTCTGGGTCTTTTGTTTATCCATATGAATTTCATGATTGCTTTATCTATTTCTACAAGAAATGCCATTGGGATTTTGATTGGCATCGCATTAAACCTGCAGAGAATTTTGGGTAATATTGCCATTTTGATGATGTTAGTTCTGCCTATCCATGAACAGGGTACATTTTTCCATATTCTAAGATCTTCTATCTCTCTCTTTAGGGTTCTGTAGTTTTCATTGTATAAATCTTTCACCTCTTTTGTTAGGTTGATTCCCAAGTATCTTATTTTCTTTGAGGATATTGTGAATGGAGTGGTTTTCCTCATTTCCATTTCAGAAGTTTTGTTGCTGATATACAGGAATGCCTTTGATTTATGCATGTTGATTTTATATCCTGACACTTTGCTGAATTCATTTATTAACTCTAGCAGTTTCTTTGTAGACCCTTTTGGGTCTGTTAGCTATATTATCATGTCATCCGCAAATAGTGATAATTTAAGTTCTTCTTTTCCTATTTTTATGCCTTTAATTTATTTTGTCTAATTTCTCTGGCTAGTATTTCAAGAACTAAATTGAATAGAAGTGGTGAGAGAGGGCATCCCTGTCTTGTTCCATATTTTAAAGGGAATGCCTTCAGTTTTTCTCCATTTAGGATGATGCTAGCCTGAGGTTTAGCATATATAGCTTTTACAATGTTGAGGTAAGTTCCTGTTATCCCTAGTTTTTCTAGTGTTTTGAACATAAAGGGATGCTGTACTTTGTCGAATGCTTTTTCTGCATCTATCGAGATGATCATGTGGTTCTTATCTTTAAGTCTATTGATGTGGTGAATAGCACTTATTGATTTCTGTATATTGAACCAGCCTTGCATCCCAGGGATGAATCCTACTTGATCACGGTGCACAATTTTTTTGGTATGTTTTTGTATCCGATTCGCCAGAATTTTATTGAGGATTTTTGCATCTAGATTCATTAGAGATATTGGTCTGTAGTTTTCTTTCTTTGAAGTGTCTTTGTCTGGTTTAGGAATCAGGGTGATGTTGGCCTCGTAGAATGAATTTGGAAGTTCTCCCTCTTTCTCTGTTTCCTGGAATAGCTTGAAAAGTATTGGTATTAGTTCTTCTTTAAAGGTTTTGTAAAACTCCACTGTATACCCATCTGGTCCAGGGCTTTTCTTGGTTGGTAGTCTTTTGATGGCTTTTTCTATTTCTTCCTTTGTTATTGGTCTGTTTAAATTGTGTGTGTCTTCCTGACTCAATCTGGGCAGATCGTATGACTTAAGAAATTTATCGATATCTTCACTATCTTCTATTTTATTGGAATATAGGGTTTCAAAATACTTTCTAATTATCTTCTGTATTTCTGTAGTGTCTGTTGTGATATTGCCTTTTTCATCCCGTATGTTAGTAATTTGAGTTCTCTCTCTTCTTCTCTTCGTTAGCATGGCTAAGGGCCTGTCGATCTTATTTATTTTTTCAAAGAACCAACTTTTAGTTTTATCAATTTTTTCAATGGTTATTTTTGTTTCAATTTCGTTGATTTCCACTCTGATTTTAATTATTTCTTGTCTTCTACTACATTTGCTGTTGTTTTGCTCTTCCTTTTCTAGGGTTTTGAGGTGTAGTGTGAGTTCATTTATTTGTTGGTTTTTTCTTTTTTTGAGGAAAGAACTCCAGGAAATGAATTTCCCTCTTAAAACTGCTTTCATTGTGTCCCATAGATTCCGGTATGTTGTGTCTGTATTGTCATTTATCTCTAAGAATTTTTTGATTTCCTCCTTTATGTTTTCTGTAACCCATTGATCATTCAGTAACATATTGTTCATTTTCCAGGTGATGCAGGATTTTTCCTTCCTTCTTTTATCATTGATTTCCAGTTTCATTCCATTATGATCAGATATGGTGCATGGTATTATCTCCACACCTTTATATTTACTAAGAGTTGCCCTATGGCATAATATATGGTCTATCTTTGAGTAGGATCCATGTGCTGCTGAGAAGAACATGTATCCACTTGATGATGGTTGATATATTCTATATATGTCGGTTAAGTCTAGGTTATTGATTGTGTTATTGAGTTCTATAGTTTCTTTATTCAGCTTTTGTCTAGAGGATCTGTCCAATGGAGAGAGCAGTGTGTTGAAGTCACCCATAATTATTGTGTTGTGGTCTATTTGACTCTTGAACTTGAGGAGAGTTTGTTTTATGAACGTTGCCGCACCATTGTTTGGTGCATACAAATTGATAATTGTTATGTCTTGTTGGTGGATGGTTCCTTTTAACAGTATATAGTGTCCTTCTTTATCCCTTTTGATTAACTTAGGGTTGAAGTTGATTTTATTCGATATGAGTATGGCCACTCCTGCTTGCTTCCGAGGGCCATGTGAGTGGTATGATTTTTCCCAACCTTTCACCTTCAGCCTGTGTATATGTCTTTTCCTATCATATGAGTCTCCTGAAAGCAGCATATTGTTGGATTTGTGTTTTTAATCCAGGTTACTAGCCTATGTCTCTTTATTGGTGAATTTAGGCCATTAACATTTAAAGGTTACAATTGAAATATGGTTTGTACTTCCAGTCATATTTATTTATTTATTTATTTTAGTTTGGCTAGTTTTTCCTCTTTGGTTATTTTTCTCCCCCTTTACTGAGATACTTCCCACTGTTAGTTTTGGGCGCTATTTTTCAATTCTTCTTCTTGTAGTATTTTGCTCAAAATGCTTTGCAGTGCTGGTTTTCTGGCTGTGAATTCTTTTAGCTTTTGTTTATCGTGAAATATTTTAATTTCATTGTCAAATCTGAAGCTTAATTTTGCTGGATACAGTATTCTTGGTTTCAATCCATTATTTTTCAGCATTTGAAATACGTTGTTCCAGGATCTTCTCGCTTGCAAATTCTGTGATGAAAAATCAGTCATTAACCTAATTGGTTTACCCCTGAATGTAATCTGCCTCCTTTCTCTCGTAGCTTTTAATATTCTCTCCTTGTTCTGTATGTTGGCTATCTACATAATTATGTGTCTTGGAGTTGGTCTATTACGGTTTTGAATGTTTGGGTCCTGTAGGCTTCCAGGATTTGGCAATCCATTCCATCTTTCATCTCTGGGAAGTTTTCTAGGATTGTTTCATTTAATAGGTTATCCATTCCTTTGGTTTGAACCTCTATACCTTCTTCTATCCCGATGACTCTCAAGTTTGGTTTTTTTATGACATCCCATATCTCTTGAATAGATTGCTCGTGATATTTAAGTAGCCTTTCTGTATTAACTATATTCTTTTCAAGTTGATAAACTTTGTCTTCATTATCTGATGTTCTGACTTCTACTTGATGTAGTCTATTTGTAATATTCTCGTTTGAGTTTTTAATTTGGTTTATAGTTTCCTGCATTTCTAGGATTACTGTTTGATTTTTTTTTAATCTCTATCTCCTGGTAAAGCTCGTTCTTTGCCATTTGAATTTGTTTGTTTAATTCGCTTTCAAAATATACTTTCATTGCTTGGACTTGCTGTCTCATGTCTTCTCTAATATTCCATTCCATCTGAGTTAGGTATGCCTTGAGTTCTTTCCCTATCCATGTTTCTGATGCTTCTAGGTCCTCCTGTAGATTTAAGTTGTTCTGCATTGTTTGTAATCCTTTTTTCCCTTTTTTTTATGTTGTTCACGTTACTTTCCAGCTCTGTTTGATTGTTGTGTTTCTGCTCTCTCCTATGGTTTTGTATATCTCTGTTGTCTCTCCTTTGTGGTGGTAGACTATGCCTAGAAATGTTGGGCTTTATTGTACTTTAAAGCTGATTCATTCAATTCATAAAAGGCTTACAGGTTCTGTATGCATATAGTGATTTGTTGTTTGTTCTTAGGACTTTATGTTTAGGTTAGGTGCTATGATGGTATGAGGGTTAGTATGTCTTGGCTACTTTAGAAGATTGCTCTACTGAAGGGGGATACTAACAGGCGATTGGATCAGGATGTTGGTAGTAGCTAGGTATTTAGGAGCCCCTATAGACAGCCTCAAAACATTCACCTATTTACATTTAGACAATTACACATAATGGAAGACGTAATGCTTGGGATGAAAGTTGGGGGGTAGGGGAAGGAAGGTGCTCTTAAAAAGAAAGAAGGAGAAAGAGATAGATAGCTTAGAGGAGAATGGAAAGAACAATAAAACTTGAAACAGGAAAGAAAGAACGAAGGAAAAGGGGAGAAAAGAACAAAGAGAGAAAAAAAATTGAAGTCTTAGAGATCCATTTTCTTCTCTTCCAGTAGGTGGAGCTGTGCCCTCCATGCCAAGCTTCTGCCCTCTATGTGCCAATAGCAATCCCTGTAAGGCGGCTCCTGAGAGTCTCTCAGTCCTGTTAGTCCAGAGCCGTTTCACTTCTCCGGCCCCTCCCCACCTTCCTCCTGCCAGCCAGCCAGGTCCTGCTCACCGGAGGCAGTTCCCCAAAGATCTGGTTACACTTTCAGCCCCATGGCGTGTCCTATTTCCCGAATGACTGAGCGCTCTCTCCGTCATTCATCTAAGCCCCAGTGCTGTGGTGCGGTGACCTGGGGACCAATAGTTTTAATTTTTCTGGACCCCTTTGGTGTGCATGCCCCTGGAAACTGGCGGCTAAGACCTTGGGTGTCGCCACTGGTGGTAAGGGGAGTTGGGGATCGGGAATCCCCTCTACTTCCCTACAGACACGCCCCCAGGGAGATTTCCTAGGTTTCCTGGCTGCTTGTATCTAGAGGGGGTTGGAGTCACACACCTGCTAAAGTGGATTCTGCTGGGAAGGAATTCCGTCGGCCGAACTCTGGTGACGTCACTTCTCTGCTATGGCGGGCCCCAGGCTCCTTGCCAGGGTGTCCGAAGGGAGGGGTGGGACTGGTCTGTCTCTAGTTGGTTTCAGCTCCCGGTTGGCTACTTCATGAAGGCCTGGCTATAGACCTCTTCCTAGAGTCCCTGCACCGTACCTGCTGGGCCACACCTCAGGGTCTAGCCGCGAGGTTGCCAGCGGGCGGGCGGTCTCTAGCCGTCCAGTCACGAGGGCCTGGCCTCTCGTCCCCTGGCTTCTCCTGCTAGCCTGGCCTTCCCCTGTGTGATGTCTCTCGGAGTTCAAACTGTACTCTGGGCCTGCAGTTTGCTGGGTGTGGCTATTGGGAACCGGCAGCCTATTGTTTTGATTTTTTCCGCGTGCCCCTCCCCCAGAGCTGTCAAGACAGGTTTGTTTTCGCTGCTGATGGGAGGGGGAGTTGGAGGTCAGGTGCCTTTACCTTTCCCCACATCTCTATGCAGGCTCATTCTGATAATCCCTCCCCCCGGAAAGCCTGGGAGAGATTTTATGCGAATTCCCCGCTGTATGGGAGATGGGCTGAGTAACACGCACCTGTTTTATTGTTGCAATCTGTCGGAAACTGGCGGTGGTGACATCAGCTCTCCAAGATGGTGGCCTCTGGCTTCCTTGGTGGACTTTCCATTGTGGGGGATAGAACTGGACTGCTTCCTTCCCCGTCTCAAACCCCAAACTCAGCCCGGAGCTCAGTGAGGGCACAACCGGCAGGACTCCACAGAATCCATAGCACCGTTTCTCTCTGTTTGCTGGTCACTTCTCAGCGGCGCCCAGCCTCGGGGCGGGCCGCGTGTCAGTCGGCGGATCAGTCAGCCTGGAACTCTGGTCACACAGCTGGCTCACGTTTGAGACTCAATAACCGGTCCTCGGTGATGGAAATCCTTCCTCTAGGTTTCGGTGCACCCCAATTTTGCTGTAAATTCCTAACAAGATAGCTTTTTGTCATTCTAACTCATTATTCACCTGCGCAGTGATGAGGTACACGGAGTGTGATGCACTCTATTTGCAGCCATCTTGGAATCCCCCTTTATGACCTCTTTAAATCGGAGAGTTTTCTTATGCCACCAAGTATTCTTCTAAAAGTTATTTAAAAGGTCACATGGAATTTAAATTACACTTAAGATTTGAATACTTCTTCAGCTGTTTCACTTTTCACCTTTACAAATTAAACTACCATAGGTGTATTTGAACATAATATCATTGTTCAAATTCAGATTTGTTTCTGTAGGTAGAGTACTATCAGCAGAAACGATGGATTAAATCTTTGGGATACTAAGTACCAATTAGAAGTACTGTACCAAGTACCAGGTACAGTACTTCATCAGTGCAAGATAGCTGGTGTCATTTTGAATCCCCTCAGATTTCTGAGCCTTTAAAAAGAGCCACATTGGGACTCAGAGGCTGAAGCAGTAGAATCTTCAAGTTCAAGGCTAGCTTCAGAAAATTAGTCAAGCTCTAAGCAACTTAGTGAGATCCTGTCTCAAAAAGAAAGGGGGCTTAGTGAGGGCACATTTGTAAGGTCAGTGGCAAAGTGCCTCTGGAATCAGTTTCTAATAAGGGGGGGGAGAGAGAAAGAGAGAGATCAAGAGCTCCAATAGTTTTACAACTGGCAATAGTTTACATTAGCATATGTAAATTTCCACATCTGTTATATTTCTAAATCTCCAGTATAAAAATATATATATTGTTAGGACTAGTATTTAAATCTATGGGGAAAGAAAAAAGAGAGATCACTAATTTACTAAAAACTTGGAAGTTAGAATATCATAACTCCTGATTTTTTTCAACCTGAGACTACCCTAAGAGGAAATATAAAAAAGATGATATTTGTGTGAGAAAGTGAACTAGTTTCCTGAATTCAAGATTATGTTACCCTGCTACTCCTCGTTCTCTGATATTTAAATAACAGGCATGCCATTTGAGCTAGCTTAGGCAAAAAGATAATTTATTGACTCATGACAAGAAGAGTAAGGGTATAATTGAAAATGACTAGAACCAAAGACTTGATGGCACCAGGATAGTTCCTCTCCTTTCTTCACCTCTCTATCCATATCCCTTCCTATTACACTCAGGATTCTCTGAGAAACTAGGACCCCGCCTGCAAGAAGCTTCTGAATGTGCATTTTCTTACATTCACATCAGAAAAGCTCATCCTGACCTCAATTTCAAAACACCAGCTACAACCTGATCGGCCAAGCTAGATTACCTAGAGATCTCTTGCTTTTGAGAAGGGAGTGTGGTGGTGGGCTGCTGTGGAGGAACCAGTTACTACATGCTACATGATCGACAGCCCCTAAATCACAGCCATGATCCTCAACTGGAGGAGCAGTTCCTCTAGAAGAGATGGCTTTATCAGAAGAAGAAGGAAGGTACACTACATAGACATAAAGAACATATAAATATTATCTTTAAAAATTCTTAAACAACTCTACATTGTAGTTACTACCATAAATGTACAGAGGAGAAAACAGACTCAAGGCAGAAGTCATCCTACTTGTCTTGAAAATTCCCCCTTTCTCTCTCTCTCTCTCTCTCTCTCTCTCTCTCTCTCTCTCTCTCTCTCTCACACACACACACACACACACACACAGTCCAAAGTATCGAAGCTGGAATTTGAAATCCAGGTCAATCTAATTCCAAATCCTACGCTTTCATGTACTTTAAACGCTTTTCAGAAATACAGTTATTATGTAAATAAGAACATCACGATTCCATGGCAGGCAGTACCATCATCCCACCCACCCCTTCCTGCCTCCCCCCATACAAGCAAACATCTTCATCTTGTGGCCAGACACTGTCCCGGCTTGCCACTCCTGGGCAAGGGATTGTTTCACATGGTCCACTATCAGCTTTCTCTCTGAGCTGCAGCTGCCTGCAACTTTGGTGAATCACAGAAAAACTGGGAAAGGCACATGCTGAAGGAAACAATCTATCCTCAGCCCTTTCCTGATCAAATTCTAACATTCACTCTTGCGGGATATGCTGAATTTCCATTTATTCACTTCTCAATCTTTTTCTCTTCTCTAAGACAGTCGCTAACCTGTCCTGAAGTACAAGAAAATCTCTGCTTCACATAGGTGCTGGTAGATTCCATCTAGTCCGCCAATATAGGATAGGTTTTTGCACAATCTCAAATAGAGGGAACCCGAGTGTCTCTCTAGAGAGATTCGTGAACACGTGTCCAATGATAGGAGTGGCAAAGAGCAGCTGAGGCCAGCAGTTGAATTAATACTAATGGAAATTCTGCATTTATTACACACCTATGATGTGCCCAAATGCCTATTTGGTGGAAGGTGTGGGGAATACAATGATAAATGACAGAGATTACAGTTATTGACATCACAAAGGCAGCTGTCCAGTGGGGAAGATAGACAAGTAACAAAATGTTAGAGGCATAATGGCTATTTCAAAAAGTCAAATGCAGGATGTCTTGGGAACACAAAGTCCATTGATGGGCAGTAGGGATGGACTCTCAAAGAAGAAAAATTCAAGCAGAGAATTGAAGGATAAGGAGAGAGAGAGAGAGAGAGAGAGAGAATATATATATATATATATATATATATATATATTCTTTTTTTTTTTTCAGGAATGTGGAGTGTGGAATGGTGGTCCAAGCAAACAGGAGGAGCATGATGAAGAACATAAGGAGTGAAGTAGAGGGCTGACTAGTTGCCTGGAGAGGAACTTGCAGAGCTCCATGAAGTACACTCAGGAATTTTCTCTTTATCCCAAGAACAAAACAGACAGTTTTAAACACAGAGTGGTAAAATGATACCTGTATTTTTTAAAGATTTTCTAATAGCAGCAGCCAGATACTAGAGGGGACCAAAGCCAAATGCAGTGAGAACCTCTTAAAGAGGCACTTGCACTCTGATTAAACCTTGGTGGTAGTTTAGATGTGGGTGTGGAAGGAAAGAACGCAAGAGATTTGCATCTACCTTTCCCGGAGCCATGCATAACAGGAAATTTAAAATCAAACCTAAAGTCTGTTCGTGAGTGGAGTCTCTGAGAATTGAGACAGAAAGGAATCCAAATCACCTCCTGTTTGCTAGGAAATGATTAGAGAAGTGAGTCTACAAAAGAAAAATAAAATTAGTTGTAGTAATTCTAATTCACAGACACTGTTTCCTGGCCAGATGCTGTTGTGGAAAATTTCAGAAACACCCACTAAAATCATAAATGAAAATCACATATTCGTAACATTTAATGAGAATACAAGCTGAATTTACAGCCGCTGAATGTGCAATATGGATGAAGATGTTGATTTACCCATGGAAGATGGAAATATATATGATAGAGGAAAACAATACCCAGAAATGTGATAAACATTTGCATGAAAATGAATCACTGGAAAACCTCAAAACTTCTTCAATACTTTATGTACCAAATTATCTTCAGAGCAGTCAAAAGAAAATAATAATAAATAATAATAGGGCATTTTCCTGCTGTTAATTTTTTCCCCCACAAAACCTCTGTTGACTTCAGTGGAAGTTCTGCATCTAGAATGTGGCCCTGGAAATTTATAGTCTGTAACTCAGAGACCAAAGACCTTGAACATCAAGAAAATCTCTTACCCTTATTTATATACACTGTTCTTTATCACAAAGGAAGAGCTGGTACCCATTCCAAGTAACCAATCATTATGCAAGGAATATTCTGACTCACCCAGCATCCTTAATCAGTAAGAGCTGTGCCAATGGAAAGAGAGAGGAAAGAAGTCACAGCATCCATTAATAAAAAATGACTAGGGCTTTCTATCAACAGAAGCATCATTAGGAAATGTATGGTAGGAAAATAGTAGGCTGTAGATTTGTGGTGGCAGGGATGGCAATGGAATACTAACATTTATACCCTCTTAACCACTTTTGTTTTAAAATGATGCTGGATTTCAGGTAACTATACACATGCTTAAAACATAATTGTGTGCATTTTCCATTTCTTGCTAAATTCCTAAAGATGTGATGGCCTTAGCTGTCGCTCTGGCCCTCCCTCCAGTCTCGAAACACAAATATTTCTAACAGGCAACTGACTATTCTTTCTTGAACATATCCCCACGAAGACACTGGTCAATTCTTGAGAAAAGATAATTCAAATATGAAGGGGAACAGACTCAAATTAATCTAATAATTTTTTAAACATTCTCTTCTCTTTGCTATACTTCCACTCCCAACCATAAACCCTTGAGTAAATAAAGAATATATGATTCACATTTCCAATAAACTGTGCGATCTATATTTCACCGAGGATGCTTCTTGGTCACACAGTATACTGGTAATTTCAAAGTAAGTGCATTGCATTTTGAAAGAAAACAAAGCAGTCATGTTTCATTAACAGAAAACCTTCTCAAGTGTGTCTCCTGGTAGGTTACAGGGACCTGAGTCATTTGCTGAGGGTGAGTGAGAGAATAAGTTCATATAAAACACCTACAAATCTTAATAGGGGAATGAACTAAAGCCACAAAAGTTGCCGCTACTTTTCAAGTATCACTAATGCATGTCACCAGTGGATTAACTAATAGTATTCTACTTTAATGGCATTTCTGCTCTATCATTAACCAAGCATGGTCCATAAAGTTACTTGAATATCCATAAATGAGCTTACTACAAGGTTATGTGATTTCCAGTTCTATTAGCTCAATAAGAACAGCAGCATCAAATTCTTCATCCAGGTTCTTTTGTGGGTCCGAGGGTTGGGAATAGGGTAATAATATCAACAATTAAAATGACTTCAAAGTGAACTCAGAATGCTTTATGTCAGTTTACCATGCATTGCTTTCAAAAGTTCATGATTCTGATCCTAATTCTGCACAACAGGGTTTGGCTTGCATATTTCACTGTATATTAGCTTTAATATTTCACTATTAATCTATACTCTACCTTCAGATAGAACCTGAATAGATAATGTTTCCAATTACCACCCAGTCCATTCTGGAAATTATACTGGTTTGATAAGCACTTGGAATATACCACCTACCACACACACACACCCCAAAAAGAGTCCTGTTTAATCCAATCTTCTATTGGAATTCCAGGATTTATGTCACTATTATAGAAAAACTCATTTTGGTTATAGCACCAACATGGCCAAATAAATGACTTCAAGATGCTAGAAGAAAGTATTTGGCCAAGACAAATAGGTGTTCAAAAAGGCCTCCCCAGCATACTCATTTTGCTATATGGAAAATGAACTAAGCAAGTTTAATGTACCCCAAATGAGATTTGGTAGCATGTTCTAATTCACTTCATTCTGTACCTGAAATGAGCAGTTTTTGATTTCCCTGCTTCCTCCCTTAACCCCTACAGTGTAGTCTTAATAAAATGGCCAAAGTAATCCTTTTAAAAACATACATGGGGTCCCGTCACTCCTCTGATCAAAACCCTTCCATGTCTCCTGTCGTGTGAAGAGTGCAAGCCAGAGCTCTGGCTGGGGTCTGCAGGCCCCATGCAATGTGGCCTCTCTGATCTATTCATACTGTCCTCTTACTCACTTTTCTCCAGTCGTCTGGGACACAACTGTTTCTCGAACACATCCAATATAGTCACACTTCAGGACCCCTGCACGAATTGTCTCCTCTGACCAGAGAACTTTCTTTTTCACAATTTCTACACAATTAATTCCCTTATTACCTAAAAATCTTTGCTTGACCCTCACCGTATCACCAGGCCAACCCTGTTGAACCAACTTAGAATTATATTTCACGGGGATTCCAACATGGCGGCGGGCGCAGAGAGATCAAGTCTCTGACCTCTTCAGCTGTGCAGGCATAGGGAGTCGTAAACAACCTAAATCTGTTTGCTCAGGATCACTAGGCAATGCTGAGCTGACGTGGATCTGGGGCGAACAGTCTGGGCCTCTCAGAACACACTCTGAGCCCGGATCGGCTGAATTCAAGCTCCCGTTCACCTGCTTCCTGCAGACAAACAGCTATGACTCAGCACTAATCCATCTGGCTGAAACAACTGGTCAGCCCTTCTGATCTAACGGAGGTAAATGCCTACCGACCTTCATAGGTAGTGGCCACAGGTTTGAAACGGGGCTTGGGAGAGACAGTAAGGACCCACCCGTTGCATTGGTCGCCCGGCAAAGGGAAACGAACTGTCACCGTTTGCAAGAGACACCACCATGGCAGAGAACTGACGTCATCAGACTGCAGCGGAGGAGATAACTTCATTGAAACCTGCGGCTACAGGTGTGTAATTCCCTAGCCTTCCCTCTCCACACATCGGGGAAACCTTAAGGGCCCCTCCCAGCTCTCCCGTAAGGGCCCCTCCCAGCTCTCCCGTGAGCACGATAGCCAGACCCAGGGAATCAGAGGTGGCGCAGGACCCGCGGCGCGGAACTACCGCTCCCACCAGTGCTGACAGCTGAGGTCTCTTGCACCAGCTACCGGGGGAGTGGCTACCGGAGGGCAAGTAAAATTCGCTGAGGATTCTCAGCCCCAAGCTCTACAAACTTAGGGTCTGAGGGAATGGCAAACTGGAAGAGTGTGCCCAGTCGTTCATGAAGACAGGGCTCCCGGGAGCAGCAGACCTGGCGTGTAGCCAGTATTGTGGTGAGCGGCACCCGTGAGAAGGGCCTGGCTAGAGGAAAAGTGGGAAGTGACTAGACAGAAGAGGAGGCCCTAGGAACTCAGGATTGGAGACTCGCCCAGTCTGGGAGGAGCTGCTGCACAGTGATTGGTTCCCACGTATTGACAGGAGAAACTTGGCGTGGTGGGCACAGCGCCACCTACTGGAAGAGAAGGTAATCAAACTCTAAGACTGCATTTATTAGTTTTTTTTTTCTTTTTTTCTTTTCTCTTTTTTTTTTGATTTGGGTTTTTCTTTCATTTTCATTTTTCTTTCTTGTTGTTTTTTTAAATTTTTTTTACAATTTTTTAAAATTTTTTTTCTTCTAATTTTAATTTTAATTTTTTTATTATTTTTTTTAATTTTTTTTCTTTTTTTATTTCCTATTTTTTTTCTTCTTTTGTCTTTTCATTTCTTTTCAATTATATTATCCCCCCTTCCTTGAAGTCTACCTGCTTACTCTCATTCTCTTTAGTGACTTCTTCCCTTCCCTTCTAATACCTTTCCTCCCAAGCATCTAATAAATTTATAGGAGTAAACAGTAACTCAGCAGTCAAACAGAACAAGAAGTAACATGAGCAGCTTCAAAAAGCAAGGAAGAAAAGGAGTACAAACAATGCAGGACAGCCTAAATATTCAGGAGGACCTAGAGTCATCAGAAAAATGGTCATATAAAGAACTCAAGGAACACCTTAGACAGATGGAATGGAACCTTAAAGAGGATACAAGACAGCAAATTCAAGCAGCGAAAGAACACATTGAGAATGAATTACATAAACAGATAAAAGCAGAAGTTAAGCATCTTTATCAGGATATAGATATTATAAAAAATAATCAAACAATAATTCTAGAAATGAAGGAAACGATAAAACAAATTAAAAACTCAATTGAGAGTATCACTAACAGAGTGGAGCAAGTAGAAGCCAGAATGTCAGATAATTAAGACAAAATATATAATCTTGAAAAGAGTCTAGCCAACTCAGAAAGGCTGGTAAAAAATCACGAGAAAAACATCCAAGAGTTATGGGATAACATGAAGAAACCAAACTTACGAGTCATCGGGATAGAAGAAGGTACAGAGATTCAAACCAAGGGAATGAGTAACCTGCTGAATGAAATAATTACAGAAAACTTTCCAGAAATAAAAAAGGAAACAGATATACAAATTGAAGATGCATACAGGACACTGAGCACACAAAATCACAGTAGACCAACGCCAAGACACATTGTTATGAAGATATCCAATATACAGAACAAAGAGAAAATATTAAAAGCTACAAGAGAAAGGAGACAGATTACATTCAGGGGTAAACCAATAAGGTTAACAACGGATTTTTCATCACAGACACTGAAAGCAAGAAGGTCATGGAACAATGTATTTCAAACACTGAAAGACAATGGATGCCAACCAAGAATTCTGTATCCAGCAAAATTAAGCTTCAGGTATGACAACGAAATAAAAATCTTTCATAATAAACAAAAGTTAAAAGAAATTGCAGCCAGAAAACCAGCATTGCAAAGCATTTTGAGCAAAACACTACACGAGGAAGAAACGAAAAACAATAACCAAAACCATCAGTGGGAAGTGCCTCGGTAAAGACAGAGGGTGAGGGGAAAGATAATCATGGAGAAACAAACTAAATTTTTTTTAAAAAGGATAAATAATCAAGCATGGATGGAAGTACAAACCATATATCAATAGTATCTCTGAATGTTAATGGCTTAAACTCTCCAATAAAGCAACATAGGCTGGTATCATGGATTAAAAAAAACAAATCCAACAATATTCTGCCTCCAGGAGACACATCTGATTGGAAAAGACATACACAGGCTGAAGGTGAAAGGATGGGAAAAAATATACCATGCACATGGTCCTCATAAGCAAGCAGGGGTGGCCATCCTCATATCGAATAAAATCGACTTCAAGACTAAGTTAATCAAAAGGGATAAAGAAGGACATTATATACTGGTAAAAGGAACCATTCACCAACAAGACATAACAATTATCAATATTTATGCACCAAATAATGGTGCTGCGACATTCATAAAACAAATTCTCCTCAAGTTCAAGAATCAAATAGACCACAACACAATAATTATGGGTGACTTCAACACACCTCTCTCACCATTGGACAGATCCTCCAAACAAAAGTTGAATAAAGAAACTATAGAACTCAATATCACAATCAATAACCTAGACTTAACTGACATATATAGAATATATCAACCATCATCAAATGGATATACTTTTTTCTCAGCAGCACATGGATCCTTCTCAAAAATAGACCATATATTATGCCATAGGGCAACCCTCAGTAAATATAAAGGGGTGGAGATAATACCTTCATTTTATCTGGAATGAAACTGGAAATCAATGATAAAAGAAGGAAGGAAAAATCCTACATCACATGGAAAATGAATAATATGTTACTGAATGATCAATGGGTTACAGAAGACATAAAGGAGGAAATCAAAAAATTCTTAGAGATAAATGAAAATACAGACACAACATATCGGAATCTATGGGACACAATGAAAGCAGTTTTAAGAGGAAAATTCATCGCCTGGTGGTCATTCCTCAAAAAAAGAAAAAACCAACAAATAAATGAGCTCACACTTCATCTCAAAGCCCTAGAAAAGGAAGAGCAAAATAACAGCAAATGTAGCAGAAGGCAAGAAATAATTAAAATCAGAGCGGAAATCAATGAAATTGAAACACAAGACACTATTGAAAAAATTAACAAAACTAAAAGTTGGTTCTTCGAAAAAATAAATAAGATCGACAGACTTTTAGCCATGCTAATGAAGAGAAGAAGAGAGAGAACTCAAATTACTAACATACGGGATGAAAAAGGCAATATCACAACAGATGCTACAGAAATACAGAAGACAATTAGAAATTATTTTGAAAACCTATATTCCAATAAAATAGAAGATAGTGAAGACATCGATAAATTTCTTAAGTCATATGATTTGCCCAGACTGAGTCAGGAGGATACACACAATTTGAACAGACCAATATCAATGGATGAAATTGAAGAAGCCATCAAAAGACTACCAACCAAGAAAAGCCCAGGACCGGATGGGTACACAGCGGAGTTTTACAAAACCTTTAAAGAAGAATTAATACCAATACTTTTCAAGTTATTTCAGGAAATAGAAAAAGAGGGAGCTCTTCCAAATTCATTCTATGAGGCCAACATCACCCTGATTCCGAAACCAGACAAAGACACTTCAAAAAAGAAAACTACAGACCAATATCTCTAATGAACCTAGATGCAAAAATCCTCAATAAAATTCTGGCGAATCGAATACAAAAACACATCAAAAAAATTGTGCACCGTGATCAAGTAGGATTCATCCCTGGGATGCAAGGATGTTTCAATATATGGAAATCAATAAATGTTATTCTCCACATCAATAGGCTTAAAGATAAGAACCATATGATCATCTCGATAGACGCAGAGAAAGCATTCGACAAAGTACAGCATCCCTTTATGTTCAAAACATTAGAAAAACTAGGGATAACAGGAACTTACCTTGACATTGTAAAAGCTATCTATGCTAAGCCTCAGGCTAGCATCATTCTGAATGGACAAAAGTTAAAGGCATTCCCTCTAAAATCTGGAACAAGACAGGGATGCCCTCTATCACCACTTCTATTCAATATAGTTCTCGAAACACTGGCCAGAGCAATTAGACAGACGAAAGAAATTAAAGGCATAAAAATAGGAAAAGAAGAACTTAAATTATCACTATTTGCGGATGACATGATTCTATACCTAGAAGACCCAAAGGGTCTACAAAGAAACTACTAGAACTAATAAATGAATTCAGCAAAGTGGCAGGATATAAAATCAACACGCATAAATCAAAGGCATTTCTGTATTATCAGCGACAAAACTTCTGAAACGGAAATGAGGAAAAACACTCCATTCACAATATCCTCAAAAAAAAAAATAAAATACTTCGGAATCAACCTAACAAAAGAGGTGAAAGATTTATACAATGAAAACTACAGAACCCTAAAGAGAGAAGTAGAAGAAGATCTTAGAAGATGGAAAAATGTACCCTGTTCATGGATAGGCAGAACTAACATCATCAAAATGGTGATATTACCAAAAGTTCTCTATAGGTTTAATGCAATGCCAATCAAAATCCCAATGGCATTTCTTGTAGAAATAGAGAAAGCAATCATGAAATTCATATGGAAAAATAAAAGACCCAGAATAGCAAAAGCAATTCTAAACAGGAAGTGTGAATCAGGAGGTATAGCGATACCAGATTTCAAACTATATTACAGAGCAATAGTGACAAAAACAGCATGGTACTGGTACCAAAACAGGCGGGTGGACCAATGGTATAGAATAGAGGACACAGAGACTAATCCACAAAGTTACAACTATCTTATATTTGATAAAGGGGCTAAAAGCATGCAATGGAGGAAGGATAGCATCTTCAACAAATGGTGTTGGGAAAACTGGAAATCCATATGCAACAAAATGAAACTGAATCCCTTTCTCTCGCCATGCACAAAAGTTAACTCAAAATGGATCAAGGAGCTTGATATCAAATCAGAGACGCTGCGTCTGATAGAAGAAAAAGTTGGCTCCGATCTACATATTGTGGGGTCGGGCTCCAAATTCCTTAATAGGACACCCATAGCACAAGAGTTAATAACAAGAATCAACAAATGGGACTTACTTAAACTAAAAAGTTTTTTCTCAGCAAGAGAAGCAATAAGAGAGGTAAATAGGGAGCCTACATCCTGGGAACAAATTTTTACTCCTCACACTTCAGATAGAGCCCTAATATCCAGAGTATACAAAGAACTCAAAAAATTAGACAATAAGATAACAAATAACCCAATCAACAAATGGGCCAAGGACCTGAACAGACACTTCTCAGAGGAGGATATACAATCAATCAACAAGTACATGAAAAAATGCTCACCATCTCTAGCAGTCAGAGAAATGCAAATCAAAACCACCCTAAGATACCATCTCACTCCAGTAAGATTGGCAGCCACTATGAAGTCAAACAACAACAAGTGCTGGCGAGGATGTGGAGAAAAGGGTACACTTGTACATTGCTGGTGGGACTGCAAATTGGTGCGGCCAATTTGGAAAGCAGTTTGGAGATTCCTGGGAAAGATGGGAATGGAACCACCATTTGACCCTGCTATTGCCCTTCTCGGACTATTCCCTGAAGATCTTAAAAGAGCATGCTACAGGGATATTGCCACATCGATGTTCATAGCAGCACAATTCACAATAGCTAGACTGTGGAACCAACCCAGATGCCCTTCAATAGATGAATGGATAAAAAAAAATGTGGCATCTATACACAATGGAGTACTATGCAGCAATAAAAAATGACAAAATCATAGAATTTGCAGGGAAATGGATGGCACTAGAGCAGATTATGCTTAGTGAAGCTAGCCAATCCCTAAAAAACAAATACCAAATGTCTTCTTTGATATAATGAGAGCAACTATGAACAGAGCAGGGAGGAAGAGCAAGAAGAAAAGATTAACATTAAACAGAGACATGAGATGGGAGGGAAAGGGAGAGTAAAGGGAAATTGCATGGAAATGAAGGGAGACCCTCATTGCTATACAAAATTACATATAAGAGGTTGTGAGGGGAATGGGAAAATAAACAAGGAGAGAAATGAATTACAGTAGATGGGGTAGAGAGAGAAGATGGGAGGGGAGGGGAGGGGGGATAGTAGGGGATAGGAAAGGTAGCAGAATACAACAATTACTAATAGGGTATTATGTAAAATTGTGGATGTGTAACCGACGTGATTCTGCAATCTGCATTTGGGGTAAAATTGGGGGTTCATAACCCACTTCAATCTAATGTATGAAATATGATATGTCAAGAGCTTTGTAATGTTGTGAACAACCAATAAAAAAAAATGATAAAAAAAAGAATTATATTTCACTCCCTTTTCCCACACTGTCAATACCCCTTGTCCCCTTCTAGCTTTCCTTCATAGCAACATTCATCCCTTTCTCACATTCGGAAGTTTGCCTATTTCATGTTTATTATCTGTTTTCGTCACTAGAGTTTAAACTCTGCAAAGACATGAACTTTAGTCCATTTCATTCATTAACATTTGCTCAAAACTTGGAGCACTCATGGAACATGTTTAGTAATATTGAATGAATGAATGAATTCCAAGTTACTAAAGATGGTAGATATTTAGTGCACTGAAAATCCACAACTGACTCAAATTCATGATTCAATTCTTTAAGTCTCCATTTTGTTTATCTGTGAAATGGAGATTATAGTAAAATAGGGCTATCATAAAGATTAAGGGAGAAGACAAATGGAAAGCATTTAATATAGTGGTTTGCATATCAATTCATAATTATGAGTTAAGATTAAACAAGAATAATGAAAAAAATTAATATTTCTACAGCATTTTACTCTTTCTAAGGGATTCATTAGATCCTCCCAGGATCCAGTCAGATTCACTCCAGGAAAAGAAAAATAGCTGGATCCTCAGCATCTGCACCTTGGCTGTGTCAGGAGATATATTCAGATAAGATCTCTAAAGAGTTGGGGAGGACTCAAGCCCTGTGTTCTCTTAGTTGCAGAGCATGGAGATCTTACTTACAGCTCAAGTCTTTAACAAAATAAAAGGTCTTTCAGGTAGAGTGGTTTTTTTTTTTTTTTTTTTGGTTTGGTTATTTCCTTCCTGTGCCTAGACATCACCATAGAATGTGGCTGAAAATAAAGCCAGTCTTCAGCATCCATTACTTCCTGCAAATCCCAAGACACAGAGCTCCAACTACCAGGCACCAGCTCCCTAGATTCTTTGCCTCTGTTCTTTGACTGCACCCCATGTGATGGGTGCAATCTAGAATAATATCTAGACTTGGAATTATCCAAGGGTTTCCCAACATGCTTCTAGACATCCCAAGAAAGACAGGGTTGCTTTGGGGGACCTCCTTAACTCCTAATCGACTCTTGTTCACAGGGTTGACATTTTAGTAAATTCTTAATCAGTAAATGAGTGCGTGTTGAAAAATGGGTATGTTGCCTGGAACTGCTGACAGTAGCTTGCAACACAATGTTTTTTCTTTGTTTTCTACTAAAGTAATTAGAGTATACGCAGATGTCTACAACAGAATGCTACCACCCCTCCCCACCCTCCAAGATGGTGTTAATTGGAAAACTACTTCCCCAGAATGTTGTTGTGAGCAAAAGATTCACATGTATCGGAAATACCGAATTTAAACACGTTTAATCAGGTTGTATTCCACTACAGGACTTCTCAGAGCCTTCAGCACATTAATGCACAAAATAGTGTCTACAGCATTTTGCAGAATTATTGGGACATGCACTCCTCTTTTCATCCCCTAGAGAAGATCTTTGGGTGAAGCTTCTCTCAAGTCAAGTGTTCCAGAGAGTACGTTTATCTATAACAAATACACTCAGAGTCTTTCAAAGCATAATCCGTAAAAAATAAAGCAAAATGCCAAAAACATGAAGAAGTCAGGAAAAGTTCACATTTGAAAAAAAAAAATTTAAATGGATGGTCTACAGGGTAATTTTATCTAGATTTACTGTTTATTTTCCATTAAGCCTAATACTGGTTTGCATAAGCCTATAGATCCCTGAGCAAGCATTATTTTGGTGAATATGAAAAAAGAGTGATATTTATTTCTCTGTGTGTGTGTTGTTGTTGTTGTTGTTGCTGCTGCTGCCGTTTGAAGCACTGTTTTAGAGCCCTGAACAATCTCATGCACTTTAACTAGAAGGCCAAAGCTCTTCATATACAAAGTGGATAAACTGATGATGGGAAGGGAAACAAAGGATGCTCTTGCCCCACTGTTTGAGCACAGGGTCTATAATTTTCCCCTAAGGCCCACATGAATGAAAACCTATTCTCAAAAGGCAGATGTTCCCCAAAGGCCTTTATCAGCTAATAGCATCTCCCTTAATTTAATTTACCAGATAAGTCCAATAAACCTAAAAAGGAACTGAAGGCCACAAAACTTAACAGATTTTGATGAAGCCAAGAAAAAAAGAGATGGCTGCAGGCTGAGGTAGTCCATCAGGTGTGATCTGGCTTTCTGCAAGAAGTAATGGGATGGCGGCATCAGAAAGGAGTGAAGTGAGATGCAATAACGCTGATTCCATTTTGTCCACTTTGTGATTTGGCCTCACAACCAATCTTGAGTACTGGAATTTCCACAGGAAACATATACAGCTGGTTAAAGACACAGAAAGGCACAGGGAAGGAGATAACGTCTGCATAGGACAGTGGCTTCAGACAATGAGAATGCACTGAGAGTATAAAGACCTCAGGTCAAGTGGAGTCAAAACAAAATGAGCCTCACATGTGGTTCATCCAAAAATAGACTATTTCTCTTCTTTCTTCACCCCATACCTCCATCCTAAACCTCAACCCCTAAATGAAGAGGAGACAGAAATGAGCCTGATTTTCTCCATTGCTGGGACAGATGTTCATACGTACACGTGCCCTCGTCATCACTAATGCACTGTGTCCTAAATTTTATTTCTCAAGTTACAAAAATCTGCAGATCATTTGCCTCGTATACAAAATCCCTCTATAAATTGTTAATGAAATTACTGGACTCTGAGATTAAGTCTCCTCATGGAGACTCTTCACAAAACTGTCAATCTGAGTGTCCAGTTCCTCTTTTGTTCTCTTTTTGCAACCTGACTCCTTCCACAGGGTTTTGCGAGTGTTATATGGAGGCCAGGTCTCCAGGCAGTCCCCTTCAAGCACAGATAGCTGAGGCAAAGGATTCTTCTAGGGCAGCTCGTGTTGGGATATTTCAATGGGAGGATTTTTAACAGGTTGGTACTGACCCATGAAGGAGTCTCTGTACTGTTGACGTGGGACTCACTGCCTCCAGATGAGCAGAGCTCCCACCAACCAACAGAGTGAGTCCTCATCCCACTCAGTCTCGCCCACAGCTCCCTTCTAGAAGCTGCTGAAATCTGCTCTTCCTTTGTCTTCTTAAGAAGATCTAGCTTTCCCTGGCTCTGTTCCAGGATAAAACCCACTCATTTCCTTGACTCGCAATGTCCTCCCGAAAACTAAGTAATGAAAGCAGATGCTCTAGCTCAGACACATATTTTCTCACTCAAACGTTTATCACAGCTTCCCACCCAAAACTGAGGCATGATCTGCTGGGAAATTCACAATCTCCAAATCACACAGAAAAGTTGGTCAGGCTGTTCTTGTGGGATCTATAGTTTCAATGAGCACAAAAAATTTTTAAATAAAGCCTTTGTGTACTCTTTCCACTTTAACTCTTATAGGATATCTGCAGAAAAATAGATATTCTTTTCTTCCTGAGTATCCTGTCTTCTATTTTGTTCTCATACCATTAAGAAAAAGACATTCTTTTTCTTGCAGGGAAATGAAATCTGCTAGAATCCTGGAATGACACCCATAAAGGCAAACTCTGCATATCCTTCGTTTTCATTTTACCCCAGGCTGTGGAGGAAGGCGACCACACAATTTGCAAGTCAGTTCTGTTTCCCTGACCAACAGACCCTATACCTTGAACATGACCCTACTTATGATTGCATCATCTGCAACAGACCAATATTTTCATTGCAAAATTATCCAAAAGGCAAACTGTTGTAATAACCTTGTGTGTCGGATTGATTAGCTGATTCCAAAATAAATAAATATATAAATAAAATTAATTAATTAAAAAGACTCACATCCAGTATTTCATGTGACTGCTGTTTATCCTCTGTGGCATGTTCAAACTTTTTTTTTTTTTTAGAAATTACGGGAAGTGTCAAGACCCTTACTTGTTACAATTTAATTTTGTGCTGCTGAGGCAATTACAGTTCAATGAATGATGATTCCAACACATCGAAGTTTTCATTACTCTTTGCTTAATTTGTCAGTTAATGCCTTTGAGTTCTGCAGTTTCCCCGGCAGTCTTAACTTGCCATTAAAAACCTGTCAAGGAAACACAACCTTCTGATTCCAGCAGGGTTTAAAGAGTATATATCCTTTCATTGTTAAAAAAAAAAAAAAGTTAGAACTCACTCCTCAACCAAAATATTCATACTCCAGGAATCCACAGTTAGGAAAGGCTGCAATAATTCTAGATTAGTATTTTTTAATGCAACAGCACTTCAATAAATACCAGAAATAAGTGTTCATGCTTAAGATACTATATATCATAAGAATGTTACTTTCTATCAATGTTTCTTAGAGGTTTATGGTTACCTGATAAATGTTGGACTTTTACATTCCTCTCCATGTCCCAAGCATCTATTACATTTACACATTTTATACTTCTCTAATATTTTTGCAATACATTTTCCTGAATCGGCTGATGACATTTAATAGAATGTTTAAGACACAATATAAAACCTTAAATGATTTTGCTTATTCTGGGGGGGAAAATGTGCACATAGATTGGATTTCAAATTAAAACCAACGATGGTGTACCTAACATTTTTGCTTCTGCTGTACATATTAAAATATAACTAAATGCTTCTTATGCAATACTGCAGCATCAGTACAAATAACAAGCTCTTGTACTTACAAGCAAGCAAGATGATTAAAGAGCTATTAATGAAGGGAAACAAAACCACAGTGCTGGGATGTAATAGTCCATGAAATTCTTATTGGTACAAAAGGAATCTGCAGTAAATAAATATTAACCTAAATGCTATAGAAAACATAAAGCAAACAGGGGAAAATGTGTTCTTTAAGCTAAAATATAGGTTAAAAATTGCTGACAATGTAAGGAAAGTCCATTTGCATACCACAGGGCTCCATCTGCTGTGGAAAATATAAGCTGCAAGAATGATTTAATATTTAATAGAAGTAGTAGCCGTTGTTAATTATAATTTGCACATTTACAAATCAGCACTGATAGCAATACAAATTATGAAATATAAGGGTGTTCTGCTGGATACTAGGGAAAATAAGATGACAGACAAAGTTAATGGAGTATCCCTAACCACAGCTCTGTCAGAACACATCAGAGAACTAATCCAGTTACAAAGAGCCTGCAATGGAAAATCTATTTAAAATATTAAAATGCTGTTTGGTAAAAGCTTTTTCATAGTGCATTTTACTTAAACAGTTGCTTATTGCTCATGGGTCATTAGCTGTACACCCAGATGCATTCTGTGAACTGCCATTTAAAAGAATAGTAGAAATTAAATAAGAAATATATTTCTGCAGTTTTTTTCCTTGATATATAGAAAGAGTTTGCTAATGTCTAGTCTGGATATGGAAAAAATAGCAAATGATCACACAATAAGTAGAAAGCTGTAGAATTAAGCATTATACTTTGCCTACATTGAGCCACAAAATTCAACATAACTTTTCCCTCTAGACCTGATCCTATTCCCATTTATACTTAGATGCTAATAGTGATGATACAAATCGACTCTTATTTAGTAAGAAGACAGAAATTACCATTGATTTTTTCATTAATCTTCTATTTCACCTCATTTCTCTCATCATCATATAATATGGATTAGTGGTAGAAGCATTTTATGCACAATGTTTTAATAGTAACTTTTGTTCTCCAAATCATGGATGCTGCTAATTTTAGCCTCTGGAATCTCTAATTTATGGAACAGATCCTTTATCCAAACTCATTCTATTTACAATGATTAGGAAATCCTTGCTCCATGACTACTGGTTCTAATGCATGCTAAAGGTGTTTCTGCATCTTGGAAAACATGGAGAACAAAGGCTATACCAAGCACATGCTTTAAAATATATAAACCCAATCAGGTCAAACTATTATATATCACATTTCAATGTGAAATTGGATACCATCAGAATATATCAGGAAATATTAGCACATATTCAAGTCTACTTAAAGTACAATAGCAAGGTATTTGTTGGGTATCTGGGTCATGTGCTTCCAGGAAGTAAGTGTCTTTTTGACCATCTTTTTAAAAAAAAAATTGAATTTGATTCTCAATGTGTCACCAGTTCCTATTGTCTTATTTTTAGCAACTTCATGCCTTTACATTACCTGCCCAACCCATGTATTATTCCTGCCAGAAAGAATTACATACCTTTTAATATGTTATTTCATCTACTCTTAGATGTGTTAGAAGTATTTCTCTTTCCCCAACACATCCAGCACATGTACTCACAGCTAAAGTGCAGTAATAGATCCATCAGAGATGGACTTCATTAATTTGAAACCTCAAAGGGGTTATAACGTTAGTGAATAGGATGTTGAAAACATCTCTGGACTAGCAATGGAACATCATCAAGAAAGTATCTGTCTTCATCAGGTCTCTAGTTGGGGGGAAAAAACAGAACAAAACAACCCACATCAATTCTCACAGTCTCTCCTGAGAATTAGACCACAAACCTGCTATCATTCAGGTCACAAAGTAAAATATATAATATCCCTGAACTGAAATATTAAATTGGAGTGGTGCTCACTTTATGCAATAGTACTTACCAAGTTGTTTCTGAAAGTAAGTACCCCCAAGTTAGGCCCCAAGATTCATACACAAATTCCACAAAATATGAGCTCATAACAAAATAAAATTATTATGCAAATGAGCTTACCAGATATAAACATGAACAGAAACAAATCACAGATTTAAACTCTCAAGTCTTTTACAGTTATAAAAAATTTTTATAGAATATAAAATAATTACAAGTGAAATATTTTTTAAAAAGAGAAAATATAAAGATACATGCTTAAGGAACAAAAGACTTGTCAAATTCAGGAAACAAATGAAATGTTTTGAAATAATACACTGAACTTAAAGAATCAGTGGGCATTCTGTTTCCAATAATAATAGACTTTTTATTTCAGATAACCTTTAAAACAAATAATAAATATGGCAAATATTTTAAATAATAGGTATGAATCTTTGGAATTATAACAAAAAAAGTGAAAAATTGCAAAGTTAAAGTTCAGATAAAGCTACAACAATCAACCTACACTTGAGTCGACTTTCTCCTATGGTCTCTGCTATTTCCAGAGCAAAGGGCTAAGAGACTGAGAAGCTGAGCAGTGCTTTTAAGAGAGAAATTCAAGTTCAGAGCCCTGAAAGGAGTGGAACTAGCAAATCTCCTAAGCTTTGGAACAAAGATGAACAAAATATAAACAGCCTTAAATGAATTAATGCCCTATTTGGATTAAAGCAAACAGATTACTATTGACCTTAGGTACTGGGCAGAAATAAAAATAAAATTTTGCATGGAAGATACAGTCACTCTAAGTCCCAAATTATCTTTTTGGTTTTTGTTTGTTTGTTTTTGTTTTATATATACACACACACATACACATGGTGATCAGGAGTCAGCAAAAAATAATCAAATATATAAATAAGCAAGATAATGATCTAAAATCTAAGAGAAACAACAGAACATAGAAACAGATCCACAGGGAATCCAGATAGGAAATTATCAGCTAAACACTTAAACTATGCTTAATATACTTAAATATTTTTTTTAAAAAAACCACCAGGGAGGGGAGGGGAGGGAGGATAGTAGAAGATAGGAAAGGTAGCAGAATACAACAGTTACTAGTAGGGCATTATGTAAAAATGTGGATGTGTAACCGATGTGATTCTGCAATCTGTATTTGGGGTAAAAATGGGAGTTCATAACCCACTTGAATCTAATGTATGAAATATGATATGTCAAGAGCTTTGTAATGTTTTGAACAACCAATAAAAAAAAGAAAAAAAAACCCACCAGGATTGACAACTTTAGCAGAGAACTTAAAATGATAAAAACTAGAAATTCTGGAACTAATAATTATAATAAATGAACTAAAATATTCCATGGCTGTGCTGACAAAATAGAACTAAGAGAACTATTAATCTACTAATGATTTTAAATGTGGACATATATTCAGGATATGCTAAATGATATATCATTATGTCAATAGAAATATCACTATCAATAAGCAAAAAATTTAGCAGAAAATATCCAAGATAAAGTACAGGGAAGAAAAGGAATAGGGTGGAAAAATAGAAAAGAATATATAAATCACAGGAAACACAAGTAAAATTTTGAATATATATGTCCTTAACATCCCAGAAGACATAGGGAAAAAATGAGACAGAAATCTACTTTGAGAAGATAATGACTGAAAATGTTTTGAAAATGTTTAGACACACAATAAGCCATGGTTTCAAAATGTACTACAAACTTTAACCAAAGTAAACTTTAAATACAACTAAGAATACCTGTAACCAGCTGGAAAAAAAAGATATTTAACTTCAGAGTACATCAATGAAATTGATAGTTGATTTCCCCACAGAAAAAAGCCAGAAGACAATGGAAAACTTTTTTGAAAATCTGAAAGAAAATACTCCACAATAAAATTTTATAATGAAGAAAAATTAAACAAAAATTAAAGATATTTTCAGACAAAAAATGTTAATTCATCCAAAACTAAATAAAACATGAATAAAATTCTGGTTTTGTTTGTTTTTGATACTAGGAATTGAACCCAGGGGCACATAACCACTAAGGTAGATCCCCAGTCATTTTTATTTTATATATATATATATATATATATATATATATATATATATATATATATATATATATATATTTTATTTTGACATCAGGGTCTCACTAAGTTGCTTAGGACCCTGCTAAATTGCTGAAGCTGGTATTCAACTTTCGAAACTCCTGTCTCAGCCTTTTTAACTTCTGGGGTTATAGGCGTGCACCATTGCACCAGAACAACTATTCATTAGGTAGGAAAAAAATTACTCCATATGGAATTCAAGCATATTTTAAATACCTAAATAAGTTGAAAAATATATCATATTTATGGACAGAATGGTTTAATATAGTTAAGATAATGGTTTTAATTAATCTCAGAGATAATAAAATTACAGTCATAGTCCAGGCCATGTTTGAGAATTTAATGTTAATTCTAAAATGCATATGAGCAAAGTGATAAGAACAACAAGCACTCTCAAGCGTGTCATTCAAAACAAAAGTGTCATTCGATTCATAAAATGAAGTATCACAAAGAAGTGAAAATTAATTAACCATAGGTATGTCAATGAATCTTAGGATCCTAGCATTGAAAGTGGTGGAAAAGCAAGTTGTTAAAACTAAATAGAGTATTACATTATTTTTTGTGGTGAGCCGTTTCTGCGGACTGTGGTCGCCATTACAAGATGGCGCTGGCTCCGCTGTGGTCTGTAACAAACAACTCCTTATTTGGGAGAGTTGGCGTATGGTTTTTTAACACCCTATGAGAAAGCTCCACGTGGCAGCTTCGCATTGGGGCTTGAGATGCTTTATTAAGGCTGGGAGAGGCATCCGAAAGGAAGAAGAAGAAATATCAAGGACCTGAATAAACGGCTGAAAGAAGATTCCTGTTGTTGCGTCTTCCTTGCGGGCAAGGGGGTCGCGACAAGTGGTGCCGAAACCCGGGAACCAGAACTTTCAGTCGTCAGGGGTGGTGCACCGGATAGTCCCAGGTAAGTGGGACCCGCGACCAAAGCGGGGATAGTCCCAGTAAGTGGGATCCGCGACCAAAGCGGGGTCAGCTCCTCTACAAAGAAAGAGAGAGCCTCATATTTTATTGCAGCTGCAATGTGTACTTTCACTTTTGTTTTCTGTGTTTCTTTTGTCGTCTGTGTCTTTTGTTTTCTGTGTTTCTTTTGTTGTTGTGTCATGGGTGCCGCATCTTCAAGTCCGCTTCTCCTGGCCCTAGATGGCCTGTTACGTTCCAAGGGCCTGGAAGTGAAGCATCGTACTTTACAGAGATTTTTACAGAAGATAGATATTGCTGCACCGTGGTTTGCATTTTCGGGCAGCCTTACCATACCTAGTTGGGATAAATTAGGCAAAGATCTTGACTTTGCTTCTGAGCAGGGCATATTAGAGGGCGGGGTGATACCCCTTTGGAGAATAGTCCGTAGTTGCCTCACAGAGGACAGATGTCATGACGCACTTACTAAAGGACAGGAAGTTCTAGAACAATTATATGAGGAGAAATCAGAGACGGCAGGAAGTGAGGTATCTCGGGAGGATGGAAGTGTGCGGAGCGTGAAACAGGGGAAGAGGCGATTGTATCCAGATCTCAGTGCGCTGCGCACACCTCCATGTGAAAGTGGGTCAGAGGAAGAGGAGAATGAGGAGGAGGAGCTTGGGAGGCTGTCTCGCCAGCTAGGGAGTTTAGCTGTAGGAGAAGGGAGCAAAGATAAGCAGGGGCTCAAGAAATGTGATCCTCCGGATCCACCGCCGTATGGTGGGGGTGTTTCGGGGAGAGCTTTCCATGCTCAAACATGGAAGGCTGTTCACGCTGAGATGGGTCTTGCTTATCCAGTTTTTCAGGACGATAATAGGGGAAGATTCCATGAGCCTTTAGATTTTAAAATTGTGAAGACCCTGGCGGAGTCTGTGCGCACTTATGGGGTGGATGCCGCCTTCACACTAACTCAGGTGGAGAGTCTGTCTAGATACTGTATGACTCCCTCTGATTGGGCTAGCCTTGTTCGGGCTTGTGTTTCCCCAGGTAAATATTTGGACTGGAGAACATTTGTGTTAGAGGGCGCAATAGAACAGGCCGCCCAAAACCATGCGGCGGGACATCCTCATTGGGATAAGGACATGCTTTTGGGGCAAGGTAGATTTGCTAATCAACAGACAGGATTCCCTCTTGAGGTATATGATCAAATTAATAACATTTGCATTCGGGCATGGAAGTCACTTCCAAACAGAGGAGAGGTATCTGGTAATTTGACCAAGATTATACAAGGCCCTACAGAACCCTTTTCAGACTTTGTAGCAAGGATGGTGGATGCCGCTGGAAAGATTTTTGGGGATCCTGATAGAGCCATGCCCCTTGTTAAGCAATTGGTCTTTGAGCAATGCACCAAGGAATGTAAAGCAGCAATCGCTCCTTATAAGAACAAAGGCATAGAAGCATGGATGAAGGTGTGTAGAGAGATTGGAGGACCTTTAACTAATGCAGGTCTTGCAGCTGCTGTCCTTCGGATTGCAAAAGGGGGCGGTCCTCCCGCCGGAACGTGCTTCCATTGTGGTCAACCCGGTCATGTCAGACGTGAATGTCCCAAAAAAGACAATTTTACTGGACCTCCTCACGGTGGCCCTTCCAATGGCTTTCGTCTACCGGGGTTGTGTCCAAGATGCAAAAAGGGGAAGCATTGGGCAAAAGAGTGTAGATCAGTGAGGGACATTCATGGACAACCTATTTCAGCTGGGCCAAAAAACGGCCGACGGGGCCCTCGACCCCAGGGCCCACAAATATATGGGGCAGTGGAGAATGTTACACCCGAACCCGAGACATGGCCATCTCTACGCCATCCCATGAAACGCGGAGAGCCACTACAGGTGCCGCGGGATTGGACCTCTGTTCCACCTCCAGACTCGTATTAACACCTAAGATGGGAGTCCAATTGGTGGAAACTGAGTTCAAAGGGCCTTTACCACCTGGCACTGTAGGTTTGCTAATTGGACGTGCATCCTCTATTTTACAAGGTCTTCGTGTTTTCCCCGGAGTCATAAGTCCTGATACTGTAGGGATAGTAAAGGTTATGGTGGAAGCTCCAGGGGGCATTGTGTCCATCTCCCCAGGAGATCGGATTGCTCAATTACTAATTTTGCCTAGTTTGCATAATCACTTCCCTGCTGACTCAAGGTCACGGACAGGGAATGAGATTGGTGCCACCGGAGGGAATTGTGCTTGTTTGTCACTAGATATGAGCAATCGCCCTACTTTGGAATTAAGCATAGAAGGTAAATCTATTGTGGGATTACTTGATACAGGAGCAGACCGTAGCATTATAGCGCTTAGGGACTGGCCTAAGGGATGGCCAGTGCAGACTTCTGATCAATCTCTGAGAGGACTTGGATATGCCCAAGCTCCTCAGATTAGCTGTAGACATCTATTCTGGAAGGACGTAGAAGGACATAATGGTACCTTTCAGCCTTATGTGCTTGATTTACCTATCTCTCTATGGGGTCGTGATCTGATGAAAGACATGGGGTTCACTCTTAGTAATGATTATTCCCCGGTGTCTCAACAAATTATGCAAAGTATGGGGTATAGGCCAGGTTTGGGACTAAGAAAACATTTACAGGGACGTAAGCATCCTGTACAAGGTCATGAAAAGCTTGACAGATTTGGTCTGGGTTTTTCCTAGGGGCCGCTGGGGCTCGAATACCCATAGCATGGCTCACCGAGGAGCCTGTTTGGGTGCCTCGGTGGCCTCTTCCCTCGGTTGGATTGGCAGCAGCCCATGCTCTAGTTAAAGAACAACTTGACTTGGGTCACATCCAACCTTCTACTTCTCCATGGAATACTCCCATATTTGTCATTAAGAAAAAATCAGGGAAGTGGCGCCTACTGCATGATCTACGAGCAGTTAATGCTCAAATGCAACTTATGGGGCCCATTCAAAGAGGGCTGCCTCTGCTCTCCTCTGTTCCTCAAGGCTGGCACATTATTGTTATTGACATTAAAGACTGTTTCTTTTCTATTCCTTTGCATCCTAAAGACTCGCAGCGTTTTGCCTTCACCCTTCCATCGTGTAACCACGAGGAACCAGATCAAAGGTTTGAGTGGGTAGTGTTGCCGCAGGGAATGGCTAATAGTCCCACGATGTGTCAGATGTATGTGGGGAAGACACTCGCACCTCTCAGACAAAAGTATTCCTCCATCAAGATCATTCATTATATGGATGATGTATTATTGGCTGCTAAATTAGAGCAGACAATTCATGAGGCCTATAAAGACCTAGTGAAGTTGTTAGCTCAATATGGACTGCATATTGCACCTGAAAAGGTTCAAACAGGGGATTCTATTAAGTATTTGGGAGCAACAATTGGGTATGGCAAATTACGACCACAAAAAATCACCATACGAACTCAGGATCTCCAAACTCTAAATGATTATCAAAAACTGCTGGGAGATATTAATTGGATACGAGGATATTTACATATTTCTAATGTTATGCTACAGTCTTTGTATGCTACTCTTAGGGGTGATCCAGATCTTACTTCCCCTCGTAGCCTCACTAAAGAGGCTAGAGCGGCCCTTATGACAGTAGAAGAAGCTATACAACATGCTACTTTATGCAGGCTCCAGAGTGTAAACCTTTCCAATTATGTGTGCTTGCCACTATGCGGCAGCCTACTGTTGAGCGTGCTCATCGCACCTTAAAGGAAACTTTACAAAAACAAAAGGGGGGAATAGGAGCTGAACATACTCCTAAAGAACGCCTGTCCTTAGCTCTCTTTACCATTAATTTTTTGAATTTGGATATTCACGGTCGCTCTGCGGCCGATAGACATGTGTCCCCTCAGCCCTCTGTGATTGGCTATGTTAAGTGGAAAGATGTTCTTACGGGCCAATGGAACGGCCCCGACCCCGTGCTGACATGGGCACGAGGATCTGTATGTGTTTTTCCCCAGGATCGCACGGAACCATTGTGGGTCCCTGAACGCCTGACAAGAAGAGTCTTGACGCCAGCTACTCAGCAACAAGAAATACCACAGCAATCCCGTGATGAGGATCTTCATTCTGCTGAGTGCTCTGGCTCTGGTGCTGGTGCCGATGACATGGACGACACCAATGCAGTGGTGGGCAGCGGCACGGGCTTGGCCAATGCATGCCGGTTCATGATTTAATGATTCCAGGAATGCCTCCCGTATCATTGGCGAATATTTGGCCGGAAATTGGTCCAGATAAAGCTATGATCATACAAGCTCTTGCAGCTTTAGAAAATGGCATCTCACCTCAAGTCTGGCTTGCGCAGATTAAACAGTAAATCTTTGACATGGTCGTTGCACCCCAAGTTTTATGAACATTGCACTGGGATCGACATGTCTTTCTTTGTTATTCTCTTAGTGTTGGAAAGCCCTTGCACTCTGCCGGCTTTACTGCCATTGCACGCAGATGGGTTTCCACACTAGTGCTTTTCTATCGCCTTAAGACCCGTGCCTTTCTTTTAGGGTGTTGCCAACTTGTTTGTCGTCGTATTTCTATACAGCCACAGTTCAGCCTCAGCCATCCCCCTTCGTCCACCATCATCACGATACAGGATGCGAGGCAAGGCACTGCACTTGAGTGATCCTTGAAGTGGACCTCAAGGAGAGCATGTCCTATTGCATGCGGGTTAGACGCATCCACGCCCCGTCCCACGAAAAAAGGCGTCGGCTGATATGGCCTCAGATCTGGGGAAGGGCCCTCCTTGGGGCTGAGCCATACTATGCAGCCACTTCTGCACAGTGGGACAGGACCTCTACTCTCGCCTGTATTGTTTTTGGAAAACAAAAGGGGGAACTGTGGTGAGCCGTTTCTGCGGACTGTGGTCGCCATTACAAGATGGCGCTGGCTCCGCTGTGGTCTGTGACAAACAACTCCTTATTTGGGAGAGTTGGCGCATGGTTTTTTAACACCCTATGAGAAAGCTCCACGTGGCAGCTTCGCATTGGGGCTTGAGATGCTTTATTAAGGCTGGGAGAGGCATCCGAAAGGAAGAAGAAGAAATATCAAGGACCTGAATAAACGGCTGAAAGAAGATTCCTGTTGTTGCGTCTTCCTTGCGGGCAAGGGGGTCGCGACAATTTTTATAAAGTTCAAGAACAGCTAGACAACACATGGTTTAGGGAGGGTAGACGATATATGATAGATAAACAGAGAGACCCGACAAATATGCTATAAAGAAGTCCCTCCAAATATTGGTTCTTTCCATTGTTTATATTACCCATGGCCAGAGTTCAAAAATTTTAAATGGGAAATTCCAGAAATAAACAATTCTCAATTCAAACTTTTAAAATTATGTGCTATTCTGAATAGTGTGATGAAATCTTGCACCATCTTGCTCTGTCTTGCCCAGGATATGAATCATCTCTTTTTCAAGTGTATCTATGCTATATATGCTATCTGCCTATTTGTGACTTAGTAACTGTCACAGCATCACACCACTTGAATGGTACTTATTTTACTTAATAGTGATCCTAGAATGCAAAAGCAGTGATGCTGGCAATGCAATTTACAGTATATTCTTATAATTTTAATAATTACTCTGTTTTATTATTATGTATTGACTTTAAGCTCTTACTGTGCCCAATTTATAAATTAAACTTGATCATATGTATGTATAGGAAAAAAATCACAGTATAGGGCTCAGTACTCTCTATGTTCAAGGTATTCATTGATGGTCTTAGAATATATTGCCCAAAGATAACAAGGGACTATATTATACACACACACACACACACACACACACACACACATACAAACATATGAATATAAGAATATAAAGAAAATGGGTAATGATGGACACTAAATTCAGAGTTTTATTTAGCCCTATTCAAAAAGGGAATGGGATGCAAATGAGAAGTAGCAAAAATAACTTCCATGTTATCCGACTATTTTATGTAAAGTTATGAGTTCATGGTATTTATTTCATTATGACAGTGTATAATATACATAAACAAATATCATGTATTATTTTGTATATTGATATCACATAGGAAAGATCTAAGATTCACCTGAGGGCAAAGAAGAGGAAATGAAACTGTAAAGTAATCAGTTAAAGAAATGTTAAAAATAAGGGCTAAGAATGCAGTAGCTCAGTAATAGAGCACTTGCCTAGCACACCTGAGGTCCTGGGTTTCATTCCCAGCATAAGGAAGGAAGGAAGGAAGGAAGGAAGGAAGGAAGGAAGGAAGGAAGGAAGGAAGGAAGGAAAGGGAGGGAGGGACAAAAAAACCCAAAAACTGAGAACTTAATTTTTTCATAATTTTGATTGCCAAATTTTTTCAAATAATTTTATCATCCCCTTCATTGTTCTGAATTTATATATATATATATATATATATATATATATATAAATTCTCTCTCTCTATCTATCTATCTATCTATAGAGAGAGAGAATTTATATATTCATGATAACCCTGGAAAATTTTTATACTATCATTCTTCCTAATAATTTTTAAATATATATATTATATATATATATATATATATATATATATATATATATATATAGAGAGAGAGAGAGAGAGAGAGAGAGAGAGAGAGAATATATATATATTCTGACTTCTAACCCCTGGTACCACAAAATATAAACTTATTTTAAAAATAGCATCTTCACAGAAGTAATTAAGTTAAAATGAGGTCATTAGGATGAACCCTAATGCAATACAGCTAGAATTCTTGTACAAAGGAGGAAATTTAACTATCTTGATTTGACCATTATACATTGTGCACATGTTGAATTATCACACATACTCCATAAATGTGTATTCAATAATAATGATCTTTTAAAGGAAATCACACCTCAGACATCAGAGAGAAAAAACATAAAGAGAGAGAAAAACATTTTTTATCTACAAGATAAGGAGGCTATCAGAAGACAGGAGAGAAACCTTTCCCTGTAGGGTTCTGAGGGCCCCTAGTCAGCACACATCTTGATTTCAGAACTAAAGAGACAAGTGGGGCATGGTGGCACATGGCTGTAATCCCAGTGGCTTGGGAGGCTGAGGCAGGAGGATCTTGAGTTCAAGAGCCAGCTTTAGCAAAAAGTGAGGCACTTAGCAACTCAGTGAGACTCTGTCTCTAAATAAAATACAAAATAGGGCAGACTGGGGATGTGGCTCGGTTGTCAAGTGCCTCTGAGTTCAATCCCTGGTACCAAAAATAAAAAAGAACTTAGAGACAACAAATTTCTTTCATTTTAAACCACCAAGGTATTTTGTCATGATAACCCTGGAAAATTTTTATACTATCATTCTTCCTAATAATTTTTAAATAATAATGCTTTAACCCCAGTAATTTCCATTTCTAATTTTTAAATAAAGAATATAACAAAATTACAAAATTCTTGGCAATAATGATATATATATATTAAACTTGAAATCACTCATATTTGTTGAAATTCTGAAAAATTAAGTATTTCAATAAAAATGCCAGTTCTACAGGTTGCCAATTTGGTGTTTACTGTCATTATAAGAACTGCATTTAATCCTTGGGATTCTCCTGATGATCTTCCAGAAGATGCTATTCTGGATGAATCCGTGCTAATACAGTGATTTAGCATAATTCTGCATGTCAAGTAATAGATTATAAGAACTATATCATTCAAACTTCAAGTATTTCAATCAATGGCAAACAAGTTGGATGGATTATTTTTCCCATAGATTTATAAAAACACCTCTTTGTATCATGCAGGGTAGTTAAGAATACTTACCTAATTTTATCTGTTAAATGAAATTTTTGCATCTTTGTAGACTGGAAAAAAATGAGTTACAATTTCTCAAAATGTACCATTTCTATAATAACTATAGAATTATCATCTGAGTTCCAAGAATGATACCCAAGAGAGTCAGCTTGATGTTTAGGGCTTTGTTAATGAATGAATCGCATCAAATACTTGGCTTCCTAGATTCACTGTCAGGGAATACAGTAGTAACAAGACAACTGAAAACAACCCCATAAAACTTCAAGTCTTTGAGAAAAAAATTACACACTTGGTGATTCTGCATGTGTGTGGCCTTAATTTCTTTATTTGCTAAGTGAACAGATAACTATTGCTTTCCCACGGTGGTTATAAAGATAAATTAATAACTTAAAAAGTACTTAGCAAATATAAAGTACCCTGTATATATTAAGCATCAGGGTTTGTGGACTAAAACAATGTAACCAGAAACCTAACAACAAGTTTTTTTTTTTATCCTTTTAACTCTGGTTAATATGATGACTATTTCAGAAGGATATATTGAATATATTACTGGTTCCCTTTCTACTTTGATACAAAAATGTAGTAAAGAGTTCCATTCTTGGTTTCAGTCAATCCAAAACAACTTCTAAAATGTCTACCAAAGTTTGCTCATGTTCTTAGGATAATCAACATTTTTTATAATGCATTCAGAAAAATATTTAATATTCTTCTCCCACTCCATTTCCACGTATTATTATTTTAATCATCATTTGGTTCAATTTCTTTTCTAAAAGAAGATAGAAAAATGTGACTGGATTGGACTTAGCTTTGAAGAGAATCTTAAAGCTACCTTGTCTCATTTGATTATCTGTCCACCCACATGGGATTTTATTTAGTGACATCTGACCAGAGGTGATTTATCTAGACTTGGAACACTATCATCAAAAGGATATTTATGGTGGAGATGATAGAGACCACTCCTACTGTTTTCAGAATAGCCATGGAAATGATTTCTGTGATTTGGGTCCCAATTTGATACACCAACATTTGTAGCTATCCATGCTGTCTATGCTCTCTAGAACAATAAGTGACAAATCCATTCACTCCTTCATGATCTTTCAAAATTTTGAGATAGTTGTTCAGATTGTTCCCAGTTACCCCTTTTCTAGTTCCTATATAATCTGGAATCTGCAGCATTCTGAGTGATACTGTCAGAGTCTACTCTAGTTAGTATGTGCTCCTCTAAACATGAGGCACAGGACCAAACGTTCCATTTGACTTTACATGTGATGTAATCAAAGCAATCTCAGGAAGATAGTTGTCCCCATGATCTCTTACTGTAGATGAGAATAGCATTTTATCAGCTTTTTAGCAGTAGTGTCAGAAAGGTAAAGAAGGAAAAGAGAAAATGAGAAGGGAGAGGAAAAAAAGAAGGAATGAAAGGTCCCATTTCTTCATCCAGGTTATGAACTCTAAAAAGAAAGAAACCATAATTACACACTGTTTATCTCCCCATAGCACTCATCTCAGTATTAAATCCACATTCAGAAATTTCCCTCTCACAGAAGGACTAAGAGCAAACCCTTAGAGGCCCTTGAAGAGGGAGCCGATATCATCTGTGGACTGATGTAAGTGGATACAAGGGGATAATAAGAAAGAGTTGAATAAATTAAAATATTACAGCAGGTTGTTAGCATATGAGCAAACCTACAAGGCAATGAAACAGCTCTCTAGGTTTCCTGCGAGAGTTTTAACAGAATTGAGAGGATATTGAACCAATCTGTGAGACACTCAGCTGCTGACACATTGAAAAAGGCAAGGTTGCTTGTGCAGATTGATTAGCTACCACCTGGTAAATGAGAAGAGGTAAAAATGAGCCCAAAGTGGAAGAAACCTCTGTCCTGGAGGTAAGACCGGGGGAGAAAGGTCAATGGAGGAAATGAGGTGATCCAGGAGGGCCAATCAATTACAGGTCACAATGATCAATCACAGCCCCATCTATAAGACTTCCAACCAGAAACTCAGGTCTGCTTTATCTCCCTTTTACTTCTCCTCAATTTCTTATGGGTCTGATGCCCCATCAATTCTAATCTCAAAACCAGTTTTCAGTTCACTCTTCATCCTGCCCTTGCATGAATTTAGACCTTTCTCATCTCTTACTTGGAAATTTTTAGCTATGTTCAACTCATCTCTATGCATTTATGTTCACTCTCTTTTCCTAACTCTTGCAAGAGTTTCTTTGAAATCACAAAACTGGTCACATTCCTTAATAAAATCCTTCGATGATTTTTCAACTACTTAATGAGTAAAGCCCTTACTGGCACTCAAGGTCCTTCATTATCAGACCTTGACACATTTTTTCTAACATCGCCTTCCATCAGACCACCCTCCAACACATAACCGCAAAGGACTTCTTCAACTTCTTTGCCTCCTGTCTCTGCTTAAATTGTTACTTCTGGTTGCAAAGTGCTTTCTTCTTCTCTCTACTTGATATACTCCTATCATCATTTAGTACAATGCTTAAATGTCAAATCCTTTTCAAAGATTTCTCCACTTCCTTGACCTCTCTACTAATCATTTCTTCCACTTCCTTGCTTCTCAGTACTTTCTCATGAATTTTATTTTGCACCTATTGAATTGTGTATTTCTTCATCTTAATGTGTCCAGATGTTCCCAGTAAGTGCTGAATGAATGATCCAGAAAACAGGTTCTGTTTTGGAGATGATATGTACTTTCTCAGCTATTACTTTAAGTTACTCTTACAATGAGACCTATAAATCTCTTATATGTAACATATATAATTGAGATGTATACCTAGAATTACAAATTTTATAATAATATATTTTGATGATTTTTCTTTTATAACCTTTACCATTTCAAAACATTCAAATATGCTGTCAGCATACTTCCACTTAAAAACATTGGTATAAGACACTTTCTAGGCACTGAGATTTCACTTGAGGAATAAGACAGCCAAGGTATTCCCATGTAATTGACATTATAGAGGGAGAGAAAGTGGCATTAAATTAAATAAGTAAACAAATGACCTTAGACTATAATGCATGCTAAAGAGAACTGGATAATGTAGCACAGGAGCTGGGCAGGGATATTGTTAAGAAAGAGCTTTCCTAAAAGCTGATATTGGAACTGAAAGCTAAATGATGACAGGGAGCCAGTCGTGAGAAGATAAGGCTAAAGAACATCTCAAGCTAAGGAACCTGCAAGTACAAAGTCTCTGAAGAGGCTATGATCTTGTGTTTAAAATGAGAGTCACTGTGGTTGGTGCTCAGTAGCAAGGGGACACTATTAGGAAATGAGGTTATAGAGCAAGTATGGACCACATCACGCAGAACTTCATAAGCCATGAAAAGAATACTGAATTTCATTTTTACAATGGGATACCTAAGAGATCCCATTGTAGATTATTAAATTTATGACTAACCAATCTGTAGCAAATCTCTCTTTAACATGTTCTCTGATTTCCACTCCCACTGACTTACTTCAAACACTCACTGTATCTTACGTGGAGTATTGAAATAGCTGAAGACAGGCTATCCCAACATTTATATACATATTATTGTCATAGTTTCTCTTTCTATAAAACAGACATGATCAAGTTGAACACTCCTTACAAATCTGAACTGTCCATATGTTCACCCAATTTTCAATTGCTTCTTTTTTCTTTCTTTCTGTGTGTGTGTGTGTGTGTGTGTGTGTGTGTGTGTGTTACTACGGGTTAAACCCAGGACTGAGCCGCCACTGAACTACATTCCCAGCCCTTTTGACTTTTTACTTTGAGACAGGGCTTTGTTAAGTTGCTGAGGGTCTGGCTGAGTTGCTAAGGCTGGCCTCTAATTTGTGATCCTCCTGCCTCAACCCATAGAGTCACTAGAATTACAGGCACATGCCACCATCCCTTCCCCAATAATTTCTTTTCTTTTCATTTTTTCCCCAGCTATTTTATATGATAGATGTCAATCAAAGGAAAAAAAGAACATTCCCTTGGGTGTGAACAGACTTTGATGACACCACAAAAAATATCAAAAAGTGTGATAGATAGTATTTAAATTTTCTATAACAATGTCAAATATCTTCTCAATATAGCTAAGTATTTATTTTGAAGCAGATGATAGCCTGGAGTTTAGAAATCTCTTTCCTGTCAAAGTTAAACCAAAATTTATATAAATGTCTTGGATATTTATAAAAACTGACACAGTATGACTATGCCCTGATTATCATAAATTTGTCATTAGTAGCAGAAATGTTTCTTAGCAGCACTCTTGCTTATATCTATAATATACATGTAGATGCATATTCTTAATGTCTTCCACTGGCTTTGGCTAACTTTTTAAAATATACATGCTTTACGTGTAGTTTGACAAATATATACTCTTGTATAACACCAACCCAATCAGGGCATAGAGTTTCCATCATCCCAAAGAGTTGTCTTGTATTCCTTTAGATGTACCCATTCTAGAATTTCATATAAATAAAATCATGCAGTATTCTGTCTTCCCTCAGAATTTATAGGGGATTGATTTCAAAATCTATGGATGTTCAAGTTCCTGCTATATAATGGTAGAAGGTTTACCTACAACCTATGCATATACTCCCAGGTACTTTAGTTCATCCCTAGATTACATAAGACCTAATATAATGTAAATTTTAGATAAAAATTAATATACTATATTTTTTCAGAAAAAAGAAAGAAAAGTTTGTATATGTTCAATACATATTTTTAATCTAAGGTTGTTTGAATCCCTTGATGTCCCTACTCAAGGGTCGGGAAGGCTGACTGTATGTATTTGCATGTGGTGTAAGAGTATGGATTATTTTATTCCATATATTTTGAACTTCATGTTGTTGCATGGGTCAGTAATTTGCTTCCTTTTGTTACATTTAAGGATGATTAATTGGCTTAACCATTTACCTGGTAATGGACATATGCATACTTCTAGTTTGGAGCTAATGACAACAGGCTACTATAGACATTTGTGTCTTTGTGTGGCTATGTTTTTACCCCTATTGGATAAATATCTGGGAGTTGATTGCTGTGTTAAGTGGATGTATTTTGTAAGAAGTCAGCAAACTGTATCTCCAAGTAGTTGTGCTATTTTATATTCCCATCAGCAGTCTGTGACAATTTTGGTTGTTCCCCATTCTTGCCATTCAAGTGTGTGTATGGTGGTTCCTCCTATGGTTTTAATTTGCATTTCCCTGATGGATAAGGAAGCCAAAATTTATTTCACATGTTTCTTAGTGTTCTAGATATCTTCTTTTGTTTGAAATACCCTCAAATATTTTGCTCATTTTTAACTGAATTGTTTAGCTTTTTTACACATGTATTTGTACTAGGGATTAAAAACAGGGCACTCAACCCCTGTCCACATCCCCAGTCCTATCTATCTATCTATCTATCTATCTATCTATCTATCTATCTATTTATTTATTTATTTTGGGACAAGGTCTTACTAAATTTCTTATGACTTAGCTAAGTTGAACTTGGAATCTTCCTACCTAAGCCTCCAAGCCACTGGGATTATAGGCCTGTGCCACCATGCCTGTTTTAGCTTCTTAATATTGAATTTTAAGAGGTTTGTAAAGATTCATTCCAAATATAAATTCTGTAATAGCTGTATGAATTCCAAGTATATTCTCTGTTAGTAGTTTGCCTTTTCTTTTTCTTAATGGTATCTTTTAGAGATCAGATTCATCAATCTTTTAAGTTCATGCTTTTAATGCCCTAAGAAATCTTTGCCTATCTCAAGATGGTGAAGAATTTCTATTATGTTTTCTTCTAGAAGTTTTACACTTTTAGTTTTTATGTTTAGGTCTTAATCTCTTTTTGGTTATTTTATTATTATTTCTTTCCCCGTCCCCAATTTGTATTCAATTTTCTCTTGCATTTGTAGTTTCTAAGATGGAATTTTAATCACTGACTTTAAATGCTTCTTTTCTAATATGCACATCCAAACCTATAAATTTTCCCAAAGCACTGTATTTACTACTATAAATTTACTTCTGAGTACTTTTTCAATTGAAAAAAAATTGATGTTGCATTTTCATAATCACTTATTTCAAGATATTGTCTAGTTTCTCAGTTGATTTAGAGATACAGTGTTTAATCCAAGTAGTTGGAAATTTTTTTAGATATCTCTTTATATTAATAGATAATTTAATCCCATTATGGACAGCAAACACACTAGATGATTTCAGTCATTTTAAGTGTAAAGATTTGTTTTATGAACTGTAATATCATTCAGAATAGAATTTGAAAATAATTTGTATTGTACTCTTGAATGTAATATTCTACAAATGTCAGTGAGGTCAGATTAGTTGACACCATGATATTGTTTTTCAAGATTTTTACATTACTGATTTTCTGTCTGTTTATTCTACCAGTTGCGGAGAGGGAAAGGTTTAGATCGCCAATTATTATTGTTAATTTTTTATATTCTCTTTTCAGTTCTATTGGATTTATTTCACGTGTTTTAAAACTGTCATTAAATGCACACATGTGTAAATTTGCTGTCTTCTTTATCAGGTGAGTTTTTGCATCCCCCAGTCTGTTATCTATTACTATAACAAAATTCCTCTGACTAGGCAATTCATAAAGAAAATAAATTTGTGTCTTAAAGTTCTGGAGATCAGGAAACTCCAAAGCATGGTAAGAGCTTTCATATGGTGAGACAGAGCAAATAGTACAGAGAGATCTCACTTTCATCACAAAGCCGCTGGCTCAATAACTCGTTTATCCATTAACCAATTACTCCAAGTACCACTAACATATGAATTTTTAGAGCAAGTTTCTAATACATGAGGTCTAGGGGACACATTGAAACTATAGCCTTTCCTTAAATCTCTACTAATTTCTTGTCCTGAAGGCTACCTTGTCTATCAATAAAATCACTCCAAGGTTCTGTTACTATTTGCATGGCATCACTTTTTCATAATTTTACCTTTAAGCTTCCTGTATATTTCTTGAAAATTATATTGTTAAATACCCCTAGTTTTAATCAATCTTTGCATTAGGATAGCTAGAGTCATTCTATTATAATTTTTATCTAGTTGGATTTAAATCTACCATCTTGGTACTTGCTATTTATTCTGTGTCTTTTCTTCTTTTTTTCTTTTTTTTATTCAACCATATAAAAAATTGACTTTTCTTTTTAGTAATAAACTCTCCTCTTTGAGTTTATTAGCTATATCTCTGTTTTATTTTTTCAGTTGTTGCTCTAGGGTTTACAGTATCATTAACTTGTCACAATCTACCTTCAAATAATATTACAGTACTTCATGAATAATTTAAGGACCATACAACTGAATTTTTCCATTTTCTCCATCCCATTTTTATTGTTACACATTTTAATTCTATATTTGTTTTAGACAACCCAATGCATTGTTTATTAAAGAAAAATTTTAGTGAAAAAAGTTTTAATATTTACCTATATATTTACTATTTCCAATATTCTTCATTCCTTTATATAAATTTGAATTTACATCTAGTATAATTTTTCTTTTCAGTTTGAAAATTTTCCTCTGGTATTTCTTACCACTATATATCCTAGTAATGAATTATTTCAGGTTTTCTTTTTCTCAAAATGTTTTTGCTCTTTATTTTTGAAAAATACTTGTGTTTGATAAAAACTTTTAAGTTGTCAATGACTTTTTGTTTTGGCTTATGTTTTATAACTTTAATTTTCCTCCAGCACTTTGAAGACATGATTCTTAGTCTTCTGGTTTACATTTTTCTGATCACTCACATCTTTACCTATAGGCACATGTTTTCTTTTCTTTTTTTTTTAATCTGACTGCTCATAGATTTTTCTATTCATAATAGATTCTCAGCTATTTCACTGTGATGTGTCTTGGTGGAATTTTCTATGTGTTTATTTTACTTAAGTTTTATTAAGCTTTTTAGATCTCTGATTCATTTTTTACCAAATATGGAAAAGTTTCAACCACTATTTCCTTACATGTTATTTCTACTGCACTTCCCACCTTTTCTGAGACTCCAATTAAGTTGATGCAAAATTACTTGATGTTGCCCAAAGGTCATTCTCCTCTGTTTCAATATCCTTCTCTATTTCAGTTTGGATAGTTTGTGTTGCCTCCTATTCAAAAGCACTGAGGTTTGCATTTTAAGTCACCTGCTCTTAAGTCCTTCAAGTGGAGTTTTCCATTTTGGATGCTGTACTTTTTAAAAAAAATTTTATGAAATCCATTTGTTCTTTTTAAATAGCTTTCATTGCTTATTATGCTTATACTTCCTTAAAATTATTGACATATTGATAATAAGTATTTTAATTATCTGTGAATTCCATAATCTCTCCCATTTATGAATTCAGTTCTACTGCTATAATTCATATTCTCCTTGGTTTTCATATGTCATAAAAATTTTGGGTTGGAACTAGAAATTATGCATGTAATCATGTTTGGCATCTGGGTTTTGTTGTTTTCCTTTGTAAATGCTGGTCTTGGTCAGGTAGGCACATAACTTGGTTGCAGACCAGCTTGATTCTTCAGAGGCTTCTTGTCTTTGCTATTATGGTTGTGGTCAGGAAGATATAGAAGTACATTCCAGGGTTACTTTGGTCTTATTCCTAAAGCTTATGTTTTCTGGGATCTTTATCAAATAAAGTGTTTTTGTGTTATTGTTGTTTATGTTTTGAGATCTATTTACACTGGCCAACTAGATATCATTTGGTAGTTGTTGTGTGACAGTTCTTTAGTAGCTATTCTTCCTTAGTAATAGTTCTTCACCAAACCTTGTCAACTCTGTACACATACAACTTACTCTTCAGCAAAAAACTCAAGGGAACCCCACACAGATGTTTTAAGCTCTTTCTTTGCAGAGCTCCCCTCTTCCGTGTTGCATCCTACAGGATCTCTCAGCCCCAGCTTCCCCACAGTCTAGTCTCTTGTCTCTTTAGCTAAGCAAGACTATTCTCCCTTGATTTCTTTACCCTTAACTGGAATCTCGTAAATGCATCCAGGGAGAAACCAAAGTGATCATAGTCTTGCCTTTTTTTCTTCTCTACCTTTTATGGATCTATGTGCTTCTTGTTGTCTGATGCCTGAAAGTAGCTGTTTCATACATATGTATACTTTTCTAGTGGTTTCCTCATCATTTATGGCAGGAAGACTAGTCCAGAACCAGTTGCTCTACTATGGCTTGAAGCAGAAGTTCAGCCACAAATAAAAATAATCAATATATTTCTGCAATCACATGTTATAACACAAAAATAAGTCTGAATCCTCACAATTAATAATATTCCCTCAATAAGTGTGACCTGTGCCCAAGATATTTGGACTAGGAAGTTATGAATACTTGCAAGCATGCCTCCCGCATTCTGCCCTGCTGTTCCATACTCAGTGAAAGACACCAGTATACTAGTGGGGGAGCATAATGGCACATTATGGATAAATGTAAATCTAGTTTTTACATTATCTGTGACATAACTCACCTTCTGTTGCAAGTACAGAGAGTTGCATGTGTATGTCCAAATTCTAAGTGTTAAGAACCACCATTAGTTTAAGAGTAAAACCTAAGCCCTAAAATGAAGAAGACAGGACCCTCAGAACCTCCCTTCAATAAAGGTCTTCAACCTCAAGTCTCTGCAGTCTATCTCATCCCTACCACGTTCCAGCCACAGTGAATTTCACCTCATTCCCAGAAGCATCAGACCTGTGTGCATCTCCACAACTTTAAATGTGTTACTACCTCTCTGAAATATTTAACCTTCTTCTACATATCAACTCCTATCAATATTTCAAGTCCCCTCAATCTTAAATTAATAATCTGTGTTGAAACATTTATTGAGTACCTTCTATGTGCCAAGTGATGTTAAAACTCTTCATGTGAATTAAACCACATAAAACTTACAATAACATTTTATCCTAACTTTAAAGATAAGGAAATGATGGCTTAGAGAATTTGGAAATGTGCTCAAGGTTACACAGTAAGAAGGCAACAGGAATACAAATGCAGATTTGAACCACTCTAAAGCCTGTGCTTTTAGCCATTACACTTGTTATTCTTATTTTTGCTACATGTTAGATTTTGTCTGGAAAATTTCAAAAATGCCCATAGTAATTAAATCAGAATTTCTTGGGGAAACTCAGTTAATATCTCTTAAAATCCCACAGGTAATATCAATTTGCAGACAAATTTGAGAATCAGTCTGCTACAATTCACTTTTTATTCATATAAATTTGGTATTTGTTGATGAGGAGTCAAGGAAGTAACCAAAACCAATTGTATTATATTGGAATTTAGTGGCACTTACCAAGTGATTACTGATTACACCATGTAAAGAGGGCATGAATGAAGTAGAAATCAATCGCTCAAAGCAGTCTCAGACCCAAGCACCAGGCAACTGTTGAGTAATTGAATATCAAAAGTCTACCATTAGAGCAATAATAAAATATGCCTCGCTTGTTATTGTGGTTGGCTGATTCTGTCTAAGTTACTGTTCCCTAGGCAATGCAGGATATCATAAAGTAAATAAGAGACATTATAAAATTGCTTTGTAAGTATAAGTACAGAATATAATGCTGTTATATTGTTAAGTACAAGCACTGAGCACTGCATGCTATAAATAACTTTTGAGGAATAGGGTGGAATCTGGGCTCATGCCCATATCAGAGGAATTTACTTTCACCTATCCATAATTCTTGAGGACTACAGAATTTATATATCAGAAGAAAACATTGTTTTTTTCAAATGTGATGTCCTGGCAGCTTCAAGGATTGCCTGTGTACAGTGATTCTGTAGCACTTGAAACACACCCACATATGTATTGTGTTCTTAGTGACTTCCCTTAGAATAGAATTTTTCTGGTCCCAGAAGGAAATCAAGTTCAGAATTAGAAATAATGAAATCCCATTAACTCTCTAAATTGGTTTGTATACTTACAGATACAAATGTCTCTAAGTTCTGTCTGTGTGTATCTATCCCCTATTCAGATTCTGAGCTCCATACGTTTGCTTAGCATTATTAGTATTCAGCCAAAATGGCATTTTATAATATCACTCGTAATGAGACATTTTTCTTATAGAGAGAGTAAGATTGCTTTCGAGGATCTTAAGTATTTATTGATTATTGTTTTGTTTTATGAAAAAGATATATGCCAATGTTGAATATTAAAACAGAATATTTAAAATGAATGTGCTCGATCAATAACTATTTGATATCTCTATTTTCTGACTGTGGAGTGTATTTGTCAGGCTAGGGTAGGCTATACTGTAATAAAAAAAAAAAATCCCTCAAAATAATAATGGCTTAAAACAACAATGGTTTATTTGTCAAACAAACTATGATCCATGCAGGTTTTAGGTTATCATGGTCCACAAGGATTTGACCTAATAGAAGGATTCTTGAAAGTTGCTGGTAGCCATATCAAAGGAAGAATATGGTTAAACATTGTGTGGTTTTTAAGCTTTCTCCTGGAAGTAATTTCTGCTAATATGTCTTTGACTAAAGGGAGGAAGAAAATACAAACCTGCCATTTGTCCTTAAAGAGAACCAGAATATCTTGCTAAATGGAGCCGATGACTATCACCATCTGCCCTTCTGATTTCCAGATATTTTGTCATCATTCTCATTCTTGCATACAAAACATATTCACCCCTACCCAAGAGAAAGACTCAAAAATGTCATGATTAACAAACAGCATCAAGCCCAGGATCCAGAGATAATGCACAAGTGGTTTCTTCATCATTTGTCATCACTCTACTCAGAAAGAGGAAAGCAGAGAACTAACGGAAATTACTGGTCAATGACAGGTCTAAAATCCTGGGCACATATTTGAGGGTCCCATTCCTGGAGATGAGGAATATTGTTGATTAGGCTTTGATTTGTTCCTTACTCATTGTTTTCAATGGTTCTTGTCTTTGTTTTCTGGAATATTGCTCATTTTCCATTCTACTCTTTGGTCATATAGAATGTGGATATCAGAGACCATTCCCTCCTTGAGGGCCGAACAGCTTTTTAACTCACTTCTTACTCACAGACAGTTATAACTTCAAGAATCATTTTAAGTATTGAACTTGTGATTTATTAGGTGGTACAAGTTTTTGAAAAACTTAGTAAACTTCATCTTTCTATTCTAGTAATTTCCATATACTGATACTCTAGTTCTATTATAGACAATACTTAGATCTGCTATGTTCCTCTGTTTTACTGCTATCCATCTTCACACATGATTTTCTGGCTTCACTGCTGGTATTTGGACATATGATGTTTCTCTGGGAGACCCACAAATTCAACTCTTTTTTTTAGCCTTTTTAATGAACTGAAAGTATTTGCTAGGTATCTACTTCATCAAGCCAAAAGTTACAATAATAGGTGTCCATTACAACCATTATAAGAATTTATAATATTTTTTCTTTTTACTGTTACTGTTGGGATTGAGAAGAAATCACACAAATCCCCAAACTTCTGAAGTCTTTCTTTTTACTCCTACTTGCAAATATAACACATCTTCCCAAAAAATGGAATAACAGAGTCTTTCTTGCAATGCCTTGACACACACTACCAATAGCAATAAACACATGCTACAGTGCCTTGTATTTTAGGTTACTTGTTAAAGCCAAACTCAAAATTCTAGGTTCCAATGCCTATGTCACATCAGGGAGGCTAGATTATGCCATAGTAATAAACACCCCCAATTCTCAGAGGCTTAGAAAAGACTTTATTTTGTTCATCTTGCATTGCTACTGCAGACTGATAGAGATATTCTGTTCTTTGCTGTCATTCAGGGTCCCTAAGAAATGGACAGTCACCAAAAGTTGCTGACCATGATGCTGAACTTAATGAGAGAGTGTGGTGAATTACACATTGTTCTTAAAGCCATCTACCCAGAAATAACATGCATCACATAGGTGAAGGCAAACTGTACAACCACAGCTAAACCCAGGAAGGTTGGAAGTGTAACTTTACCCTCAGCCCAGAAGGAACTGGACATACCTGATAAGCAGCACTGGATATCACAGAGGAGAACTTGAATTCCATAAGTGAGTGACTTCATAAATGACAAAGTAATTCAGCAAATCAAGGGAAGAATCTTCTTGCCTATCATCAAGTCATCCATGGAGAAGAGTTCCTAGATTATACACATTATCAAAAAAGCATAAAGTGTAAAAGAATGGATTCTACTTAAAAGAGGGTAGTCAAATCACTTTTATATTTTAGCAAAAAATATTTTTTTTTCTTTCCCATATCTGCTGTTTACCAAAAACCAGAATTAATCTGGAAATATGTCTCAGATGAAATGATTTAGTAACTAAGATCCTTTATTTTTTCTCATATTAGTTCTAAATGTTCTATCTCAGCAGGCTCTATAGCCTCCTGAGATAATGTGAGCCACAGGAAAAAAAAATCTGAGATAGGCTTAGTAAAGAAGAGAAATTAGAGCTTCGCTTAGGCATAACCTTAGGCAACTCGCTTATTACTCACTGAGTTTTCCTATTCATAACTCTTGACACCCACATACACAGCAGGATGCTGGAAGGGTTAGAGATAATGTTTGAGAAGAGCCTTGAACTGCTAAACACTAAGGTGCTAGAGCCAGTTATCAGAGATCATCTTTTTGAATGAGATCCAATAAATTAATTTCTTGTTCCTCAACTGAAAATATTAACCGAAGCCACAAAATACCACAGTTCAGCAGAATTAGCAGATTGTTCCTTAACATACCTCAACTGCATAATCAGTACAATTATGTTCCATTATCTTGCCTTTCCTCAAGCTGTTCAGTGCCTAAAAGCTCTTCAAGCTTTACTATTCAAAAGCTGAATATGGGCCATCAATTTCTCCTTCTGTGCTGCTTCCAGTTACCAGGGTCTGAAGAGACCTTCAAAGAAGCAGTTATTCACATGGCACTCACTCTCATCAATAACTTATCATTGCCCAGAGTCAGCAGAGCCAACTGGACTGTGTTTATAAGATCCAAAACAAAGGTGGAGCAGAGAAGGGGACTGTGCCACACCACTTCCTAAGTAGTATCAATACCCATCTGGCCTGACCTTGGATTCTCACCCCTCATTTTGATTTCCCATTCACTCTACTCTCCTTGGCTCCCTTGTTAATGTTTCATTCCATCACACTATCCATAGAGATCCAATTAAGATCTCTTCCATTAATCATATACCCATGTATTCACAAATGCAATTCTTCTTTTGTTGAAAAAGTAATTTTTTCTCAAGCTGTTAAAATCAAATTAGGGAAAAACTTTCCAATTTCATGTGATTAATCCAACTTCAAGCTTACCAATATCACGTACAGAAGACATTCTTATATGATTTGGCTTTGAAATACAGCATGTGGTTAACCAAACATTTGTCACAATGTTAATAAATAATTCGCACCGACGGGTCAGCAATATGTAAAGAATGACAATAGGATTCAATGTCTTTCATATCAAAATCAACAATGTAAATTTTTTCATTGAGAATGGACCTCAAGATCATAATGAATCACAAAGCTGACTGTGAAACTATCATTACACCATCGATGGAAGCGTCAGGTCAGATTAAACTTGTTAGTGGCCTCAATTAATGGGTTTCATATATGAATACTTTTTGTCCCATGATTTTGTAGTTTCCTCCTACTCAGACTCTGCTTCAGCCACGTGCCTTGCCTTGACAAATTAAAAAAAGGAACACATTTAACCATGGCAGAGGCTCGAAAACGTATTTGTACATTTCTGTCGGTTCTCTTACTCATCTGCCTTCACCGTGTGTATCTGCCAGGTTAGCCTACTGGGGACGAGCTGTGTGGAGCAGAGCCAAGTCAACTCAATTTTCCCAGCCAATGCCTCAGACATGCTAGAGAACAGAGCTGCCTGGCTGACCTGCTGCTAACCAAAGAGTCTCATCAATCCCACTTCAGATGAGCAGAATCATCAGTCAACCCACAGACCCATGAGTAAAAATAAATATTTACTGTTGCACGCCCCTTAGGTTTTTGAGGTTGTTGCACAACATTTTCATTGCGATAGATAACTGATATATTGAAGAATTGTTTAATAGAGATTTGAGCTTAATAGAATGCCAGACAATAGAATTCACATTGCCTAAATTTAGTCTTGAAATCTGTCAGTACAAAATTCTCTTGTGTGGTTACATAGTAACATATTATGAAACTTCTGAGGAAAAAATATTAATTTAGAATGTTCTTTAAATGTCATTTTACCATACTGAGCAAGCAAACATAGTTCTGAAAATCATTCAACTCCTCTTTTATTTTTTCCTAAGCAAATAGATAAACACAGAAAGATAAGACAGTTTGAAGAAATAAAAAGAACCTTAATGCAAAATAGTTTAAAGTTGAGCAGTGAGGGCAGCTATACCTCCAAACCTACTGTTTTTCAACTAGGAATCTTGTGCCCTGAATCTGGTCAAAAACAAGACCTGGAAGGGTCCCCAGAAAACTTCTATGATACCCTCCCTCAGACCAGAAGTGTGTACAACACACCACCTTAGAAATGGTTGACTACACTCTCCCTTGTATCGGGGCTCCTTAAACAAAAAGATTTCACTCAGCACTCAGAATTTTTCCTTTCAAAGACCCCGAAATGAAACATGCCAGTACCAAAAAGTCCTGATGATCACCTATGGAATACAGAACATCACACAAGTTCACCAACCTGCCAAGCTACATTAAAGAATTGAACTTGATTGTAGGCAACATTTTTTAGACCTTAAACTTATGTTTCAACTTATTAGCTTGAAATGCTAAGGGTCTCATATATTGTCTTAGCCAGAAATCACAAAGAGTTGAAGATGCATTTCTTTGAAAATAAGGTGAACTGTGTGATTGTTCTGTCATCCTCATCTATTTGGTAATGAAGCCTGAACTTGAGAACCTCCAAATTTGCCACCCCCCTTCCCAGTGCACTGGTTCTATTCATAGTCTTAGCCTTAAAGTTAAGTTTGTTTTCCTCCTAACAATTAACTGACATACAGTTATTTATCCATGCAAAGAATTTATTACCATCTATATGTTATAATTTTAGGAACCAAGGTAAAAAAATATGATGTGTTTTTATCCCTAAAACAAAGAAAAAGCAAGACTATCAAGGGAATTTGAACCTTCCAACTCTCAGTTTGGTACTTTCACCATGAATAATACCAGATATTCAGTAGTGAGTAAACAATACAATAACCAATGCTAATATGCCATTCTCCAGTGGAAAGAATGCAATACTTCTGGAGCAGAGGTACACAGCTGATGAACAATTGCAACAATCCTCCCATTTAATCATTGTTCTGATAATTATGCTAGATAAGCATCCCTCAAAGGGCCACGTGTTAAAGAGTTGATCTCCAGCCCATGGCACTATTAGAAGGTGGTAGAACGTTTTAAGAAGTGGAGCCTAATGGGTTGTCTTCTGGTCATTCTGAGTATATCCCTGTAGGGGATATGAGACCCTGGCCCTTGTGTGCCCTCTTTCTTTCACTCCTGGCCCTGAAATAGATGGCGTTTCTCCCCCATGCACTCTCAGCATAATGTACCACCTCACCACAAGTCCAAAAACATTTGGGCCAATCAACCACAGATTTAAAACTTCAAAACTGAGAACCAAAATAAACCTCTCCTTTTTAAAAAGGCATTTTGTATGGTAACGGGAAGTTAACACACTTACTTCTATAATCTTTTTAATTATCCTACTTCTTTCTTCTTCCCCTGTGTCTCTCCCCTGCCTCCAGTTCTTTCTCTAAAAGCATCAGTTTGTATCAAGAGTTCCAACTATGATTCAGAACTTTGGACAAGAAAATTCATTACTGAAGATTTTATTCAAATGTGTCTCACCACTCAATTTCAAACTTTAGAAATACTCAAAAGATCATGGAGAAACTGTGAAAGAACTTTATTCTAAAGATTAGCTGCCTGAACTTCATTGGCTCTGGATATATCAAATGAATTTTAGAGAACGATGTGAATTACATAATATACAAATTTTGAATATGGAAATTCACAAGCCTTTCTTTTTGGGCAAAGTTAATGCATATAAAAAAGATGAAAAATGAATAAGAATAATATTTAAAGAACTTTTTATGCATGCGCATATGAATTTATCACATATTTTTAAATACCATGATTTTACTGTCCTTACAAAAACAGTTTTCATATATTCTTGTCTTAAATTTAAACCATTGGTATGACATCAGCAAGATGGCTGACTAGAAGTTCCTAGCACTCTTCTCTACCACAAAAAAAGAAAAAAAGAAGAAGAAGAAAGAAAAAGAAAACAAATTTTGACCAAAATATCTAAAGGACAGCACCAGAGAATAGCAAAGAAATAGCAGAAAGTCTGTGTCCATAGAACAAAGAAACCAGGATGACATATAGAAAGACTGAGAAAACACCTTGCCTCTGCTCTCTCCCAGTGAGGGTCACTCTGAACCAGGAAGAATTTCTTCCTGTGGAAAAGTCTAGAGTACTGAGGAACCTTCAGTCATTGCTAGTGACAAAGTCATTGCTAGTTAACAAATGAAGAAGCTGCATGAAAACTATAATATTGCACCCACACGTAACCTGCACCCTCCCAACCAGCATCCTTAGGCCCTTTCAGGTGAAAGTCCTTCCCTATGAAAGCTACTCTGCAAAATTTGTTAAGAGGTATTTACATAGACATTATAGGGGAAAAGGAAACACAAAAAAAGCAAGGAAATACAACGCTACCAAGGGAATAATTCTCTAGTAATTAACCCCAAAGAAATGGAAATTTATGAATTGCCTGCAAAGAAATTCAAAATAATGGTCTTATTAAAAACTCAGTGAAATAAACAGGATAAAAATAAACAATGCAATGAAATCAGGGAAACAATTCATGATCTGAAGAAGAAATTCAACAAATAAAGCCAAACAGAAATATTGAAAGCTGAAGAACTTGATCAATGAAATAAAAACTACAATTAAGAGCTCCAATAGTAGACTATATCAAAGAGAAGAAAGAATCTCTGAACTTGAAGACAGGCATTTTGATACAATTCATTGAGGTATACGCAGAAAAACATAATTTAAAAAAAGATACTTATAGGACACCATTAAGTAAAGAAATAATTGCATTATGGTAGGTCCAGAAAAAGAAGAGACTAAAAGAAAGAAAGCATTTTCAAAGAAATAACTGCTGAAAGTGTCCCAAGTCTTGGGAATGATATAAATATGATATGACGCTCAAAAAAATTTTGTATGTCAAACAGGTAAAACCCAAAGAGATCTTCTTCAAGGTTATAATCAAACTGTCAAAAGTAAAAGTCCAAGAGAGAATTCTAAAATCAGCAAAAGAAAAGCATCAAGTCACTCTAAGGGAATCTCCGTTAGACTGGCATGGGATTTCTCAGCAGAAACCTTGTAGGCAAAGAGAGAATAGATGATATATTCAATGTGCTCAAGAAAAAAATTCTGCCAGCCAAGAACACACTACTCAGCAGTGCTGTTCTTCATAAATGAGAGAGAAATAGTCTTTCACAGGTAAGTAAAACCTCAGGGAATTCGTTACCACTATACCTGTCTCACAAGAAATGTGTAAGGGAGTTTTTTTAAGTAGAAATGAAAGAATCATAATTACATTCATAAATATATGTGTGAGTATAAAATTTACAGTTAGAAATAAATATATAGTGAAACTAGAACATTCCAATACTGGAATAGTGATGTGAAAATCATACATATCTCCAGTATGAAAAGGGAAGATTATAGCAATAAATGCCTACATTAGAAATGAAGAAATATTCCAAATAAATACTCTAACATTATGCCTCAGGGAACTAGAAAAAAAGAAGAACAAACTAATCTCACAATTGGCAGAAGAGAGGGAATTAGAAAAATCAGAACAGAGATAAATCAAAATGAGAACAGAAAAAAATGAATAAAACTAAGAGTTATTTTTCTGGGAAAAAATGACAAATCCTTAGTTTCATTAAGAAACAAGAAGACTCAAATAAATAAAATGAAAAATGGAAGTGAAGAATTATAACAGATACCTCAGAAATAAAAAGGATCACAAGGGACTATTATGAAAAACTATATGCCAACAAGTCAGATAGCTCAAGAGGATACAGAGAAATTCCTATAAAAATATGAATTACCAATATGGAGTCAGGAAGAAATACAAAGTCTGAACACACAAATAATGATAAAGAGATTGAAGAAGTAATAAAAAACTTCCCAAAGAAAAGCCTGGAACCAGATGATTGAATAGCTGGATTCTACTAAATATTCAAAGATGAATTAATACAAAACTTTTAAAAAAAAGAGCCTGAGGGAATATTTAAAAATGCACTTTATGAAGCCAGCATCAACTCATCCTGATAGCTAAGCCAAAAATATCACAAGAAAAGAAAACTACAGGCCAACCTCTCTGAGGAGCACTATCACAAAAATTCTCAATCAAATATTAGCAAACTGAATCCAACAGCACATCCGAAAGATAATGCATCATGAGCTGGTGGGGGTTATCCTAGCATGCAAGCCTGGTTTAACATATAGAAATCAGGGCTGGGGATGTAGCTCAGTGATAACAGTGCTTGCCCAGTGTGCACAAGTCTTTGGGTTTAATCCACAGCACCTGAAAAAAGAAAAGAGAAAAATACACACACACAAATCAGTCAATGTAATACGTCTTATTAACAGAATGAATGATTAAGGGGAGGAAAAAAAAAACTGATCAGCTGGCAGTGGTAGCACCTGCCTGTATCCCAGAGACTTGGAGGCTGAGAAAGGATGATCCGAAGTTTGAGGTCAGCCTTAGTAACAGCAAGACCTTGTCTCAAAAATTAAAAACAAAAAAATTTTAAAAGGGCTAGGAATATAGCTCAGTGGTAAAGTGTGTCTGGGTCCAATCCCTAGTACTGGGGATATGTGTAGGAGAATCCACAGGATCACCTCAATTGAACAGAAAAAAAAATTAAACAAAGATCAATATCCTTTCTTGATAACAACTCTCAACATAATAAATGTTTTATTTTAATTTTTTAATTTTTTATTTGTTTTAATTAGTTACATATGACAGTAGAATGCACTTATATACTTTGATATATCATACATAGATGGGATATAATTTCTCATTTTTCTGAGTACACATATTGTAGAATCACATTGGTCATACAGTCACATACATACATAAATTATTAAAAATCTTACAGTTTACATTATAATGAATAGGCAAAGACTGAACGCTTTCCCACTAATATCCAGAATCACGTGAATATGTCCACCCTGGCTTCAATTCTACAGTATATTGGAAGTGCTTACAAGAACAATCAGGCAAGTTAAATAGGCCTCCAAACCAGAAAAGAAGTGGTAAAATTGTATCTATAAATAACATGATCCAATACATTTAAAACATTAAAACAAAAACAAAAATTCCATTCAAAACTGTTAAAATTAAATAAATGAATCCAGTAAAATTGCAAGATGCAAAATCAACATAATAAATCAGTAGCATTTTTATACACAAATAATGACCTCACTGAAAGAGAAATCAAAGAAACACACTTATTACAGCACAAAAAATTCCTCCTATGAATAAATTTAAGAAAGGAGGTGAAAGATCTGTACACTAAAAATGATACAATATGGAGGAAAGAAATTAGTGAAGATACAAATAAAATAGAAAGATACCCTGTGCTCATAGTTCAGATGAATTAATACTGTTAAAATGTCTAAAGAAATACAGATTCAACACAACCTCTGTCAAAATTCTAATGTCTTTCTGCACAGAAATAGAAACAATTCTAAAATCCACATGGAACTACTAAAGATGAAATATCCAAAACACTGCTGAGAAAGAAAAAAACAGAGTTGAAGACTTCATGCTTCCTGATTTAAAATTATATTGCAGAACTATAGTAATCAAAACACTAAGACACTGTCATAAAAACAGCACATGTACCTGAGGAACAAAATACAGAGTACAGAAATAAATTCACACATACACCATTAACGAATATTTGGCAAGGGCATCAGGAAGATAAAGTGAAGGAAGAAGAGCTCTTCAGTTAATGGTGCAGAGAAAACTGGATTTCCACATGCAAAAATGAAATAAAATGGACCCTTATCTTACAGCATTCACAAAAAATCAACTCAAAACAGGATAGATCTAAATGTAAGGCTAGAAACTATAAAAATCCCCGAAGAAAAGAGAGGAAAAACTCCTAGACACTGGTCTTGATTTTTTTTACATATGTGCAATTTTACTTAATGGTACCATGTACATAGTAAACTAGTTTCTACACATTTAGAAATGTTTGATGTAAAAGTATAAGTAGCAGAATAACACTTTGTAGATAGATTTTATGTTAAACGACTCCTGTAAACAGTAAAAAAGAAGAAGAAGAAAATCCCTGATTATTTCTACAAATTAATCCTTATTCAAATTTTCTCCATTGTCTCTGAAAGCTCTTTTGGAGTTGGTATTTCAAATAAGGATCCAGTCAAAGTGCATGACTGTCTTTATTTTTCTTTGCTCTATTTTTTTTCTTTATTAAAATGATTTATTTATTCTAATTTTTTATACATGATGGCAGAATGCAATTCATTTCATATTACACATATAGAGCACAATTTTTCAAGTCACTGGTTGTACACAAAGTATTTTCACACCATTTGTGTCTTCATACCTGTACTTAGGGTAATGATGTCTAACTCATTCCTACCCCTTTGCCCCCTCCCTTCCCCTCCCTCCCTTTTGCCCCATCTAAAGTTCCTCCATTTCTCCCATGCTCCGCTCCCCCATAATATTTTTTAGATATCACACCAAAAGTTTAGACCATCAAAGAGAAAATAAATAAATAGGATTACATAGAACTAAAAAGTTCCTGAACAGAAAAGGAAACAACAGAATGAAACATCAGCTGTTGGACAGGGAAAGATTTGCAAACTATCCATCTGATAAGCCAGTAATGCTCTAATTTTATAAAAAATACATACAACTCAATAGTATAAGAATAAATAATCCAATTAGAAAATAGTCAAGCGATCTGAGTAGACATTTCTCCAAAGAAGACAAAAAAATGGCCATACTCAATATATTAATCAATAGGGAAATCATTACATATATAAAGTACTATGTATATGAATATGATTCAGCCATTTAGCCTTAAAAATAAAGAATGAGATTTTATCATTTGCCATCACATGAATGAATCTAAAGGACACTTAACATTTTGTTAAGTAAAATAAGCCTGGGAAATAAAAATATACATGATCTCACTTGTACGTGAGATCTGAAAATAAAAAACTTCAAACGTACCAAGATACAAATCAAAATAATGTGTTAACAAGGGCAGGGTAGGAAGTGGGGGGATGCAGTTCAGAGGATACAAAACAACAAATATGTAGAATGAGCAAGTCTAGAGATCTAATGAACAACATGAGGTTGAGAGGTAATAAAATTATGCTGTGTATGGGATTCATGCTAAATGAGTAGATTTTAGCTGCTCTTGCCACAAAGAAAACAAAAAGTAATTATGTGAGATGATGGATATGTTAATTTGCTTCACTATGGTAACCTTTCTACTCTCTATATATGTCCCATAACATCACATTGTATATTTTAAATATGCACAATAAAAAATTTTATTAAAAATTAAGCCATTTGATTATGTTTTAGATACTCTTTCAATATGGCATTTTCTTTGGGGGAAAGGTTTGATATATAGCAAGCAATTTTAATTTTTATCAACAAAGCCCAAGAAAAATTCCTTATAATGTACCGATGGTGATTCTTTTTATTTTCCAAATAACATTATCTTACCATAGTAGAAAATGTAGGCATTACTGGGTTTCACATTTTCTTTGTGGCAGTATGACATAAAGATGAGTTGTGATTCTGAACCGTCTTCGGACACAACCCAAGTTTCCCAGCCTCCTCATGGGGGTTTCATTCCAAACCTGCCATATCTTGGAACATCCCCAAACCTATCACAATTTCACGAGTGATTTGTCTTACTGATAAGTTCTCCCTGATTAGAACAATCCACAGTGGAATAATTTAGGAACTAGCTGCTTGGTCCAATAATTTGAAAAACACTTTTGCTTAATAGCCATAGGAGCACTGGAGCTTCCTAAAGTTTTCTATCACTAACATCAATTCAGAAATCACGCATTTGTGCCCCTTCCCCCTTCACTGGAACACAGCCCAGCCACTCCCCATCCAGGCTTTCTAAAGACACAATATACATTTTGATTTTGTTTTTCAGAGCATGTTCCCAATTTTCACTTTCAATAGGAATATTTTTAGAGACCATTGAAAGCAAAATGTCTTGAAAATGTCTACAAAACTTCTCTAAGTTTCTTTCCAAATGTCATGATTTTTGGAAAAGACCACACCAAGTGGTAAAGAGATGGACAAGACTGCAAACACTTCTAAAATCTCTTTGGAGATATTCCATGTACCACATTATATATGAACTGAGAAATGAAACATCTGTGACTAATACAAAATTGAGTCTGTCTTAAATTATAATTAACAGCAATGAGAAAATGTTGCCTGTTCACTTCTTCAGAGAATCAAGTCATCTTTTTACCATTAAAAAGCTTGAGCCAATGATTATTATTTGTATCATCTCTCTGCCCGGTGCTTTTCAAAATTGCAGCTCCGTCCTCACAACAGAATAGGAACCATGACGACTCTCACCACAAATTTAATAAGGTCTTTAAAAATTGGTTTTCAGAAGACTAAGCCCTCTGTAATATTTAATCTGTAAGACCTCTTTTTGGCCCCATATCAAATATTCATACCATTTTTTCTTTGTACCAAACACTATGTTGATAGAACTTAAGCTTTTAGCTTTAGAAAATGTATAATACTAATTTTTCTCCTGACAAAATTTCCAAGAGAGTTTAACAAAGAAGAAGAGCATAAATTAAATTTTGGCAGGGTGGAGGGTACCCATGCTGAGGCCTCCAGGTTGTGCTCATGAAGTGCAAAGGAGCCCCTCATATATCAGTTCTTTATCACAGACATGGCGCCTGCTGCTTGAGGCCTCCTGATCTCCTCCCTTTGCTTAAAATCCTTTAAACAGCTTCATCAGCATGGGTCCTGCCAGCATCCCCCACATCTTGGGCCCCACTGCTAGTTCTTTCCAATTTTCTTGCTCCAATTCATTCCTTAGTCTAATTCCAGTCTAACCTTCTATTTTGAATCATCTTCAATAATCAACTAGTGCTCTAATTTAATAATCTTGCTGTGTCCTCTGAGTTCCTACAAAAGTTCAATGGTCTCACTGCATTCATTCAGTAGGTAGGGCCTTGTGTTTTTCCTCACCTTCTTAAGTGAGTGGGTGCTCTATCTCTACAACTCAATGAAATGCTACTTGAAGGCAGGATGCTGCCCTATTCTTCATTAATAGAAACAGCAATTCCTTATACCTATGCAAACACTTTGGAAGACTATAAAATTGCTTTTTGAATTTCAAATCTCTTATCTATTTCCATTTCCATTTCATGATAAGCCTAGGTAAGCTAGAGAGTCTTTTGATGTTCACATTGTACAGATGTGGGAAGCGAGACTTAGAATTACTTAGTAACAAGCCAATGGTACTCTAGCTGAGATTAGAAACTAGGACTGTACTTTTTGCTACTAGCAGTTCCAAATCTGAAATATGAGAACAACTTTCATTTATATATATATATATATATATATATATATATATATATATATTCATGAACACCCCCCCAAAAAAAAAATTGTAGCTATTGTCTACCTGACCGCTAGTACTTAGCTTCTAACTTTTTATGTTCCTCTGGCACTCAGATATATTCACTCTGTCTTCTGTGACTCCTCCCCAGTCTCCCACTCTCCCACCCCCATACTCAGTCTCATAGGTCTGGCTCCTCCTGGCAGATTCTCTCCCATTGCCACTCAGGACCCACCCAGTGTAATGTAAATCTCAGCTTCACTCAAAGGAACAGCCCAGTTCTCAACCTCCATTTTCATCTGGACATTCTGGACTGCTGAGTTGCATGTCCCTGGAAAAAGGAATTCCTGTGCAGGCTTAGAAGAAGCTGTATTGAGCATCAGCATGAACAGAACAATACATTAGAAACTGGGGACATCAAGAAGTTACTATTTTCAAAAACAACAAATAACTAGGAGACAACTTTAACTTAAAATGCTATTAATGATAAACAATTAGTGTTTTGAGATTTTCTGTCTGCTCTCTGACAACCCATTATTACTATTATCACTTCCTCTTCTCTCCCTCTGTTGCTACCCAGCTCCTTTGAAGGCCCCATTTGACTTTAGCCTTAAAGTATATGAAAAATGTTCACATAATGAAATGGTGCAAGGGAATTCTAGGATCTCCTGGGCAAAGGCAGAGAAGCATGGATGGAAATGTGTTTTAGTTTAAGGATCAGAATCTAGAGTCAGGGAGACTAGGGTTCCAATTTTGACTCTGGTACTATCTAGTTGTATGACATTAGGCAAGGGGCAAACCTCTCTGAACACTGGTGTCTTTATGTATATTATTGACATATTATAATAATTTATTATTTTGTATATTAAATGATGTAAAACATCAAAAGGACTTGGTACAATACCTCCCATATATTTAATACCCCCAAAATGCTGGATATATGTGGCTAGTATGTAGATAAATGACATTAACGGAGGAACCCAGGAGCTGTGTTTGGTGCCTTATATTCACCATCTCACTTTGTATTCCCCAAGTAGTGAGGAGCTTGAGGCTTAGAGAAGTTAAATAAATGCTCAACATCACACTTCATCAGGGAGCTCTTCAGTCAGCTGAGCCTGCACCTTTAACAATGCCTCTACTCAACTCTCCAAAGGCAGCACTGGTTGTGGAGACTTCTGATGTGAACCAAGACATCTCCATTTCATTCTCCAAGCAATTAAAAACTCTTTACAGATTTTTTAAAGCACTTTCTAGCTGATCTTCAGATTGGTGTCTAGAAGATTGAAATGCAATTCAAAACTATTCTAAGATTTAATCTCACTCCAGTCAGAATGGCAGTTGTCAAGAATACAAGCAACAATAAGTGTTGGCAAGGATGTGGGGAGAAAGGCACACTCATACATTGCTGGTGGGACCAATCTGGAAAGCAGTACAGAGACTCCTTAGAAAACTTGGAATGGAACCACCATTTGACCCACTCCTCGGTCTATACCCAACGGACTTAAAACAGCATACTACAGTGACGCAGTCACAATAATGTTTATAGAGCAAAATTCACAATAGCAAACTGTGAAACCAACCTAGATGCCCTTCAAAAAATGAGTGGATAAAAAAACTATGGTACATATACGCAATGGAATATTACTCAGCATTAAAAGAGAATAAAATTTTGGCATTTGCAAGTAAATAGATGGAGAATATCAATCTAAGTAAAGAGAGCCAATCTCAAAACACCAGGTACCAAATGTTTTCTTTGATAAGTGATGCTAATCCATATGGTGGGGGTTTATGGGATAAGTGGAGGAACTTTAGGTGGGGCAAAGTAGGGGGAAGGAGGCACAGGGGTAGGAAAAACGGTCGAATGAGAAGGACATCATTACCCCAGGTACACGTATAACTGCACTATGGTATAACTCTACTTTGTGCACAACCAGAGAAGTGAAAACTTCTGCTCCATTTGTGTAGAGCTTTCTACTGTCATGTATAATTGATTACAACTAATAAATAAAAAAATAAAAGAAACTGTGGGATATATACACAATGGAATATTGCTCAGCATTAAAAGAGAATAAAATTATGGCATTTGCAGGTAAATGGATGAACTTGGAGAATATCATGCTGAGTGAAATAAGCCAATCCCCAAAACCCAAAGGCTGATTTTTTTTCTCTGATAAGTGGATGCTCATTCATAATGGGGACGGGGGGGGGCGGGCATGGGATGAGTAGAGGAGCTTAGGATTGGGCAAAGGGGAGGGAAAGGGAGGGGTGGAGGCATTAGGGTAGGAAAGATGGTGGAATGAGACAGACATCATTACCCTAAGTACATGTATGATTGCATAAATGGTGTGACTCTACTTCATGTACAATGAGAAGTGAAAAATTGTGCTCCATTTGTGTACAATGAATCAAAGAGCATTCTGAGGTCATGTATCTGATTCAAAAAGAATTTTAAAAAGATTGTGCAAGATGGTGTTGGGAGGCTACTAAGGATAAAGCCCCAGTTGAATCAAGAAGTGATGAAGGCCTGAACGGAAGTAGTGGAAGTCAAGTGATGAAAAACAGAAGAGGTGTGTGACCAAGGAAACTGAAGAATCTAGGGCTACATTCAGTGTGTGTGTGTGGGGGGGGGGGGAACATGAGGATGGTGGAATGTGGTTTGAGAAAGATACAGAATAAATGGAGAACCATATATATTCCCCAACCTCATCACACCTCCTCCATTTGGAAACTCCTGTAAAGTCCATCTCCTAAAAGGAATCTCTGAAAAGTGCTCAGATGGACCCTTGGAAATAAGTGAAATGGGGAAATTATGTATGTCTAGTTAATGAGTCTCTTCCAAGTACCTTACCCGCCATTAATGTCAGCACCAGAAGATAAGGAATTCTTGAAAGTTGGTGCTGGAACTCAGTCCTAACCCATTCAGGAAAGCTGAAGAATATTTCAGAAGTCAAACAATCTCTCATCCTTACACTTCATGCACATAATAGTGCTTTGAGTACTACCAAAGCATGTGATGGCCAATGATGTTTCTTAGGCACATAAGACAGAAATAGTTCCTTACCAGTCTCTATGGTATGGAATAATTGACCGGCTGATTATTATCCAAATCAGGTTTGCCTGATTTCTACTCTTTTTCCATTAGTGCTCCTGTAAGACATTTATTCTTTCCAATATATCAGATTTAAAATATCAACTCTGGCGCCAAGTATTAAGATATTCACATTAAAATCACTAGCTTAAAGTTTAATTGTATTGATCTGATTTTAGAGGCAGCACTCACAAAAAAATATTAGCTATGCTAAGCTGCAATGCAACATTGACTCAAATAGGTATTGAACATAAAACCCACCAGACAATAATGCAACCCATAAATGCACACAGGCAGAAACAAACACGCATGGTCTGGACTGAATCGCATCCCCTTCCCTGCTGCCATGGCTTGAATGTGCCCCCTGAAGTTCATGTGTTGGAAACTTAATTCCACATGCAACAGTGCTGAGAAGCAGGACCTTCAAAAGGTGATCAGGTTATGAGGACTCTACCCTCAGAAATGGATTAATGCCATTATGGCTAGAGTAGGTGAGGAATTGCTAGTGGGTTGCTAATGTATACACACATCTCTCACCTTCTTAGCTTCTTCCAGGGGATGACTCAATAAGAAAACCCCCACCAGATGCCAACCTTAATATTGGACTTCCCAGCTTCCAGAACTGTTTGGAATATATTTCTTTCATTTACAAATTACCCAGTCTGTGATATTCTGGTATAGCAGCACAAAACAGACACACACCTGCTGATTTTTGTCTCTTCCATTATCTTTGTAGACAGAACCCTCAAGCAGAATAAAGGGAGCAGGGACGGTGCTCCATAAATGAAGAGTTGAACCAGCTAGTAAAGCATCAACTCCTGACCAGATTTTCAGAGAAAGGTAGATATTACAGAAAAAGTATGCACGTGTAAGAAACAAGCAAAAACAAATATACATATATACAAGCCTATGTGGTGGTATTAATTTCTCTAAATCTCAATTTTGGACAACCAAGAAATTGAGATGATAATCTTATCTCCCCTACCTCTGCCTGCAAAGTGGACAGAACTAAAAGTTTGAGAGCCACATAGATCAGGGGTCAAACTGTGAATCCCCCACTTGCTAACAATGGAAGGCAGGGCAAATCGCACTCTGTGTGAGCCTAATCTTCCTCCTGAAATTCAGGAAATCGTTCTCAACTTAATAGTGCTATGGCAAGGATTAAATGAGATGATATGTTGAAAGCATTTGGTACAAATGATATTTAATAAATGTTCTTTTTCTTCTTATTTTAAAAGGATGTTATAGGAATCCAATTATAGCAGAAATAAATATGCTTGAAAATTTTAAAGATCTATGCAAGTTTAAAGAATGGTTATGATTGTTCAATTCAATTTTATGCTCTTATCCAGACACTAGTCTTCTTTAAAAAAAATTATATATATATATATATATATATATATAGTGGCGGCATGTGGATAAAAGACATGCTGAGAGGAGCCCGGTTTAATAACTGAGGCAGACAGTGGAAAGCTTATGTGCCTTCATTTGTTTCTGGCTTTGTGGTGCTTGAAAAATCAGGAAATAAAACTAATCAGTTCCAAGTAAGTTTTTTTGAAATTGTGAACCAAAGTTAAAAGAGCAAGTTATATGCTTATTTTTTTAAACCTTCTCAGTGCTAAAAAGCCAAAGTTTGAATAGTAAATAATGACAAAATGATGATGATGATGATGATGATGATGATGTGCAATGACATTACTAACCAAATGCTAATTGCTACCTGAAAAAATTTTATTGGACACACCAATGAGTGGAAAAGAGCAAAATCCCTGAATTTCCATGCATATTGCTCACAATTTGTTCATCTATTTGCTATTTACTATTTCTATCCAAGGGCTACTACTGTGTGGTTATCCCAAAAAAGTGAATTTCCAAGGACTGCACCCTGAATTCAGCAATAATGACACCTCCCAAAATAGTAATCAAAAGCATAGACTTCAGTCTACTCATCTTGTGAAGATATCAATTAGGAAGGCTGACATATCAGCAGCTACTAGAAATGGCCTCATTAATGCCAGTGGTAGAATAACCATTCTTACAAAGAAACACACATAGAGGGAAACCACAACTGGACCCTCGCCGGGCAGTGTAGGGAGACAAAATGGGAGTGGCATTCTCAATTTAAACCCTGAAGAGGCATTTCAAGGCTCAAGTTTTGGGACTTGAAATTTAATATTACTCCTCCATCTGTTTTTAAACAAAGATTTTTTTTTTTTTTTAGTATTGTCCTTAGAGTGACTTAATTACACATAGGCAGCTCCTCTAGAGCCCTGTTTGCTCCTATGGAACCCTGGGCTAGCATGTGCCTAGCATTAAAAAGTTGTTAAAACAGAAAATATTGTAAAATAGTCATTTTAAGCTTACCATCCAAACAGTTTCTCCTTCCTATCAGCTTGTCAGGACAGGAAGAAATTGTCTCCACCAATTTCTTCTCTTCACCCACAATGTCAGTTTTACTTCTCTGAGGGTCCTGAATCCTAAAATCCAAACATTATCAAATAGGTCAACTCTTGCAATACCCACATTTCTCAAGTAGGAAATAACCTCACATATATTATTGAACCCAACAATTCCTTGTCTAAATATTGCAGCTTCGTCGGGTTCCCAATTGTTAACATTACAACCAATAAACAGAAGATTAACTGAAAGGAAAATAAAATAGCACTGGTGAGCTGCTGCTCCCGGATTGTGCCTTAGAATTCTCTTCACCGTGGGGCTTTTTCATCTTTATGGAATTTGGAAAGGGGGTAAGATACATGCTAATTTTTTTTTTAAGTTCACACCATCTAAGAAAACCATCCAAATCATTTTGGTGTGCAGAGATTTTTATTTCTAATCTTTCTGTGCAAAATGCTTTGTTAAGTCCTGATGACAACTTTTATGCATAATGCATAAAATAAACTTTGCCAAAATCTAAGACACTTTTAAAAGCATGTAAACCCCCCTTAGAAACAAAATGACACATTACGGGGTATGTGGTTCCAGTACACTGGGAAAACCACACTGCCAGGTTGATGGAAACTATTGTGCTTCATGCCATTAACTCCCAAATACCTAATATGTGTAGTTACCTCGGTTTACTCATATTCAAAATTGCATGCTATTTTTTTATGAGATTCTTCATATATTGATGCCTAGTTTATGTTCTACATAAATTCAGTTCTGTATTCAACACTTCTGAGAATCTTCACACTTAAAAAAGACCAGATACGTATTTCATATAACTGAGAAAATCTTGTCACTGACCAAAATATAATTTAAAAAAAAATGTTTTTGTGTTTGTATAAATTGGTATCTGTAAACATGTCTATCATTTGATAAATCCTACAGGTAACTCTAGTTCAAATCATATGGCTGTTTTTGTTTATTTAAAGCCATAAAAACAGACACCAGGAAGGAATAAGACTTAGCATTCAAAAGTAGGGGCTATAAATCCTGCTATGCAAGAGCCCAATAAATAAATAAATAAAAATCAGAATAATAACAATGTATCACTAGCCAGTGTCACTAAAATGATTTGTTTTACTCCTCTAATCTTTACCGTATCTAAGCTGACTATAATAAATGAATAATTGCTCTGAATACTGAGCAGTTAATTGAAAAACTGCACCAAGTATAAAACCAAGAAATCATAACACAAAATACAAGGTTTCATCAGTGTTTAGGAACTTGTCTTTGTCAATATTTTTTTAGGTTCGGAGTAAATGATGCTGTTTGCTATCATATATCATAGACCATCATGAATTATGTTAGATGTTCCCATGAATATTAATGGCCTTACATTACAGGACATTCCATCAACACACATCCAGGTGTGCTGTTCTGAGGCCGTCTGGCTGCTTCATGAAAGGAAATGGTGCAATCTCAGTGAGTTTTACCTTAAAAGGTGGATTTCTAAGGACACATCCCATCAGAAGGTATGCACCAATCTGAAAAAGGTAGGGGAACCCCTTGACTGTGTAAGATGTAGTCTCTAGCTCCTAGGCAGGTTGTTTTTCCAAGTTCCCCTCTGGACATTCATTTACCATTGTGTGTACAAAACAATTCGAATCCTGGGGGGGCGTATATTAGAATTCAGAAACAAAAGCTGCATTGTTGACTTCAAACACTGTTTTCCTAGGAGAGCACACACTTGCATAGCCATCCCATGGTGGACAAAATCATTTAAAAAATTAGTTGAAAGAAAGCAAGGGCACAAAGACGAGTGGTTAATTATCTGGGCCAGTGGAAAAAAAAATGTCCTTTCTGGAAAATCTTTGAAAACCTATAGCATCCAAATTTGCATGAAAGTGTATTATATGAATACCTCTTTATTGAAAATAAAGCACTTCAGGCTCAGTTCAATAATAACAGCTTACAGGAGAGTAATTGAAGTTATCCAATTCTCTTCCCATTGAAAATGACCTACAGTATACACACATAGAGATGCAAAAAAAAAAAAAAATCTGCAATTTTATTGAGACTGAAGTAAAAATGAATTGGGGTTAGGCACTGTGTAAGCATTTAAGGCACACCAAAAGATGATATGGTCGGGGAAAATTATCCCTTTTTCTTACAGTTCCTTTTCCAAATTCTCATCTTGTTCCACCTCCTGCTGAGCTCCTATTGACTTCAAAGTGAGGTCCATGGGGGTCCAGAGCTAGATGAGAATTTGGCCCTGCATGCATAATTTTTGTTCTCCCTTATTCATAACATACACAATAAGCACTGGATTTGAAAAGACTCTAACAGGGGCTGATAATGGCTCCAGAATGATCACGTATCTTCTTAGTACACTAAACGATGTCACCAATTTTGCTGTTGGAATCACTGAAAGCTCTGAGGAAAAGACCTGCCGAGTCTTTATTATTATCCTCGTCTATTGTTATTACTCTAACTAATAATAACAATATTTACCTAGCATTCAAATCACAATCTCATTCCTGTGACTTTTATATGATCACAGGCATATCAGAATCTTTGTCACTGGGAGGTCATCCAGAAAATCCTGAAATCTTCTCCCAGGTTATCTTCCCACCTCAAGGTGCAGAAGACATCATGTGGACCAGCACACCACAGCAATAGCATAAAATTACTGCAGATAATGATGAAGAAATAATAGGTAGGATAAAGCCACTTTTTAGAATACTGATAGGAAGGACAACTTATTCTATTCCGTGACTGCAAATGACACAGTAGGGATTAGAAGGAAAGGCTAAAGAGAGAGAATGCTGTGAGGCGGCTGTGGGATGAACCAGCAAAATATTTAAGCATTGTGAAAAAAAGGGATATGGAAGTGACAATGCCAAATAGCAATGTAATGGAATCTGACCACCTTGGGAAGGAAGAAGAGACCATCTCGTGACATTAGTTGATTATTCACAAACAACAGCGTTCAGTCATTATACACAAATGAGAAACAGCTACGGACAAATCAATCTCCCTGGGGTGCATTTTGGCCCATCATTATTTCATCCTATAAAGTTTTTACCTAGATATGTGGTTAATCTAAAATGACTCCTTATTTTCACTGTCCTAATAATAAGGAGGATAATTCACCTCCTCCAGCATTGATGATTTTATCTATTCTATACTACCAAACACTGACAAGACCTTGGAACAGCTGGGCACCTCGTTTACTTTCATGATTTTTCGATAGTAATCATTTCAGTATCTTTTGATACCCAGGATCTTCATAAGCAACTGGTATTTCATCCTACTTAAGGAGCATTGGTAACTTAGTAGCAAAAGTGCTCTCCTCTATTTATAGATAAGACCTACAACTTACAGAAGGTAGTCGACAAAATTAAAAATGATGTCACCAGTCTATGAAGCACTTTATGGTTTGTTTACACAGCAGTTTCCAACATATTATTTCATTTGATCCTCTCAACAATACTGTAGGTCAGTTCAAGAAAAGAAAATGGAACTCCTAATTACCCAGAAAGCTTCCAACAGACCTCTTTGCCCTAACACACATGACACTTAATTAAGAATTAGACATATTGCTTCTTTTGCCACTGACTTTACTTTCCTGGATATGTTGCAACATCCTCAGCATGTGACCTTTTTCTCAGGTTTTGGCATTGCTATTATCACGCATATATGCAAAAGGAAAAAAAAATGACAGTAACTCAGAGGCACTATTATAGGTGTTAGGATAGTAGTATACACACCCTGCTTTTACTTCTTTGAAATGCACATTATGTAGACACAACATTATCTGTTATTCTAGTTACATGGTTCATTAAGGCATGCTTTTGAGGACCAAACATGGAAAATAAGACTTGCGCCATATCCTCCTGTTTTTTCTTTACTTAGTTCACTATTTAAAAATAAAATCTTAGGACTTGTGGTTCTATGGAATAAATACTTAATACATAGTAGATAACTGACAAATACTTGTACAATAAATGAACCAATCAATTCTTGTATTGTGTGTAGAAACATCCTCTTAAAATAATTATTTGGTCATTTGCCTTTTAGAAGTTATTCTCAACTTGCAGCCAATTTGAAATTTTAGGCTGTAATTTTTTTTTAACCTGTTTGGCCCCACTACCATAGACATATAAAGTTGAATCCAGCAAGAGGAATTATAACACAGGGTTTTCCCAAGTCGTTCAGGAAAAAGAAAAAAAGTCTTATCTTAAAGAGTCCTTTTCTACCTCTCCTCCTGTGGTTGAGGAGCCCACAACAAAAATACAATACACAGACAAAAATCACATGGAAATGGTTGAAGCACATGACATACAACTGTCTCACATTCCCACAACCTTAAGTAGTAGAAGATTATCCTTTTAACGAGGATAATTTTATTTTTCACTAGATTTCTATCAAAGGAAAGATCACACACGGCAGCTGGAACACTGGAACCTACATAATGTATTGCACATTTTAATCATGTTGGATAAAACACTCTTTCTATGGATATCAATTATACTAATGACTCTTATATAATACTCTCGTGTGCCTACGGGATATGTATTGTCACCTCTCTTTTGTCATAAAAATAGTTAGTAGCTCTGGATCCACACTGAAGTAGTTGCTTTCATTTTTATATAATGAATGAATAACACTGTAAAAAAAGACATTTTATCCCATATTAGTTTAACAGAGTGAAGAGATTTCACATATGACAGTGCTAAATATACTCTTAAGCTGCTAATAAAGCCAAAGCCTTCGGGGGAAAATTCTAATGATGAGCAATGCCAGAAGTTTGTATTTCTCAAACTAAAGCAAAAATGTTCCACTTAGGTATAATTTCTAAATATCTTTAAAAGGAACAGGGATTTCTAATAATTTCATTTCCAATAAATCTCCCTAGTCAATTTGGAATCATTTTCTTTGCAATAAATCTCCTCAGTCAGCCTAAATGATGAGCACATTTTTTTTCTCCTTTTCCCAGAGTGCAATGTTATGGAAGAAACTTCTTTGAATGCATCCTTAAAATTAATCATGACAACAGAAGGTATGATTCATAGCCAAACTACTGCATGCTTCCTTTTTGTCAACGGAATGCGAATTTCTGCTAGAACGGTTGAAGATTATTCACCTAAAAATAAATAAATGAGCACGTGACCAGGTCCTTAGGTTGTGCTCTAGAAATGCCACAGTTGAGGGCCTATCACTGTCCCCATTCTTCAGAGTACCTGCTAGCAATGCTAGAGCTGAGGCTTTATGAGAATTTCCATTATAAACCTCTCGTTTCCAGGTTTAATAAATCAGTCATAAAAATGTGCTCAAAGCTGAAACTTGGCAAAGCAATTTAAAGAAAAGAAAAGAAAAAAAAAACTTCTGCCTGGTCATTTTTAAGTTACACACATATGAACAAATAAAGCTAAGCATCTCAGAGGCATTCCCCCTACAAATACTTTTAAAGGCCCATGATTTTAATTATACAGAAAATTGGTCAAGTGATGGGTCCACACATAATTAGAACATTTGGGATGGTTTGAAGAAAAAGGTAAAAATAATGAAGTTATTTAAATTCCACCTAGAAGCTTTTAGTGTGCATTTTGAATGCCATATTCTTTTCAGTTCAACAGAGTTTTTGAAAAAAAAAAACACTAGATCATTGAGTACCTCTCTTTTTGTTCACCTAATATGATATCCATCTGAAAAGATCTTGGAAATTCTTCTCTAATTTAATGCTGACATTTACAAGATATGTATATATATTTAATTATTTACGTAACAAAATGGAATTATCTATATTCATAGAGGTTTCTATTTTTTCCTACTTATCTTTATAAGAATTGCTTCTATTCTTTCATGGGTTAGCTTATTCAAATAGGTCATTAGGTTCATTTAAATTCTAAGTCTTTGCTTATATATATAATATTTCTTGATCTCTCTTAAGATGCTCAGATAGATTTTTGCTAGTTGATTACATGTTCTATCCAAGCTTAATGGTCATAGGAGGCCCTGGTGATTTTTGTCTTGGCAGTCCAAACCTTAATATAACGATGAGGACCAAATAGCATTCTTAAGGCATAAGTCTTTGTAACATAAATCTTTTCCTTTCCCCCCAAATGGAGATATTTATTTCTTAGAATATCTCAAATAGTAAAAAGTCATCTATAAATACTAATAGTTCATGTGTACTTATTTTAAAATATTTGCTCTTGTCTATTATGAAACTGGTATATAGGAAGAATAACTTAGCTTAGTGAGTGAACCTAGCCAGAGGCTTAGAATCCTCATGCCAACTTACCTTGGTTTCCTATCACATTTATGTATTCAATAATAACATCTTTGTTTCTTGAGAAAAAATATATCCCTTAAAAGAAAAATAGTATAGACTAAAAATCAGTCATGATTAGTTATAAAAACAATGGAACAATATAATACAGTGTCTTTGCAATGATTCTGAGTTCAAACTCCAGTTTCATTCATTTTCTATGTGTGTGAGTCTAGGAACAGTATGAAATTACTCTAATGTTCAATTTTCTCATCTGAAAAAAGGGAGTAAAAATAACAAGGATGCTTCCCTCATAAGGTTTCTGAGAAGTGAGTTTCAGCACTCACCAGAGTGTCCACATAAGTGCCCAAGGAGCTATTGATATCATTGCCTTCAATGTCACCATCATCATCAGCAACATGAGAAAAATACAGAGGCAAAGACTAGAAATATGTTCAGGCATCTCGGTATAAGTCCCTTCTACTTGTATGACAAATATTCATTTTATTAATTATTCATTATAGATAAGAAAACTTATTAAAGGAAACAATGGCTCCTATAGTCTTGACTTTAAAATGATCTCTGACTTTAAAATTTTTTTACCATAAAGATGGAAAACACCCACACACAGTAGTATGATCAGAGCTACCTTATTTTGTCTGCCTTTTCTAGACTGAGCCACTATTCTCCCTTTCACATTCTGCCCGATTTGGTTCCCAAACCAATGAAGACAAAGACAAATTACATTAGCAGCCTCATCCCTTCAGTTTTCTGGGGAATGGACCAGGTCCTCCATCCACCAACGTACGGATCTAGTCTTGTCCTGGATCCTGAATGATGGCCTGAGTCTCAGCATGACCTATCCTACTCAGCACTCAGCGGCTGCAAGAATGACTCTGTATACACATTTATGGTTGACCCTGAAACTGAAGCTCTTCTTCTTTCTCACCTCCATTGGCTTAGTTCTTATAACCCAAATTCTACATTAGCCTCTCCTCCCTAATCCTTGTCAGTTACCCTTTCCAACAGGGACTGCAACAGAACCTCAGCCTCATTACAATAAGAGATGTAGAGGGAGCTTCTGCTCCTGTATCTTCATTGTTTGAGCCTCCTCTTAGGACTAGAATTTGGTTCCATATGTGGTCCCAGTAGCTAAGTCTAGCACACACACTGCTAAATGATAACTATCTGCCTCCAAGTGCTACATTTCCATTGTTTTATCTGCAAGATGAGGTCCTCCTATTACTAGTTCTCTTTAGAATTGTTAGAACCAAGCCCTCTTAGCCACTTGCCTAGCAACTCTGCAACATTTCCACAGTTTTTCTCTGCAACTTCCTCCTACCTATTTCATGGCCTCAAGAAACTCCCAAACTAAGATATCCCAATATTTTACAGAGCCCATACTCCAAGTCAAATATTTTTTACCCTGTCTCCTTTTTTTAAGTTCCTTTTTTTCCTACTTACTTATGTCACCCCACTCAACTTGTTCAAAACTAAACCTAGTTCAAACCTAGTTCAAAACTAAACCTAGTTAGCACAACTTTCCCTTCTTAAGTAAATCCAAGGGCTTCGTGACCCCTTACTAGTTAGCAGTGGGAATAGTCCAGTTTGCGTTAGACTAGTCTTTAATTATCTTTATCAACGACTTGGATAAAGATTTAGAAATCATTCTCATCAAATTGACATACACACAAGGTTGACAGGAAATCACTAATATGCAAGATGGTAGAGCCAAGATTATAAAAGACCTGACAGATGAAAATGATAGGCTGAAACTAACAAGCAGATCAAGTTACATTTGGAACACTGGGTTTAGTTCTGAGAAAGAACAAATTAAGCTGCATCCAAAAATCTCTTAGAATTATAAGAGGACATAAAGATCTCTCTATATAAGGAAAGTATGAAATATCGTGACCACTTTTCCCAGATGAAAACTGGGGAGTTAAATAAACCTTATTCAGAGATGTAAACTGTTCTCATCATATTTCCAGAAAGCTTAACCCAGGGCCAGTGAATGTAAATTGTAAGTAGATTTCAAATCACGACTTAAAAATTTTTTCAGTAAAAATTTTCCTTTTTTTTTCATGTGGAAGAAATCGATTTATTTGTCAGAATTTTCTTAAAATAAATAAATAATTATCCTCATGAAGTGCTGAGTTCCTAGTTTTCTCACATTATTCTTTGAGCTAGACCATGACACCCATATGTTTTATATGCTGGTCTCTGTCCTGAACTCTAGGATCTCAAATGCCAGCTGGTTTTCCAACAGGTCCCTCAGAGCATATTCAGTATCTGAAAACCCCAGTTTGCTTCTATTTTAGACTGCCTAGCTCATTTCCTGTCACAAAGGACAGAAACTTGAATTTCCCTGTTTCTCCCTCTTCTCTTTAATTGGCGATGATGATAATAATTACAATGAAAGTGATGGCAACTACTTCCCATTGGGTTTTTACTATGTGAAGTCATTGTGGTAAATTTTATGTACATTATTTTAATATACTCTTTATAGTGACTCTGTATGTATATATTATTATTCCCATTTTACAGAAAAAGTCAAGTCCCTGAAGGCTAAGCCACAGTGCCTGGATTTGTATCCATTGCCATCTGACTCTAAAGCTGATATGGTTACCCCTTATCACACAGCCTTTCCAATTAGTCACCTCTTCTAACTCAGAAAGGGCTCACTGCAGGCATCCCCCCTTGGGCTCTGGATCTTTACATGGCTGATTTCTTTTCCACTCTTTACGTTGCAGCTTGGCTATCTTAAATCAGGAGACCCCCTTTCCCTCACTCTCTACCATGGTACTCCGATCACTTCCCAATGGGCTTATTATTATGAGTTACTTTTTTATATATTTACTTACTTGTTTATTTCCCAATTCTCTAAATAAGTGGAAGCTTCCAATTCTTCCCTTACTATCCAGGACAGAGTATTGATTCCTTGTGGCATTCAACTGACTTTGGTTGATTGGTTGGCTGACTAGATATATTTCACTCTGTCCCCCAAGTGTGGTGGTCTTTCCACAGTGCAAGCTCTTATCGTCTCCCCTGGAAAATTTTAATAATCAGTCATTTTGTCCCCATCTCTTCTAACTGAATCGAAACACAGAAAGAATCACATCCCTTCTCAAAATTCTTTAATAGCTCCTCTGACTACAGAAAAAGTCAAAATTTCTTAGCATGACATTGAAAACTTGATGTTAATACCACAACCTTCTGTGTGCCAGCCATACCTCATTACTACTGTTGTATGAACCAGCTATATAATTTCATGTCCTGGCATCTCTTTAATACTGCTCAGTTCCAGAAACTCTTTTCTCCCTTTCTTGAAAAAAAAATTATTAATAATCCTTTAGGAATGACTTCTTCTGCAAAGTTTTTCTTGGCTTTCTCCTCCAGTGAAAAGTTAAACATTCATCTACCACTATATGTTTCCATTAAATTTTACCCATTATTTTCTGTCATACTTACAACATTGCATTACAGTTAATTATGCAATTTTCTTATCTTTTCAAACCAGATTTAAGATGACAGAGGTGGCATATATTAGTTGCTTAATAAATGACTAAATTTTGAATAAAGGAGAAAGTTAAGCTTAATGTTATCTAACATCTTCTCATATTTAATATTTCATATAACTTTAATGATTCTGTTATTTTCAAAATGAAAACTAGCTTTGATATCCCATGGCAAGTTCTCTTAATTTTGATCCATGCCTACTCATTAAAAGCTATTAACTTTAAAGAAAATATCTTTACTGCCAAAGGCGGGAAAGGACTATATAAAGATATTCTAGAGTTCTTTAAATGTTGACTTCTATTCAGCAATTACATTTTACTATTTAAATTAAAATCCTCTCATACATTTCTAGTAGAAATTTAAATTAACTAATCTATCTGATAGAGGGCAAACTGGCAATGTTTCAAGAGTTCTATGAATGTTTGTGATCCAATACTTGAATTCTAGAAAATAATTGCCAGAAAGATGAAGATGCAAGATGCATTGTATCATTAATATATTGTTGTATAATATACCATATTATTTTATTCTATAATAACCTAATAAATTTGAAAACAAAAGTTCAATAACATGAAAATTATGAGTGGTTAAGTCAGGGTATCTTATAAAATTAGAAAACATTTTTTGAATAATCAAAAACATAAAAAACAAGTCATAGCAATGTGAATAAAAGTAGCAAAAACATACATAAAATCCCTAATGTATACATGAGTATGCATACATATACATATATATGGGAGAGATAGCAAACATTAACAGTATAATCTCTGGGTGATAAGATTATGTTCAATTATGATCTTCTTCTTTATATTTTTCTATATTTTTCAAAAAGACAAAAATGAAAACATATTCCTTACTCATCAGATCTAAAAAAATTATTGAAAAGCACTTGTATCCATGTACCTTACATTATCTAGAATCTCCCCTAAATTGAAGCCTCTTAGGATTGTTAGCAAACCATAAACTTTGTGTCAAGCAAACACATTCTTCACACAAAGCACCTTCTCTACAGCATAAATTATAAAATATGTTATAAAAAATTAACAAGTTTTTAACCAAAAACCTCATTTAAAATGCTGTAAAGAAAGGGGGTTAAATCTAAAAAAACAAAAGGCACACGAAACTTTTGAATAAAGTTGATATATGAAAGTGACGAATGGTTAGCATAATGTGCGAAGGAGAGAGGGATATGTGTGAGAGAGTTGCCCTAATATATCATATGTACATATTCATATCTAAGTAGAAAATGCAAAATATATCCCATCTGTTTTCACCATCTTTGCATCCTCTTCAGTTCCTCAAACAGCTGGGTGAGCAGCAGTGTGCTTTCTTGGCAATACCTTCATTAGAGGAGGAGGACGGTTCCCATTATTGCCTTATGATGGACCAGAGATGACCAATGGGATAAATCCAAGATGTCAGCCTTTGCCACAACTTAAACACAAATTTTCTGGTAAAATAATTGGTCCTGGGCTGTTAATTCCGTCTTTAATTTATTGTTCTTGCCAGGCATATTTTTTCTATCTTTAGTTATAAAATGTTGAAGTGTCAGGACACTTGCAACAAATTTCTGCCTCAAATGAGGTGGAAGTAGGCAAGAGAATAAAGCAGACTGATAACAAGGTAGTTATAACATCATATATACCATATGAGCAGTATTAAAAAAATATTCATAGTATTTGTTAAAATGATAAGGCAGACTTTACTCAAAGTATGGAGGTGGAACTATCTTGATAGTTATAGGGACCACGGCAATGGGATTTTGTAGGGAGGGAGAGAGAAAGCTCAACTACAAATGCTACTGGGCAAGTGGAAATTTGTAACCAAGAAGCAAGGTGAAGATCAGTGGATGGAAATTACTAAGAGGAAGGAATATGTGTTAAGGAGGATTCTAGTTAAACCAACCCATCGGGATTCTTGCTAAAGACAGGCTAGCATGATCAGACATCACCTGGGCAATGGTGAAGGATGGTAAATGCATTTGAAGGAGGATGGAGGGTGGAGAGCTTCTAGTTAAATAGACTTAGCAGGATTCTTACTGAAATTGGACAATATATGACAAATGGACAAGCCCAAAAGTTAGACCTAGCTCAAAAAGAGTTCAAGAACCTGAGTAGAGTTTGGTCAATGAGGATCTCTGTTAGTAGTTGGGTGCAATTTGATTATCATCATCCGGAAAACACTTATTTGCAAGATTGAACTAACAGCAAATTAGAATCTTTTTGTATTTCATTCATATAAATACTATATTCTTTCTGACTCAGTTCTGATGGGTGCTGACTTCAAATGTTTGTGGGTCAACAGACTATTTCTTCTAAAAACAATATCTGAAAATTATGTGCTATAATGTAAAGAACACTGCAGGAATAACAAAATCTTGCTTGGGTGTTTTCTCTGCTTCTAATCAATTATGTTATTTGGGACATGACAGGAAGCCCATTTTCCTCCAAATTTAATATGCATAGAAACTAAAAAGGAGTAGAACTCTAGAATTCTATGCTTCTACTCCAGAGGTTCTCAACCAAGTTGATTTTGCTGCAAGAACATGCACACACACACACACACACACACACACACACACACCCCTTCTCCAATCATGGAAAATTTAGCAATGTTGAGATAACTTGTGGTTTTTACAACTGAGGGGAAGGAATTGCTGGCATAGAAAGTTGAAGGTAGGGATGATGCTGCACATTCTACAACACATAGGTCAGTCACTCACAACAAAAATTTATCTGCTCCAAAATGTCAATAGTAGATCTTTGAACCCTGCTCTAATTACATAATATTATTGGAGAGAAATTTTCAAAAATTAATATGTTAGAGTCTTAAACATTTTTTATACCATTGAAATTTGAATTCTAGACTTGCTCACATGGTGGTTGGTAAAATTCATCTTTTTGTTTTTTAAAAGATGGAAAACAGAAAAGTCTAGAAAATCAAGACTTATTTCAACTGTCATGGTTGTTTATTTTAATATGGGATTACTTATATAAAATTAGTCTTCTACACCTCAAACATATGGCTCATTTTCTATTATATCAGGGCAGTTTAAAAATCTGTTCTGAGGCCCCTAAATGTGATAATGTCCTCTGCGTGACTTTGAAATCAATGTGGGCTTATTCATAGGTCAAAGTGTATTTAAATACTTGGTCATTTACTTGGTTATTTTTCTACCCCTGAGCTTGGTTATTTTTCCTAATACTAAGCTTGTCAATGGCCAAGTGTATTGTTGCAGTAATACAATGATTAGATGATAATATATTCATGTTTTGGGATTTCTCCTAAAAGGCAAAGAGGAGCTCCATCTAGAAATTATCATTAACTAAATGCAAAAATTAGGGAAAATACAGTTAGTCTATTTTTTCAAAAACTATTTTAAAAGCTTAAGTTTTATGAGATTAAAGAAAGCCATGTATAAATGATTACATTTGCTCATTTGCTTCCCTTTCTTTAAACATTAGTTATACTAACCTATACTGTAGGAAGATGTTTTCTTTGAAAAGAAATGGAGAAGAAAATCTGCTTTATCACTTTTCTTTAAAAATGCAGCAATTTTGAAATAATTCTTGTCACCATAGATCCTTAAGAAGGATAGTTCCATCATGGAAGTTTCTACTACCATCTTGACTACTCCAGTTGAGATTATGTCAGCCTTAAAGATCTTATTCTCCATTGGCCTCTGGTGTTGCCACACCCTATTGATATGGTAAGTAGAGTGCAAATGTACCTCAATTTGGAAATTCCAAATAGAATTGCAAGCACACACTTCAATGAGAGTCTCAGCCAAAGAGGTCTACTAAAAGTCTTTCTATAAACACAACATGAGTGTTTTCTCATTGATTGATTTAAACCTCAGTGAGTCCCTGAGTATGAGGACCATAATGTTATAGAACCAAATGAACTTACATATCATAGAAATCAGAGGATTGTTAGATAGATGTAGGTAGACTTGACCAACCCGCAACTTGGTTTTATGTCAGATACTTCTCTGCATAGATACTTCCATTTCTTTGAATCTCTGCATAGATACTTCCATTTCTTTCACTTATAGTTGATGCAATTTTAGCAAGCTCTAAAAGCCTTATGCTAACAGTCAATCAACTCTTAAAAGTGCCTCGTCATTCTTGTCAAATCAGCTTTAATGTTTCTTGGCAGAAAATCCAACTGGTTCCCTAATGGTGGACTTAAAGAAACCCCAAGTTAATGCTGAGAAGGATTCTTCATTTTATGAAAGAAAAACTCGTACAAATGCTCCAACTTGATTTGAGCATTTAATCTTTAGGACTTTGACAATATAAGTTCTGCTATGTCCGTCTGATGTTGTAGAGAGAGTGTTGGACTTGGGGATCAAAATTCTGGCTTAGAATCACAGTTGCACCATTTAATAGTGCTAGGTCCTTGGACATATTACTTTACATCACAATCTTACTCACCCTCAGTAGATAAAACACCTAACTGAAAGAGCTATGGTTGTCATTAAAAGGAACAATGTTGTGAAAGTACTTTGCAAATTAGGACTCACTATACAAGTGTAAGTCATATCATAGTTTCTACCTTTGAAAATACATTGGATGGATATTATGAGTAAATTAATGCAGAGCTGGAGTGATAGAACACACACCATAGTTACCCTGCATGTAACATCATAAGAGCACATCTGTACATGGTTTACAATAGTCCATTTATTTAAATTGTGGAGGAGGAACTAACTAGCTCTTACTACTCAAGAAGATTGCTGTTCTTTTCCCCCTCATTGTAAAACATGAAGCAAGAAGATGATCTCATGAGTTTCTGTTTTTCATGAAGAAGTGGAGGAGATGAGTTTGTCAACTATGGGTGCACAAAAAGAAGACACTTTTGCAAGGAAATGTGTCACTGCTGGGGAAAGTGTTCCCAAAGAGAGGCTCAGATTCATACTCTTATTTAAACAATGTTAGATGCAATAAGTGTAACTGAATATAATTTGCCTAACTGATGGTACTTCTGGCCATCCAGATGTGTGCACAATGGTTTAAATATGGCTTTATAGAAGCTTCAGAACCCACCATCACATGTGATATTCTTTCTATAGGAAAATACATTTTGAATACAGTAGTTCCTCCTTAGTCATTGTTTGGCAGTTTCAGTTACCCAGGGTCAAAGGTGTTACAAAAAAAATGTTAAATGGAAAGTTTTAGGAATAATAATTCATAAATTTTGAGTTGCATGCCATTCTGGGTAGCATGACAATGTCTTGTGCCATTCCCACTCTATCCAACCTGGGATATGAATCATCCCTGTGTTCAGTGTATCCACCTTGTAACAGCCTTCTTGATTACCAGAAGGCTGTCATGGTATTGCAGGGCTATTGTTAAGTAACCCTTCATTTCCTTAATATTGGACCCACAGTACAAGAGGAATGATGCTGGTATTTCCAATATACCAAATAGAAGCTATAAAGTCTTTCTTTAAGTGAAAGGATAAAAGTTCTCAATAGAGGAAAAAAATGCATATGCTGATGTTGTTAAGGTTCATAGTAAGAACAAATATTCTATTTTGAAATTATGAAGCAGGAAGAAGAAATTCATGCTAGTTTTGTTATTTTTTTCTTAGTAAAACAAAGGTAGGGGCTATAGGACTGCAGTTCACTAAATATACCATGGTGCCTTCTGCTTGGAGCCCTCTGCCTCCCAAAGGAACTCCTTCTCTTCCCCTCCAAATGTGTTGAATCACAAGCTCACCTACACGGTCTCCCTACACCCTTCATTCCTCTTCCAGACCAAACACAAGCTCATGTGGCCCACATCCCATTCTCCAACGTCATTTTGCACTTACCTAGACACATATTTACATTACCATCTTAATTATTTGTGTATCAGTTGTTCACTGAGGACAGTAGATATATTATTCATATGTAGTAACTATACAATAAACTGTGAATCAAGTAAATGCTCAAAAACTGCTTTCTGGAGCTGTTGTGGAGCTCTGGTGCTTGTCCTATGGGTCATGTATAAGCTGGGTTCCCCAAGAATGGATGGGCAGCAGACTTGAGTTTGGGGGAACTCAGCCATTATACTATCTGTGTAAATCAGAGAAAGTTAATCTCTCAGGACTTCTCACATTTGGAAAATGGGCTTGATACCTATTCCCAGGGTTATAGTAAGACACTATGAGGACAACCCCCTGGAGACGAGGATCACTCATGTTAGTTCCATCTGCCTGTTATCCCTCTCCACTTTGTTCCTCCTACAACAGCTAAATTTGATGAAACCATGTTGAAGGTCATCCTAGTGAACTCAGGAATTCCACTTTGGGGAAAAAGTGAACATAGAAGTAGAGAATTCTATGAACACTGTTTAAATTACTCTCCAAAACCTCATGTATTTATTTATTTATTTCCATTTAAGAACCTTCACTAAATACCTAATATGTGCCAGGCACTTTTTTAGGCTTTTGGTATGAACCAGTTAAAAATACAGATAATATCCCTTGCCCTTATAAGACTTTAGTAATCTTCAATTGAAGAAACCAAATGCCTCTGATTATATAGAAAGTGAGAGAACAGTTTACACTTTCTAAGCATAAATAAAAGTTATTTTTAATTCTTAAAAATATTATTTTGTTGGGCTGGGGATGTGGCTCAAGCGGTAGTGCGCTCACCTGGCATGCACGGAGCGCTGGGTTCAATACTCAGCACTACATTAAAAAAAAAAAAAAAGATGTTGTGTCCACTGAAAACTAAAAAATAAATATTAAAAAGAAACTTCTCTCTCTCTATAATTTTGGTACTGGACAGTGTTTTTATAGTGGGTTATTTCCCAAAACATATTTTTAAGATTATCACAATGTAGAGTTGGACATGGTGGCAAACATCTGTAATCTCAGTGACTTGGTAGTCTGAGACAGGAGGATCACAGTTTGAGGCTGGCCTCAGTAACTAGGCAAAGCCCTAAGCAACTTAGCAAGACTCTTTCTCAAAATAAGTAATAAAAAGGACTACAGGTATAGATCAGTAGTAAAGTACCCCTGGGTTCAACACCTTAATACCAAAAAAAAAAAAGTTTATTATAATATGGCTGTTTGAAACACATTTTTTTAAATGTATAAAGTTTTTAAAGCAGTTTTATTTGTTTTAGCTTTAAAATGCTTATGAAGATATAATAAGCCCAAAACGACCTCACAAATAGTCATTGAATCTTGACTGTGGAGCAAAAGAATGTGAATTTCATGCATCATGCCAGTTCTTCTGCCTCTGTTGGGAAAAACAGACAGGCTGACTACCTAAATAAATATTTTTTTTCACAGCTGATGATTTTGCGTATTTAATTATGAGATGAGAAGGAACTGCTTTTCTTACCATCGAGGAAAATGAATCAGTCTCCCCCACTGGAATGACTTAAAAAGCATATGATACTGAGAATAAGTTCCACAAGAGAACTAAGGAGAAATATCCACCCATTGGCTACATTCATTCCATTGAGCTTACTGTCAACTTCCTCCCCTTTGCTTTTGTGAAGAGATCTAGGAGCCTTCCTTTTTTTTTTTTTCCATAAAAGAAATGAATTCTGTTGTAGCTGGGTGGCTAATGGTGCTTCATTGAGTCTCTCTGCACTTAGGATGCATCTGTATTCCTGAAGGAATTGAGGCTCTCACTGTATCAGATGATGAAGAATACCCTTGCTCCAATACCCACATGGCACTGTGCAATGCTTGCCGAGGCAACACTAACTTTATGCTCTGTACTGGAACGATGGTAAAATTTGGGAGCTAGATGTGTACTTAGGATTTCTTAGTTGTTTGATCACATTGATGAAAGGATATGCAATCAATCTCCCCCTAAGACAGTGAGTGGTATTGGCCATAACTCATTACTCCGTCAAGGATTTGGCATTTCAATCGATGGGAAATGATGTGTGATCATTCTAATTTATTATACATCATTTCCCATCAATCGACGAGCTGAAGCCTTGACATAATAAGTACTTACAGACACTGTCAATCATTCTTGGTCCAAATACCTCCCAGTGCTGCCATTTGGGATATTCTCAGAGTCATGAAAATGGAATGTGCCCCCAAATAATAAATGCAATGATTTCATTCAGCAGAAGACTTTGAGATGACCTCTTACTTGAGGATTCCATCAGCAATTGCTTAAACATTGGGCCATCCCCAATCTAAAGAGGCTGAATTGATGAGTTTTCTGATTAGCCATGATTTTCCTCCCAATCTATCCAAATGGAATTCAAAAATGGTGGCGTTGGCAGAATCATATGGTGCACTTCTGTTTTTGAAAAATGCCAATCTCCTCCACCTACCTCATCTCAAAAAATTTACTATATCCTGAGTGCTTTTTGGAATATAGTCAAACTACATTGATTTTTCTGCCTTTTGTCACTGTGGAGAATGACATCACAAGAGAAGTACACCAAATAGTATCAAGATAGCACAGCTTAAATAAGAAACTTTTAAATAAAATACTTCAGCTGTTATTACAGCCTATACTGAAGCACTGGATGAGCACTGTCTGGTTTGATTCATTCTATTTGTTTGAAGTTTACGTCTCATGAAAATAAAATAAGAAAAAAAAAACATTCTCAGGTGCATGTACTAAAGCAATAGTGTGGAAAGTCATAACAGTGGATATTGCATACTGCATATAATTTTCATGGTGATTCCAAAAACTACCTGCTGCTTCACATAAGCATTTTGGGGAGGTCATAACATTTTCAATTTCTACTTTCTGATATTTTTCAAGAGCAAAACCATATTTCTGTGAGAATTTGTATGTGTGCTTGGAGGAGAATTTTTATTTTTATCAGCAGCGAAAGGAATATTTTTCAAAGAAAAGAGGGTGATGCACCCGCTATAACTGACACACTTGGCAACATTTTTGTGAGGACAGAAGGAAATATACTGCATTTTTTGCTGGAAAATGTTACTTCCATTGACTCTGACTAGATTCTCTTAAATTTGTGGGAAAATAACAAGTGAAGACTTTCCATTCATAATGAACTTTAAAAAAAAAAGGAAAAATTTTTCTTGTTTGGTTTTGGTTTTTTCCCCCACTCACAACATTTGTGGAATCAGTCGAGTTTTATTTGTTTGTCTTCTTGTTGTTGTTCAAAATCTAGCTATGGAAGTCTGACCATCCTGGAGGAGGAAGCTTAGCCTAGTGCCGTGTTTTGTATGCTGTGTGTGGGCAGGATCTGAAAGTCAGTTTAGGGACTCTGCATCTCATCTACAAGAATGTGGGCCTTAACAGAACCAGTTAACTTGGAGTGTAGAAATGGCATACTCACACGATGGATTTTAATAGAACCGTTCTCTATGGATTTCAGAGCATGCACTGGCTCATTCGATCCTCAAGATTTGTCTGAGCCAATAACGTTCTAATCTTGGGGGGAATGCCCTCCTCACTTCTCCCAGCACCAGCATTTCCTCTTTGCTTCCTCGTCAGCAATCAGTGGGTCTTGGCAGAACCAGGGCTTACTGGGGAGCCAGCTGGCTGCTTTAGCTCTTCGTATGCTCTGGGGTTTATCCAGGCTAATGGAGTATCACAGTTCATTATGCACCTTCCTCCTCTACCCCCTGCAAGGAAACTCCAGTGAATACCAGGTTTGGGGCAAGTAGCATCATTGCTGCTGAAGCTGCCAAAAAGAGCTGCCAGTATCCCATGGAGGAGCTAAGGGATATCAATATCCGTAAGAAAATGTGCCCTAACCCCCAAAGTAGGCTAGAAAAGAATTTAAGCATGCAGGAGAATTAATGTTATTTACTAGTTTTACCTTATTCTACACTAGAAGGGCAGCAGTAACTACTTAAGCTCTTGCTGTACGCCAAGGGTTTTGCTAAGCCCTTCATACTTAACTAGTTTATATAGATCTTAAAGCAAGACTAAGAAGTTGGTACTGATATTGTCACTATTGTTGAGGCTCAGATAGACAAAATAACTTGCCTAGAGTCATACAGCATAAAGAACTGGCATTCTAACCACAGTTTCAATATGCCCCTCTTCTTACCTGCTACACTACATTGTTCATGCAGACTTTAAGAAAGCAAAGCTGCCATTCAGTTCAAAGATAAAGAGGAAAGTCAAGAAGGGTTTTATTATGCACAAAAATGGTAGAAGGAAAGAAGAGGGAAAATGCCAAGCATCCAGGAAATTTTCTAAATAAACAGTACAGGAGCATAAAAGTATAAATTAAAATATCATAAGTGTATCTTCATGATAATTAGGATATCTCTTCTTATAAATATTTATTTCTGGAGAACAAAAGCTACAAATACTCAAAAACTCATTTTTCTAAGAGAAAATGATTATAAAAAGGAGAAACTTGTTTTCAAAAATCTGATGCAGAATCAATCACACTCCATGTCACTCTAAGAAATGAGGTCGCACTTTGGAGGCCACGGTAACAAAAGAAACAATGCCTAGAGTGAGCACTTACATGTGAGGTTTGAGTTTGATACAATTTGAAAAGCTTGAGTAATAAACTCCTGAAAAATGGGGTTTGGTAATGAGCAAGCCTTTAACTATATAGACATGTTGCCAGGTACCACTTTAATAAACTATTACAAATGATCGATGCAAAGGTGTTTCCAACAGCTGTTTATGCAATGTGGCTGGAAGAATTCTTCCATAAAGAAGCTGTTAGTGGGAAAATTGGCTATGCACGGTTGTGATGTCAAATCCATACATAACAAAGTTTTTCCTGTCAATCAACAATCTCGCCATAAATTAATCCATTTATAACAAGCCTTTTTTGAATTGACAGCTTTGAGGTGAAGAATAAAAAGGACTCTTAAGGAAAGTGAACTCGGAATGGCTTTTTGCAACCCTTTAACACATGAAAAGTGGCAAAGCCTTGTGATTTTTAATTTATATTGAAAAATGTTGGCAGAAGCTCCAAACATCAAGGTAGCCTTTCAAAGGCTACTAAACACAATAAAGACAAGTGATCTCTTAGTTTTGGCAGAGGTTAACCTTACAAAGGTTAGACCTTCCCATAGCCAATGGATGGAGACAAATGATAGAGGATTTTTCTTGACTGTCTTAGGTATACAGATCAAATCCAGATGTAGTTATTATATAAACACATTCTGTGCTTTGGGCACAATGGCTGCAGAGCTTTGCTTTGAGGATACCAGAGCTTCCTGAAGGCAAGCGAACTATGTGGACAATGCACAGCAGGTGCATCAGGTAGGCCCTTGGACCCTATAGTTGGACTCTGTTATCCTGGCTTTTTAAAATTAATTTACTTATTTTAATTAGGTATATATGACAGCAGAATGCATTTTGATTCATTGTACACAAATGCAGCACAACTTTTCATTTCTCTGATTGTACACAATGTAGTGTCACACCATATGTGCACTCATACATGTACCTAAGATAATGATGTCCATCGCATTCTACCATCTTGCTCCTGCTTTTAATCCATATTATTTTTCAGGCTTGCTTATCTCTGTGATCTGATGCCATTACTAGACAATTTCAATTCACAAAACCACAAGGTTGTAAAGAATGCTGATATCAAGTCTGGTTTGCCATTCTGTGTATCAGGCAAAATGATACCTAAGGCAAGAGCTATGCTCTTGAAGATGACCAGAGGTGGGATGCCATAATCCCAGAGATCCCTGACCCCGTGTTCCTAACTGTGCTGAATATTTTACTTTCACATAGTGGAATGGCCCCTTCTAACATCACTAGAGGCAAAGAAAACTTAATTCTTTTCATGTCTAAATCAACCATGCTTCTTCTTCTGGTCAAATAACATCTGCTTTTCACAGCTAAGATTCTTTCTCCAAAACGCCTTTCATACATATAACATTTTTGCCCTCTTCAATCCTCTCTCCAGTTCTCCACTTAATCAGACCAAAAAGTAGATTGAATAAACTACTCTAAACAGGGATGAAAACCAAAAGTGATTGAATATACAAACAAACCTTTTAAATATATTAAGAGTTTTTGTTTGCTTTATATTTTGTGTTCCTGCAATGGATTAGAACCACCACTCTTCATTCTCTACCATTTCTTGTATTAAATTCGTCCTTCAAGAGAGAAGCCCCATCCTGGGCCTTCAGCCCTGTTCTTCACAGAGGCCTCATTACTCTCTGTTCTGCAAGATTATTCCCAGATGCCCCTGTTCTTGCTCTCACCTTGCCTGGAGACTGCCCACCAGCTCACGGATCCTCCTGAACCTCTGACTGCTGGATCTCCCCTGCAGGATTCACTCTCCGACACAGGCAGCCAGTGCCTCAGCCTGTATATTCCACAGCTTTATCTTCCCCCTGGGTTTTCAGTAACTCCACTTCCTCTATATCTTCCTTTCATCAAAGGAAATGAAGAAATGGAATTCTACATCTTATCTCCATGGTCTACAAGTTGGCTCAAGTAGGCCACACATGCCTCCAAAGAGCCTGTGTTCTCAATTCCACCATCAAAGTCACTGAGGAAAAGAACCAGGCTTGATCGCAAAATAGAATCTAATAGATTACAGGGACTTTATATGAAGTGAAAATACTATTTTGAAAGACAGTGAAAAAAACTTCCAGGTATAGTCTTATCCTCTTTCAGTCTATAAAAAAATATTTTATATTGGACTTACTTTTCTTGTGTTTGCTTAATAAGCAAATGAACAATGAACAAACAAAAGAATAAATGATTGGGCCAATGAAAATGACCACACGTAGGCCAGGCTTAACTTTTCCAAACATTATTGTCCATATATTTAAGTTTAAATTTACTCAGATAAAGTTCAGTATAATATAGATAAGTTTTTCTATATAAATATCTTTACCGCAACATAGTCTCATCTCTTATTATAATCATACTCAGCCCCACAGTGCTACCAAAGATCAAAATACTTGTATATTCAAAAAATACAATTATAGACCTACATGCAAAGCAGAAAAAAAATCAAGTTGTACTTATTTTTAAGAAATACATTGGTCTGAAATATGTGGAACATTTTGTTAGTACATGTTCTTTCTAAGAATCTCAGTTATTTTCCCAAAGTCATTCAATAAATATGTGTCATTCTGTGTGAAGCTAAATTTAACCCACCTTTCTTACTTTCTGCACTCAGTATTCAAGTATTCACTGAGCTCCTGCCATGCAGGCACAAGCAGGCTGTGTTGTCCTACTCAAAACCAAGTGTACCAAGCTATGGTGCTCCAACTTGACTCTACTGGTAGACTAAAGTTGAGCTAGCAAGGTACCAGCAAAGTTTTCTTTGCATTTCTTCACAAGAATTTATTGAGGACCAGATCTCTTCTAAGTATCAGGGTTCCATCAGTGTACACACACACACACACACACACACACACGTCTCTACTATCACAGAAAAAATATATGCAAGTAATCCCTCCAACTTCTTTATTTCTATAATTTATTTTACTGATTGAACTTATTCACATAGTATGGAAAACGGAGGAAAAAGGCAAAGAAAGGATGATGAAACAGGAAACATGGGACAGGAAGTCAGGAAGATAGGCCTGAATTATGTAAGTATCAGAGGTTTGTTCATCATGGTGAAGTTCAGAATTTGCTACCTTCAAAAGAGAGCAACCCATTGGCACTGGAATAAACAACAGAAACAGGCAGGCCCCTTCTTCCCTGCCCCTACTCCCCTGAAGCAGCCATAAAATCCAGGAAAACTACTCTGATTTTCTCCCTCTGTTCATCCCTAAAGCAGGTCAGAAGACCCTCACAGGAAAGGTGCCTGCCCTACACCCAAGGAAAGGAGCATCCTTATATCTGAAGCAGAGAACAATCCGAACAGGCCTCCATAAATCCCCCCCCACCCAGTTGATTACCATTAGCCCATACTTCCTTTGCCCAATCATAGTTTTCCACAACTATCTACTGCCTCAGACCAACACATAAAAATACCGAGGTTTTTTATTTCTCTGGATCTTCATTTCTGAAGGTTCTCATGTCATGTAATACTTATTAAATCAATTCCTAGCCTTTTCTTTTGTTTAGTTGTCTTTTGTTATAGGGGCCTTAGTCCATTTTTTCGTTGCTCTAACAGAATATCACAGACTGGGTAAATTATAAACAATAGAAGTTTATTCAGCTTCCAGTTTTGCAGACTGGGAAGTCCAAAAGAGTGGCAGTGGAATGTAGGAAGGGACTTCCTGCTGAGTCATAACATGGCAAAAGGGAAGCCAGCCTAGGTGGGACAGGGAGAGAAAAATTGGGCTTATATGAGGCCACCCCCCACCTTCAGAATAATTAATCATTCCAGCAATAGTGATACTAATCTATTCAAAAGGTAATTAGGTGACCTGATTAACTCTTAAAACACTTCACCTATTGAAAATGTCACCTTGAGGATTAAATGTCCAACACATGAATTTGGAGAACACATTCAGACTATAGCAGGGCCTCAACCATGAACCTAGTGATGGGTGACAAAAGCTATTTTCTTTTCCGCTACAAGAACCTCCTACTTTCTGTCTTCCCTGCCATCTTTTATTTTGGATGCTTCATTACCACCCTGCCTTGAGCAGCATCGCTGCAGGAAGCCCAAGAATTCCAAACAGGCCAAGTTTAACATTTACAGATATCTAAGACTTCCTTCCAAATCCCTGGAAAATTGAGAGCGGGTTGCCTATGATGGATAGATCAATTGTTATCCTTAAAAATCCATGTGTAATGAAGAATAACAACTGTAATCCTAGATAATTACACAGCTCCACTGCTCTCAAGCTTCACTTTAGCATTATTACGGGGAGTCCTTCAATAGAGGCAAGTGTCTCCTTTTGCCTGCCTGCATTGTTTCTTAATTTCACATTCCCTATTCAATTAAACAAGGATGGGCTAGCAAAGTCTGACACCAAATTTCTTTAACTGATTATTATTTGAGAACAATGCTTCCCCAGAAGGGGGGGGAAAAAAAGACAGAGAAAACTGGGTAGAGCTGAATGCTTAGGTGAACCTTTTTTTTTTTTTTTTTTTTTTTTTGCTTTGGCTCCAAATGTTTAAATTAGGAGCACTGCAAATGAAGATCTTAGGGTAAAGTTACTGTAAATAAGATCTTTGTCTCTAAATGAGACTAGTTCCTCAAAACTCCTTTTTCTTTTTGACTTGCACTGTTCAGCCCCACTTTCAGTGAAATTCAATCACATTCATTAGCATTTCTAAAGATGTAAGCTACTCAAAACAGCTGCATTGTCTTTCCTTTTCAACTAAAATGCAGCTTTGCCTTCTAAAGGGAAAAACCTCCCTTTAGTTACCCGATTCTTTCTGCTTGGCACCCATAATTTTCAATGGTGGAGCCAACCCCTCATGAAACAGGAAGTGCAATCCCATTTGATCTCACTTGAAAGAAATTGTAAATACTTGGTAAGGACGGATACAGTGGCTCAAAGAAAAATACAAAAAATAAATAAATAAATAAATAGCTGTGGAAGGGGGTGGAAGCAAGTGAGACAAAGGACAAAGTAATAATCATTTTTAAACGAACTAACTCTTTGTCCCTGGAACTAACATTCTCATTATCAAGGGTATTTAATGTATTCCCTATGGGGAACAGACTGCTATCTAGCTATTTCAGCTTTGGACAAAAAAAAAATTATTTCAACATTTTAATGTTTTGGGCCTACATAAAGAGTATTCCATATGCTTCAGATCATTAAAAATTACCTGCTTTTTAAAAGGTGAATATTGATGGAAATATTATGGCAAGAAAGAGCTAAGGGTTTACAAATTACTCTTTTTTCACCTTTTATGGTGCCCAGTTTAAAATTCTGCCCGTAATTCAAGAGCAAACCCAATTTTGTGTGGTTATGGCCTAAAGAATACATACTGTTCAGGGAGATGGTGCACACAGCCATCTGAGAAGGACTAGCACTGGAGCTGTTTTCTAGAAAAGATTTGCTATAATTGACACAGATACCAATCGTCCCCTTGTGACCGTGCCATAAAGCAAGGATGGAAAGGCTTTTAGAACCATGGGCTGGAGGACCTCACTGGTTTCTGGTCCTAACCTAGTGAACTCAGCTGGTACAAGGATCAGAAAAGTAATGAGAAGGCTAAAAAGGGAAATCATCCCTTCATGATCACATCTGAACAAAACCAAACGACAAAAGAAAAAAAAATTTTAAATTAAATCAAACTGATATCAAATTGAATTAAAATACTCGAATTTATAGAAAGCTGACCATAAGAACTTGAGGAAATGAAGCAGCTCCTTCTGGAATCCCCTAACAGTAGCTGGGTCCGGTGCTATGAAGAGTGGGAACAGACATAATCTGGGTTTTTGTGACTAATAGATGCTAGAAAATAAAGGTGTTTCATATGTGATTTACTCAAATTACCACTCTTATGTAATTAGTAAATCACAAAACAGGTGTGTCAGAGCCACTTTCTATATTAAAACCTGGCAAACCAATTCCCTTCACAGGACCTGCTGTGTGACCTGGGCTAAAAGACTCTCATAAGGAAAAAAAAAAAAAGAAAAAGGAAAAAAAATCTGATTCTGAGACGACAAATGATAATCAGACCTATTCTAAAATTTTGTGACATGCAAATCCTTCCTAAAGGAATTTTCAAATTTATGCTTATAGGGCACAGTAAGTCAGAAATGTCAAACTGCAAGTGACAAGTACTTGTAGAAGTACTTCTTCAGAGACTGTCAGTCCCTGAAAAGATGAGTTGGTTAACTTTCCTACATTCTTGGGATGCAACTGAAAATTGTGTGTAGTTATATCCATGTTTCAGGGAACTGACTGGAGAATACCTTTATAAAGTAACTTATAGGATTCATTTGAGGAGTACTGGTAAATTTGTGATGTCTGTCTTTCACTTAGGCACTCTCCCTGCTGGGGGAAAACAATAGTATTTCCTGTGCTAACAGCCCAAAGAGGACAAACATTTGACACTACAGTCTAGAGAAAGCATGTGGACTCCTGGTGGAAGCTGTTCAAGCCAAACCTCCTGGACTCTTGTCATGGTAACTTCAGAGATGCAAACTGCAAATCCACAGTCCTAGAAGTTTCCATCCATTCTGTAGCCAATTTTTTCAGGAAAACACTGATCTTCAAAACTCTCTCATTCTAATTCTTTTCTCCTGACCTATCTGCCTAGAATGTGCAACACTTTAGCAACTGTTGGTATATTATTTGGAAAAAATATACTAGAGTTAGAGATCATTAATGAAATGGAAACAGATGTGTTTGATATGTGTCTTCATCCTGAAGTGATTATAATAACAACACTAATATTAGCTGTCATTTATTGACCTTTCACTTTGTACCAAGAACTTTATATGTATGAACCTCTTTAATTTCTACAACAAACCTATAAAAAGATAATGCTTGTTACTCCATTTTACAGTTAAGAAAACTGAGATGCAAAATGAATGGAACCCTTACCCTCACCATATGGTTGTCAAGTGGTAAAACAGAACTAGTATTCCAATCTACTCATCACTGATGCATTTAACTAGGATATTGCAGTCTGCTGTTTATAGTGGTCAAACTATTTTTTTTTAAGAGAGAGAGCGAGAGAGAATTTTTTTTAATATTTATTTTTTTCAGTTTTCAGTGAACACAACATCTTTATTTTATTTTTATGTGGTGCTGAGGATCGAACCCAGCGCCCCGTGCATGCCAAGCAAGCGCTTTACCGCTTGAGCCACATCTCCAGCCCCAATGGTCAAACTATTTGTCCTAGTCAACTATTTGTTCTGTGTGTTTTTGTATGAAAAGAGAGTCATCCAACCATTTGCCAAAATTTCTACACGACTTTATGACATATGTGGTCCAGGTTTCAGTAATTGCATTTAAATGTAAACTTTCTAGAATAGCACTAGCCAATACAACTTTTAGCAATGATAAGAGTATTCTAAAAAGTTGCACTAATGTGGTAGCCACTAGTCAAATGTGGCTATTGAGTGCTTGAAATGTAGTAACTGAGCTTGAACTGAGAAACTGGGTTTTCAATTTTATTTAATTTTAATTCAAATATCTACCCATGGTCATTGGGTACCATATTGCAAAGCTTATCTCTAGAAGAAAGAACATGACGCTCATTGAACTGAAGCTATTTCATTTACTCACTAATAATTTTCGAGAGCTTATCATATACCAGATTCTGCACTAGGCATTATATTACAAAGAAGTGAACAAAATCATCATTGGTTTCTGACCAAGAGAGAGAACAAAAACCAGAAAGGTTTAAGTCTGTGTCATCATGGAAACTCAAAAAGGAGAAAGTTTCTAATCCGATCTGGGTCTCAACTGTATTGTCAAGTGCTGCTGAGAAGACAAAGAGGAAGAAAAGAGAAAAAATAAGAGCCAGATGTGTCATTACCAAGATAGCTTTATTCCCCCTCTCAAGAGTAGTTTTAGGGGATTGGAAATCAGATTGGAATGGATTAAAGAATACATGAAAGGTAAGAAACTGAAGTCAAACATGACCTTGTAGAACACACTTATTGCTAAAAAGAGGAGTAAGGAGATGGAAGTGCTATGGGAAAGGTATGCATGGGCTAGGCCTCTTGGATGATGCACTTGTGGAAGCTCAAGAAGTGAGTAAAGCGCCAGTACTGGTGAGAGGTTGGTCCTGGCTGGGAGCAAGGCCATTTCCCCAGGCGAGAGAAGAAAGAAGTTGATCACAAGTGAGAGTAGGACTGCAGCTGACCCAGCTGTTGCCCTGGAGCCTGCCTTAGCTAGGAGGTGCATCCACAGAAATGTCATTCTAATATCTAACACAATTGAAAAGCAAATACAGATTTTTTTGCAAGTCTCTAAAGAAAACCTCAAATAAAATTACATTAAAAACACACAATATAAAAAAGAAAACTTTGCAATCTTCTTCCTTTCTCTTTATCCCTCTCTTCTAGTCAAGTCTTTTTACCTGTTCTCCAAAATCCCAAGAAAAACCTCTTAGTAAAAACAAAAACAAAAACAAAAAAAAAAAATGGAGATAGCATGTTGTGTAGTACTAGCTGTAAAATATTATGATTCTATAAATGATAGAACTTGATATTTAAAGCTTTACCTTTTCATTTGCGAGAACCGGAGCCAGCCAGGGGGAAGGCTGAAGGTCAACGAGAATGTTTCTTTTCCTTTCTTCTTTTTAAAAATAAAGTCACTAAGTTGTCACATCAAACTATGTAAAAAGCGAATGTGGAAAACTTTGAAACTGCAAGAGAAATAGCATGGGGAAATGGAGGTTTGAGACAAGGAATGAGGAGAAGGAGGACCACAGAAAAACAGGCAAGTCAGGGCCAGTATTGCCAAGCCCTGAGGAGAAATTGGAGGTGTAGAATGAGGCATAACATCTGTTCTTCAGTTCCAAGAAGCTTTTGTTTCCAAATTCACCTCCTCTCCCTTCCTTGAGGATGTATCTCCCTTTTATTTGAAATAATAAAAACCACCAAGGTTTCTTACCAAACAGTGGAATCCCTCTTCCCCACACTCAAATCAGATGAGTGCACACCGGCATGTGAGATGGAAATAATACAACCAAGTATTTCTTATCTTTTCTTTTCATTTTTTTCAGGGAGAAGGAAAGGGAGGAGGTAGAGTAACCTACCTCTTAAACTGTTTGTTTGAAAATAATATGCAGAAAGAGAAAAACAATCCTCAACCAACGCCTGCCTTCCTTGCCATCTGCTTAATCTAAACATTAGCATATCGCGTATCTGAGTGAACTCAAATTGCACTGGAAATGGAGTGCTGTTCCACTTTTTTAGACCCTTAATGGGGGAGTCAAGTGAGAATCCTCTATGGTATTCTATGGACTTTATGGGCTTCCAACACATGCATTCAGGGCCACATTTTTAGTCCAGCCCTAACTCATCATAGGAAGACCAGAGGCAAAATTGTGCCTGGCTTAATTAGCACAAGTACTAATCAAGTACTAATGAAATTTGCCCACAAGCAGTTCTACAGACTGAGGCACAAGTCACACACACACACACACACACACACACACACACACACACACACAATTTCCGTATATATCACTTAGCATGTCAGCACAAAAGGAGGGAAGAAATGAACAATTCCTCTTGAAAATGTGCTTCGGGCGAACCACAGGCAAACATCATCTCTACCCAGAAGTAATACATTTATTTCATCAGTGTAAACTCTAGAAATCCTAAATCTGCAAACTGCATCCCAATTTGCCACATTAGGTTGTAAATTTATAAAAATATAGAGAATGTTATCAATGAAGACACTCCGTTCTCACTGATTTATGAGCTATTTAAGACCTAAATTTGGAAATGAGTGTGATCTGTAGTATACCTTAAAATACAGAGGAAGTCTCTCAAGCTCAAATATCAGTTCTTAAGAGGTGGCAGTAAGGCTGGAAGTAGACCTGTTTGTTTAAACTTAGAATAATGACCAAGAAAAAGAAAAACAAGGCCTAACTGTATCTCTCCTATCAGTCTTCACATTGCGTTTTAAATCTGCTGTTAAGATCTGTCCAAGCGTAAGAGCGTATTTACAATATAAATATTAATTACACTGAGGAAGATGCTTTCAATCTATCAATTGAATCATACTAATCGGAAACACAGCAAGCACATTGAAAAGAGTATTTACATAATCAAGCTTCACATAGGAGAAACATTTTCACTCTTATTATCTCAGAGTACTTTATCAAAAACAAAATTCCCATGGTCATCCCATTTGGGGGCCACAAAAGGAACAGCAATTACTTCTCAAGAGCAAGGTTACATTAGAAAATGAAGAAAGAACTCCACAAGAACCAAATGCTGTCATTTCTTCTACCCAGTAAATATACTCCTTCCTCAAAGTGCTGTTACATTTGTGGTGGGAAAGGATCTCACCTTTAAGAAGCTGAAACTTATCCACTTGAACAGGTGTAAGAGCCAGATGACCTGTGGTTCCCTTTATGGACTATCGACAAACATCACTTAAAAAAAATAATGATTGGTGAGTGCTAAAGACTGCCGACTCACACAATGCCTTCATAAAATGAAATTCAGGAGAGAGGAAAGAAAATAATGCAGAATCAGGATAACCTCAGATGCAACCAAACTGTCACCTGTGGTCCCCTGCAGCAGAGGCTTCCTCCATGATAGCTTCCTGAGTTAAGAACAACAGATTAATACTGACATGGACTTCTCTTGATCTTTCAAAGATGCTGCTGAGAATTATGTTCTACTCACTTTTCCACTTGTAAACAGATCTCACTTATCCCTGTAGAAGAGTACAAGGGAAAGAAGAAAAAAAGGACTTTTGTTATTAGTGAGTTTTATTTTCTTGATTAAATAAAGGTTTGTGAACGATAAAAAGTGCAAATTTTACATGCTGTAAAATCAACAAGAAAAATTCATGTGGACTGCAGACATTAACAAAATTCAAGCCCTGACATTCTTCAAAGGAACCAAGGGCCCCATCTGCTGATGCTTAAATGTACTACAGTAGCAAATGGATTAAAAGGTACACATGTAGAAAGAATATATCGAACTTTACAATAAAGATCCTCAAGCTGCAGAATCTTTGAAAGAGAAGGGACTTCTAAGTCCCTTTAGAAGTCAGAGAACCTTCCCCAGATCCGGTACCTCTGAATCTCTTCTGTATTGGGATGTAACTGTATAGAAATCAGTCTGTGCAAATGAGTAGTCATTTTATCTTTGGTCCTCAGGAAAGGAGCACTGAGCAGTGTCTCCACTGGCCACCACCTCTCTATGGAAAGGACCTTTGGTTGAGGGAATTCTCTTGTTCCTCTAACTGAAGACTCTTGTTTTGAAGTGATTGAATGGTTAGGGTCTTTAAAATGGGTTTTGAGGCTGTCCGTTTTGATGGTGATAAAAAAGGCATTCCAATTATTTCCCAGTCTTACTTCCAACACTAGATACTGCTGGGGTCCTTTTGCCGACTTTGATTTTGTTTATGATCCTTCCAGCAAGTGAGTCTATAGATAAAGTATAAGAGATAGACCATAGATAGGTCAGGAGAGTGCCGTTTAGGGTTCTGTTTCCAGTTGTGTCAAATACTCACTGTCTGACCTTATTGTATGTAGTTCTCCTCACCTTAAAAATAAGGAGTCAGATTGTATGATCACAAAGCTACTTTCTTCCTGGCTTTAGAGTTCATTCCATCATCCAGAAGTACAGAGGGAATTCTTTTAAATCTTGATATTAACACAGCACATCGCATATTAAATGTGTTCAGTAAAAATTTGTTTAACAGATTTTCAGTCAAAAAGTATTTACCCTATAATTATCTTCATTTATTTCTGCAACTCTTTGTTATCCACTCTTTTATACATTGATGGGCTTAAATTATTGTAGTGGACAATTATGCTTGGCAAACCAAATTCATCTCATCTTTACTTAGGAAATTAGCCTGGTGGCTTTGGAAGTAATAATTGCTCCTCCATTGTGAAAAGTTCTGGAGAGACCCTTACTCCAGCTCCTCTGACCTTTCCTAGCTAAGTTCTGAGCACATGAACAAAGTTTACCCCCTCCCCACTCCTGTTACTTTGATTCTTGAACAGAATCAAACAGGAAAGGAAAACCTATGTGGTTGGTTCACTCTGGCAGTAGGACCCCAAATGATGATCAATTGATTTCTATTACCTCAACATATCAGTGTCTGCCTTTCTCCCTCCTTTGGACAACAGCGTAAAACCATAGTAGAAACAAAGCAAAACACCATATTCATGGGGATATTGTGAGAAACCTAAAACCTGAACTTATGAGTTATATGAGGCAATAGATTCCCTTATTGTTTTAAGGCACTTTGATTTGTTGGATTTCCTATTACTTACAAATAAAATCATCCTAGATACTATCCAGAGTCGGTTTCTGTTGAAAAGAACCACAGCACTTTAACAGATAGTGTTCAGTTAGGAATCTGGCTTCCTAGGAATACAAATCTCAACACATTTGACTTCTATTTAGCTATCCCAATATCATATGTTTTTATTTACATTATTGGATCCTGTTTATTTGACCCATCTTTTTCTGCCATTTTTGATTGAAGTAAATCAATCATTTATTCAATTATATGGATAGTTTGTCTTTTTTTTCCTCCCTTTGTTGACTAGCCTTAGTGTTTCCTCATTTACCTTGTTTTTCTAATTTTCCAACTTATCAAAGTCATGTTCAGACATTGAGCTTCCTATGTTATTTAACAGAGCATATTGCACAGCAGGAATTTGTTCAAAGAAGGAATGAAGTACTTTATGTTCCAAACTATGCTTCTCTGTTGGTTTAATAAATACCCTCCTGTTTCACCATCAGTGTTGAAGGGAATGAGTTCAACCAGAGGTCTAGCAAATCTTAGGATAGAGCATGTGGCTACTGGAACACCAGATGGAGAGGCCATCTACAATCTATGACTGAGACTAAATCCCTTTCAGAATGAAGCTTTGGTTTCCCCTTTTTATTCCTGTCTCACTTATTCAGCTCCCAATGGTACTTTTTTTCTTGATATGAAAAACGTTGATGGACCACTTTACTGCCATTTCTCTTCCTCTTCATCTGAGTCATTTGCTTCTGATATTCCAAGTTCTCAGACACCCTCAACATAACATCTCTTTCAGTCTTACCTCTCTCCTAACACCCCTGCCTCAAATTTCCTCTCCTTTGCTTCTTTCTCATCTCAACTAATGACACCACCATCTACCACATTCAGCAAACTGAAAGCTAGACTTCTCCTTCTCTTTCACCTTCCACACTTAATGAATTACCACATAGAGTTGATTCTACCCAAGAAATAGTCTTTTAACCTACTGCACCCTCTCTATTTCAACTTGCATTTTCTAGTTGAGATACTTTCAACCTCTTTCCTGAGCCATCCCTTACCTGTGTTCCTGCCTCTGATCTTAGCATGTCCATAAACTTTTCCTTCCCACTACCAGGGGGGATTATATATCTAAAAGGTAAATGTCACCTGGTCACTCCCCTACTGAAGGTGATGTGATGGTTTCCCATTACTTCCTCTGGACATCCTAACATGGACCCTGCCTTGCTCTAGTCTCATCTTCCACCACTCTAGACTTCATAATTCAAATTTCAGGATTGTTTATTAAATAAACTACATGCAGTTTGGTCCCTGAAACATTTATCTTTAGGACCTTATTTTTTTCTTCATGGTATTATCTCTGCCTGATACAGCTGCCCACTTCTTTACCTACTTCTCTGACTCAATCTTGGGGGTCAAACCCACCAAAGGGTCTGTTCTGACCATCCCCAGACTCAACCAAGTTGTCCTATTCTGTGTCCTTAGAAATTCTGTGTACTATCACACCTTGGCACTTACAAGGCTAAATTGATCTGGACATAGCAACACAATGCCTTTACCAAGCCTCCTTCTGTAGCCTGTGATAAACAAACAGCTCAGACCTGTAGTCACATCTGAGCTAATTCTCCTTCCACTGCTGGTTGAATTAGGGGTGAGCACAAGAGTGTCTGAGGGCAGCAGGGTTACTGTGGAAAAAATGTGGGCTAGACCAATGTAATTTTTCTAAATATTCTGAACTAAGGAATACAGAGATGAAGTTAAAACCAGGGGCAAATTCTAAAGTCCATTATGTAAAGTTATGATTGATTCTTATGATTTGGATCTTAACTGGACCCCAAAGACCCATGTATTAAAGGCTTGGTTGCCAGCCTGGGTGCTATTTAGGGGTGGGGGAACTCTTAGGAATTGGGGCCTGGTGGAAGGAAGTAGTGACTATGTCCTTGAAGGGTGCATCTTGGTCCTTTCTTATTTTTCTCTTTTTATTTCCCTGATGCCATAAAGTGAAGATATCTCCTCTTCCATAGAGCCCTGCCATGATGTACTGTGCTGCCACAGGCCCAAAGATACCAAGTTAGGTGACCATAGACTGAAACCTCTAAAACTATAAACCAAAATAAAATTTTCCTTCTTTCAAGTTGCTTTTCTCAGGCATTTTGTCACAGCAATGGAAAACTGACTAACTCAGTCCTTCACAAGAATAGGTTTTAAGAGAATAGAAAACACAAGTAAGCAAAAGATAGGATATAGAGAAGTGAAGAGAACATAGTAAAGGCTCATGACATCCTGCTCTGAAATTACTAAAACTCTAGAACTACTCTTCAATTCTGCTCTTTCTAAAGTAGAGAGGCTCAGTTTTCCTTGGGCTTTTGTAGTATTATTCTCTTATAAATCTTTATAATAACTGTTCTTTCTAACACATGAGGAAGTATGAGCTAAGGCTTAATTCTAGAAAAATAAGAGTCTCGTCAAACCAGAATTAAATTTTCCACTTTCCTCATTGGTCTTTACACTAGACTAAAAGCTTTGTATAGTTAAAGTACAAACATAGCATCTGGACCTAGCAAACACTTAATAGACACTGAAATCCACAAATAAAAAACTGAGTGGGAGAAGGGTTATAGGGAGAAGATGGTGATATGCTACCACTAAATATGTATTAAGGAAATTGATGCAAAACGATAAGAAACTATACTTTCTCATCAATTATCAAATGATATCTCATTCTTCAATGATAGCTATTCAAGAGATAATTTTACAACATACTTTATTTTGTCAAAAATGGAACCAAACATTGATGCTATGTGCAGTTCTCAATCACAACAGTCCCCCAGTGGATGCCTAGACCAAAGACAGCACTAAATCTATATACACTATGTTTTTTACTACCATAGCAGCCTTGGCATATATTTTTTTCTTTCCTTTCTGATAACTTTTACCCTTTCACCTAAAAGACTCCTTTAGACTTCTCTTTGGCATGTCCAAAATGCCAGGCATCAGTATTCCACCCTTGTACTGTGGGGGCCATTATTAAATTAAATAAAGGATATTTAAATGCAATCACTGTGACACCATTACAGTCAATCTAATAAGCAAACAGCTGAGTTTCTAAGAGGTGGGTAGCTTATACAGTGTGGATACACTGGACAAAGGAATCATTCATGTCCTGGGTGGGACAGAGCAGAACATGTGAGATTTCATCATACTACTAATTTCAGTGCCCAATTTAGAACTTACAAATTATTGTTTTCTAGATTTTGCATTTAATATTTGCAGATTATATTTGACTGTCTGTAACTAAAGCCATAGCAAGTAAAACTGTGAATAAGAGGACTACTGTATACTTTTACAGATTCATTGAACAAGGACTAATAACCATCTACTACATGCTTAGCACATTGCTACATGCAATAAAAGATCAAAACAAAAAGTGTAAAATTGTTGCTCTCAAGAACCTTATTTTGAGCATCTATTCTTTATAAAGCTTCATTATCACCCTGCTTCCTGATCTTCACCAAGAATTTGAAACTAATTTAATTATCCTGCACCTTGCTCATAATAAAGACTTCCTAAAAATGAATTATTAAAAAAATGCCACAAGTTCTAGCTTCTTGCCCCAGTTAATCTAGTAAAGGCACAGTGAAATATTATCAACAGTAGACTTCATTTTTTTGACTGCTTCAGCCACAATAAAGAGATTATGAAAATTCTAAATGCCTTACAAGTTAAAGCATATAAACTCTATTTTTCAAACTATATGAATAGCTGGAAGAAGCAGCTAAGAGTAAAGGCAAGCAGGGAATTGTAGAATAAAACTTTCATAAAGTCTCTGAGATGTCTAGTGAGGAAGTCTCAGGGCTGACTGTTAGGATGATTTAAAACCTTAAACACCATTTTGTTGACACATAATTCTTTTATATATTTTCAGTATATAAATTGTGAGCTTCTCTAAAGGAAACACAGTTTTTCACAGCAAAAAAAACAAAGGGAAAAGCCTCTAACTCTTATTACATTTTAGGCACTAGATAACTTTGCAAGCGAGTAACCGAGTTTATGAAATCATGTAAGTCAGCACTCTGTGAATCAGTGTGGCAGGAAGAGTTTCCTAAGCAGACTTGCTATTGACACATATCTAACCATTTTCACATTTAATATCTTTCCTTGTGGTTATTAATGCGTCTCAAAAATATGGAAACGTGAAAACCAATAGATTCCATGGCTACAAATTGGATTGTAACTAGCACGGATAGGGCTTGGGGTTTTTTTTTTGTTGTTGTTCTTTGCTTTTTCCTTTGAGACCCTGAAAACTTTTGAACAACAGCCAATGGGCTTTTGGCTCCTTTGAAGGAAGTCGATCTGATTCATATCCTATTTTCATTAAATGTAAAGTCAGGATAGAGGTGGGGCTTATTTTTCTTCATTAAATGATAAAAAGAATTTATGCTCAACATACATTTATTAAATGTGTATTGAATAAGTAAATGGAATATGAAAGGAGCCAGGGGTAGATGGAAAGATGTGGAAGGAATTGGGGCCACCAGCATTTTTTTTCCAGATTTTCCTAAATTCTTATGCTTCAGCCATATCTAGGTTGACTATCATCATGGTATTCTGTAGTTTCAGAGGATTATCTCTTCTATGGTTAGATTAGGTTGATTAAGAAATCAGATAACCATAAGTGTTTGTTCATCCATTTATTCAACAAAAATTTGGGAGGGGGACAGAGTTACACTTTTAAGCAGCTTACATTATAGTGGGAGAAACAAACAATAAACAAAGTAACAAATAACCACCTAACTTAATTTCTATTGGCCATAAATTCTATGCAGAAAAAAGAAAGCTGGGCCAATGGCAGACAGTGATGGGAACTATAATTTCAGATAGAGTGGCCAGGGAGACCAAAGATCAAAATGAAGTGAAAGAATTAGCATGTGAGTATCTGGATGACCTTCAGAGAAGGAAGGGCAGGGGATCTGCACAAGGAGCATGTGATGTTCTCCAGGGGTACCAAGCGACCAGGATAGAGGAAAAGGGCCTTGACAGCCATGGTGATAACCTTGGATTTTATGCTGTGTGTGCTGGGAAACCACCGTGATATTTAGTTAGACTTCACCTTTACCTGGAATTTATAAACTTGAGAATGAATAGTCTAGGGCTCATATGCTTCAAGCAGTTCTCATGCTATCAACCTCAGGCTCACAACAAATTTTCAATCAATTCTCCAAATGCAATGGCAAGCTCCACACTTGAGGGAAGGTAGACATTCATTTTCTTTTTTAAATCATAGAAATCTATCAAAGATTTATCAACCCTAATGATGGGTCTAAAAACCAACTGACAGTTTCCCATCAACAATGGTTAGTCTCAGGATCCTATTAAAGGTGAGCCTCAGGAGCGAGCCATTAAGCATCCCAGCTCATAGAAGTCCACGATGCTTTGCTAAAACTTAGCCTATGCCAGCTCAGCCCACAGTGAGAGCCTGGGACACTGTACAGCATCTAACCTGGAGTAAGTTTTTCAGACCTGGTTCAACATATAATAAATCTGATGAGGAATCAATTTTTGAGAATAGTATTTTACTGCTTTCAAATACATACATCTTAACATCTAATAAAGCATTCCTAAGGAAGGGTACTTCTTTAATGGCTCATTAATAATGAATAGTGTGTGTGTGTGTGTGTGTGTGTGTGTGTGTGTGTGTATATATGATATATGTATCTACCAATAATTAAAATTTGCTAAAGGTCTCAAAATGAGATGTTGGTGCCTTCAAATCTGTATCAATTCTTGTGTTAGAGTAGGCCATCAGCTATTTTAAACAAAAAAAGTTTCTCAGGCTGGAGATCTGACTCAGTGGTAGATCACATAAGAGGCCCTAGGTTCAATCCCCAGCATGGAAAAAAATCCCAAATCTTAGAAGTCTAATACAGTAAAATTATTGCTTGCCCTCAGCACAGTCCAGGTTGGAAGGGGGAGTCCAGGTTGGTGGCATGGCTGGACTTCATGCCACCGTGCATCTACCCAGTGAACAGGCTCCTACACCTCATGATTCTCTTCCCCTCTGGGTCCTGGAACTTTTGTACTCACCCAGTGTGCGGGAAAGTGAACATGTATGCAAGCTTTCACCCAGAATTAAGGTACCCCAGCCCCATGATTTTTCTCCAATTTCACCAGTGATTCCTTCTTGGTCAACTTTTGCTGATTTCTCATTTCATTAACTTTTTAGGGGGATGGCAAAGTGTTGGGAAAGTTCTAGGGGGATCTACCCTGGAGCCTCCTTTCTTCCCTATCTGGAGTCATCTCCTGGTGATATAACCCCATATTGTGGGGCTTTCTGTTGAAGTCTCCAATTTTACATCTGGATTTGGACCTCCCTTTTCAGACTCTAGACTTACATACCTACCTGCCCATTCACATCTTTCCTCAGTAGTGTAACAGAAACATTAAACCCAAAGCTGAACTCCTGAGTTCCTCCTAAAACCTGCTTCACTTACTACTTTATCCATGTTAATTAATACTTTCTCCCAGTTGATCAGACAAAATCCTTGCAGTCGTCTTTGATGTATGTCCCTTTCCTCCTACAACCTCCTGCTCGTTCTTCAGAATATACCCAGCCTATGACTTTTTCCTCTGCTACTGCTGCCACCTGATGCTGGCCACCATCATTTCTTTCCTCTATTACCACAATGGTCTCCAACAGATTTCTTTAATTTTATCTTGGACCACCTTCAGTCTTTCTTATCACAGAGGACTGAGTGATTCTCTTTTAAAATACAAGTTAGGTGATATCCTTCTATTCAAAACTCAGCGATGGCTTCTCATTTTCTACTTCACTCAGAGTAAAGGCTAAAGTCATTCCAAGGCTTTAAGGCCCCAAACTGTGTAGCCTCCCTCCAGCAATCTGTCCTCATCTCTGACTGCACCCCCTCTTGCATACCCTGCTTCAGACAAGATGAGCCTCATTACTGGTCTCAGAACATGCCAGGCACGTTCCTACCTTACTGCTCTTACTCTGTTGAGAATGTTCTTCTCTCTGAAATTTGCCTGATTAATCCCTTTACTTCCTTCAAGTCTTTGCTCAAATTATTCTTCTCGATAAAGGCCATCCTGCCCATGCAATTTCATCCTGAAACTCCCTACCTCCCACCCTGACACATCAGAACTACCTTACTCCTCTATATTTTATTTCATACACTGAACTTACCACCTTACTACATGTTACAATTTCTTGTTTATTTTTTTTTCACAGTCTAAGATTTAAGCTCAGGTGCAGAGATCTTTATCTTCTTTGTTCGAAGATTATTCCCACTTACCTTAATCAATGCCTGGCCCATAATACTATTTAATAGATATTGTTCAATGAATGAATGAAGGGTAAACATCATATTAAAAATAGCAGAAATACTATTTATTAAAATTTGTTTGATATTCCTGGCACTTGATCTTCTGCTCTTAACCTCTAGTAGGTTCTATTTCCTGTCTTGGTTATATTCGTGGACTTTGGACTTCTATTCACATTTGAGCCAGTTCTTGGTGACTAATGTATTATAGCAATACAACATGAGATATTAGGGTATAGACTTTCAGCCAGCTGTGCCTGAACTCAATTCTTGGATCCACCATTTAAATAAGTCCTTTTTTAGCCCTCAATTTCTTCAATTTTAAATGGCAATTATAATAGTTCCTATTTTACCACAAAGTGTGATAACAAATGCTGTCTTCAAAGCACTTCAATTTGATAACCATTCAGCACTGTTAGCTTTCATCCTTAGATGGTTTACTTAAATGTGCTGACCCAGTGGCCTACAGCACTCCTTCCTGCCAGGACAAGGTAACACCTGATTGTACGATGGGCCCCACCTCTCTCCACCTGTGGACTAGGTCCTAGGGTATTCATAAAACAGCCCATATTTCTAAGTGGATTCCACATTTGTAATATATACAATTTATATGAAATTGAACTACACAAAATTACCTATTTTGTTATCTTTTCTTCTTCCTCTCAATTTCTCCATAATTACTCAGCCTTCCCTGCTATGTTCTGTTTGCATGGATGGGTGGGTGGGTGGATGGATGGATGGATAGATAGATAGATAGATAGATAGATAGATAGATAGATAGATAAAGTGAGGACTCAGATAGGATGCTACCACTTCTCCCTGGAAGGCAGCAAGATGACAAATGTGCACAAGGAGGTCCTCATCCACCTCATCTTTTGTACCTGGCTTCTTACCTGACCAACAAGTATATATCTACTCTACACTATTCCAAGGGTGGCATACATTCATACTACCTATAGATCTCTATTTCCTATTTGTTTTGTTTATCTATACTGAGAGACATACAGAGAGAGAGAGAGAGAGAGAGAGAGAGAGAGAGAGAGAGAGAGAGAGAGAATTTAAAGAATTGGTTCATTCATTTTTGGGGGCTAACAAGTCTAAAATCCATAGGGAAAGATAGAATGGTGGGAATTCAGGTAAAAATTGATATTACAATGTTAAGTCTAAATTCTACATGGGAGGGCAGACAGGAAACAGCATTTACATGCTGTGGTGTTTATTAAAAACTATTATTGGTTGAATTTTGTTTTCTGGTCCTGGGGATCAAACTCAGGATCTTTTGCAAGCTAAGCAAATGCTCTACCTCTTAGATAGACTTCCAGCCCAGAATGGACCTAATTCTCAGTACCTTAAAATTGGAAATAGGATCAGTGCAGATGTAACTACTTAAGATGACATTGTACTAGCATAGAGTGGGACTCTACTTCAGTGACTGGTGCCCTTATAAAAAGAATTCTATGTTAAAGAGACAGATATGCACACAAGGAGAACACCATTTGAAAAGTTAAAATTATGCTGCCACAAGCCAAGAAATAACCAGCAACCAAGAAGGAGACCTGGGACAGATCCTTCTTTAAAAGTTTTAGTAACAACATGGCTGACACCTGGATCTTGGACCTCCAGACTATGAGAAAATAAATTTTTATTGTTGAAGCCATTCTATCTGTGATATTTTGATATTTTGTTACAGTAGCTCTAGCAAACTAATATATTAAGTAACCCAGAACTATCTTGGATTCCTCCCTTTCTTTTTCAGTTTTCAATTGGTCACTATATCATGCCAACCCTCACATTAAAAACATTTGTCCATTCTGGTTTCTTCTCTCCCTTTATTTCAGGTCCTTATCCCTCACCTTGTGTACTATATTCTCTTAAGTGGTCTCCCTGGGTTTCATCTCTTCTTTTAACAGTCCTTTTTTCCATACAGCATCCAGATTCCTTCTTAAATAATAAATGAAATGTATATCACATCTGGTTGGAACCCTGTGTTGACTCCACCTCATCAGCTGCAGAAGCTGGCTTTCTTAGCATGGCACTTAGGGTCTTCAACACCTAGAACCAAACTTTTCCAGCTTGATCTCTACTTTTCTTATTTATACTGAACCTTTCTTTTAGCCACACCAAACTCCTCTAATTTTAAAATAGACTATGATCTCTCATGCCACTGAATTGCTGACTAATCTCTTCACCCTTATGCAACTAGATCCCTTTTCTTTGATTTAATGCCTTTTCCAAATGGTTACCCTGCATTGTCCAACACTCTGCTTCTCTTCCCATCCCAAGTTCAAATCAGACTAATGTCAGTAACAGAAGAGAAGTTCAACGTGAGTTCATAATTCCAAAACAATGTATGGGGGAGAGAGGGAGGGTTGGGTTTCAGAGGGTGGTAAAAGGTAACCAGTTTAAAAATACAGAGAGGACAACAGCATACAGCAGACCAGAGTTTGAGGTTGATCTCAGTTGCAGAACCAGCTTCACAACTTCTTGAATTAACTCTGTTTCTGTTAGTTTGGATTCCCTGAGAGGTATTTCAATACCATTTTTCCCAGCCTTGTGCTCAGGAATGTTAGCAAAGGTAAATTAGCACATTGTGTGCAAGGCTCATTTCCAACAGCCAAACACATCAATTTGATTAAGTACAATAAATAGTAAAGAAGATGGTGCTATATAGAATAAAAGCTGTGGCAATACCATTGTAAGATTTGCTAAGACTATACACTTGCCAGTTTTTACTACCAGCTGCTCAGGACAAAGAGAAAAGTATAATTCCAACTGGTCAGTGGTTAGAAGGTAATATTCAAAACATCCTACCACATGGATAAACAAGAAAATAATTAGAAATCAAAATGTTAGAGAATTCTGCAGTGAGCATGAGTGTAATCCACAGGATAAACAACACTTGGTTGACATTTGACTGAATAAATTAAAACCCAAAGTAATTTGAATAAAAATTCAAGACATGTATCAGAGAAGTTCAGGACAGGAAACAAAAGATGGAATCTTCCCCTTGCCATTCAAACTCCACTGGAATTTATAGGTAGGCTTGGAAAGAAAGGTCAAAGGACTTTTTGTTTTTCTTTGAATTACTATCCTACAGCACTACGAGATGAACTTCATTGTAGCAAGGCCATAACTTGACTTGAGAAATCCATTAAGCTAAAATGTGTGCATTCAAGATAGTGTGTTGAGTGAAATTACCATACTCATAGCAAATAAAAAGTCAATCCAAACCATCCACCTTGTCTCATGTTTCCTTGAAACAAGATTAATAATAACAAATCAAAGACATTCTACTAGCCTTTCATTACACTCTGTAAAAGTGCAACAATAACCAGCTACCTAGTTATGGTGCTGGACATCTGACTGTCACATGCAATAGCATGGGTACACACACACACACACACACACACACACACACACCCCACACACACAAATAATGGTTTTCTCTACACAAGAGGAACTTCAATTTCATGAGGTATACATAATTGACTCTATAGTTGTTTTACCCTGCAGAAAATATTTACTGCAACATAGATAATATCATGACACTTTCAGAGAGTTTAAGTTTTATACTTGAGGTTTATAGAAAAGTTCCATCATTAACAAATATTCTCCATGTTTAAAGTGTTTGTTGTTGTATCTTACACACACACACACACACACACACACACACACACATAGGTTTTTGTTTTAAGGGGTCTTTAAAAATACTTGAGCTGATGCTTACATAACTAGGGTGACCACAAAGCTTGGGGTTCTGGCTTGCTCAAAATACACTCATTTGTATTACCAGTGCATTTGGTATTTAGAGGAGAAAACCACAGTCACTCAAAATTGTGATTGGAGTAAATGCAGGATGAAAAGTTTGTCCTAGTGACCAGCAAAGATACAGCAACTCAATAATAGTACAGTGAGCAAGGCCATTGCCTAATATATCAAATCCATCAAGAAAAATAATTACATCCATATCAATTATTGGTCTATTAGAAATAAAGACCTGGTGGAAGGACACTATCCAAAGGTGATTGTCTAGTGCTTTCAAAATAAATGTCTTATCTCTGCCTTGGCATTTTCTGTACCATCAAAAGGCTATTATCCCATGACAGTTCCATTCCACAGACATTAACATTAGATACCAATTCTTTCTAAAGGCTCTTTACAATGCTTTGTCTCATTTGGTGAGTTTGCCAAATGTTCTTCACATTTCATTAATAAATTGACCCACATAAGTCCCTTAGGACTCTAGGGAAAATTAAGTTTCATTCTTTTTTTCTTCTTCTATTCTAATTAATAGTATTAAGAATGAAAAGATGTTATCAATAGATCAATCAAGTCTAGTAAATTAGGCAGCACAATTTAAATGAAATAACATTAAATGGACAGACTATATTAATAAAAATAGCTATATGCCATTATAGCTATATTTAATGGTTGTATACCAACTGTAATGCTAAGAGCTTTGCATATTTTTTGTTTCTGCACACAAAAATCTTTTAAGACAGTATTATTTGTTCAGGTTACAGTTGAAGAAACCAAGGCTTGGGGTTTAACTGAGTGCTGAATTTGGAATCTCAGTCTGTTTGACTTTAAAGCCTTGGCTTGTAAACATTCTGCTTTTTTGTGTGTTTTTGGTAGTATATTCTAGAAATGTCTCAAACACTGACTTAAGGAAAACCATATAGACACTTCATGCCTCGGTTTTCCTACTGATGAAGATAATTGATCTCCCAGTGCTATCTCAGATGAGATGATATTAACCTCTTATGTTAAGACTAGAAGTTCTATCTTTAGGCTATGGCTAAACATAGTGGTGAAAAATGAAAGTACATCATTAGACAGGAGAGTCATATTGCAAACATCTTACCAAATCATGTTCTTTTCCAGCCTCTGTCTTTTCAGTTGCTCCCGGTGGATGTTAACTTCTGATTTATAAAAACACAATATAGATCCCTCACCTCTAGAAAGTCCTACTCAAGCTTGTTCCAAACAACTGCCAGAGCTGTATGTAGAAATGACACTGCATACCTGGGTTTTTGTTCATTAAACGTTCTACTTGCTCCTAGTCAATCTTTCACTTGATTTTGGTCTTTTTCATAGGAAATTGCATCCTAAGCCCTTGAATTTATGGGCCAGCAATAACTAGCCCATTGTCTACGGTGCCTTCTGTCCTGTTCAGAAGGGAAGAGGTGTAACAAAATCATTATAAATCCAAGAGAGCCTTCATGTATTAACTTTTGTCAGTAGCCCCAAACCAAGAACACATTGGTTCCTCTTGTCCCAGACTCAGGTCTGTCTTTATACACACATCACAGAGAACTGAGGTTAAGGAACATTAGCAGAGTTAACCTGGATGGAAGGAGAACCATTTCTTAGTACAAATCCGTTTTCTCTGCTTGCAGATGACAACAAGACTAAGATGCAGAATTAGCAACACTTACAAGCGGGAAGGAACCCTGAGAACCTATTTGGCCCAAACCACTGCCTGCTGGAAAGTCAGTGGCACAACTTTTCCAGACAAGGCGGGGGGAATCTCACTTTCTCAAAATGAAACATTTTACAGGGTTGTTGTCCAGCCATGGGGAAAGGGAAGAAAGAGAGAAAACTTTGTTGAGATGCTCAAAGGCAGAGCAAGTGTCCATTCTCCCTCCTCTGCTCTTCTCTGGGTAACAGCCTGAAACAGAAAAATGGTCCTTCCTAGGGTGAGGTAGATAACCCCACTGCCAGCCTCTCCATTCCCCATGCACTCCCTCAGCGCCTCCCATCATGGTCACCGCAGCCTCACTGCATATTCAGCTCACACACTTCTGCAGTGTAGCTTAAAGGTAATATTGATATTATTATTTTTATAAACTTTGTAATATTAAAACTTCAGGTCCGTATCTCAATATGATTTCCATTTTCTTTTCTTTCTTTTTTTTTTTGAAACTAAAACCTAAAATCATTTTTGTAGAAATATTTTAAATATCTACTTTTCATTATGATGTCCATAGCAAATTCTGTTTTGATTCTTATTAATAGATTTATAGACAGATCTAGGAATTCAATTGTTCATAGGTTGAGGAATCCTGCATAACTCAATACATATAGGTTTTCAAATATAACAGGATGATAGAGCGGGGAGGAAGAGAATCATATTTAAATAAGATCTATGAGACATGGGGTTAATTCCCTTAGTGTAAGAGTTAATCTGATGAAGAGTAGATGATGAAGGCCTTAGATTGAATAGTAGATCCCTCCTATGGATAAAGGGAAAAAAAGAAAGTGAAAAGTAGAATTGGTGGTGAAGGGAAAAAGCTATTTGGTTATCCTTTAATTCCAAGTCACTTCCTAGCCACTTCTTCAAGTAAAGTTCTGTACAAATTATCTTGGCATATACCCATAAAACTTGAGTGAAAGAAAACTAAACCATCAAATTGCATTAAAGCTCTGGTCTGACAATTTAAGACAAAAATATTCAGAGTGAAGGTTGCTTCTCAATCCTTTAATCATCTGTTATGTCCTGACATTCTAGGGGTCTCAGAAGAGCGCATGACAAATAATGTTCCATATGTGCAGTTAAAACTATCTGCAACAAGGGTAAGTGACAACTGAAGCACCCTAGCTCCAATGATTAATATCAACACACTGGAGCCATCTCTTCAGTGACCTACATGATGGATAAAGTCACACACAAGAACCCCATGAGCTGGTTTGGTTGTGACCCAGAGAGACAGCTTTGATCTCTACTCTCTTGGGGTCTGGGGGGAGATGTTCACAGTTCACTCCTTGTGCAAGTTTTCCTGGAGGTTTTTGCATACAATTGTTGATTATCTGCCTGCAAATTATTCAAATCAGAATCTAACACACTCCCCTCACCACCACCTTACCGGGATTACTGGATTAATCCATATTAACTACCACTTTTTAAAAAATTTGAAGAGAAAAAAGTGAACTTTCTAAAGTCCCTTACAGTATCATTCACCACTATATTCAAATGAGTTTTCTATACTTCTGAATTATCTGTACCCTTTCAAGTACAGACACAGGGCAGCTATCAGCACAGTTTCTCTGAGCTTGATCTCCTGTAAGACACACACAAACACACTCAACTATTCAAATACCCATCATCTGTATCAATCCTCCCATACATACTATGGACAGCTGAGAAGTTAGGCAAAATAATACACTCTATGAGCTCTAAAATATTTTGGCACTGACAAGAAAGGAAAGTTGAAAATTATCCATCAGTGTACCTGGAAATAAGTAATTTGGGTGCTTGTACACTGGTTCACTTCCTGATGATCAGCGTAAATGCCTTTAATGCTTTTGTGCTTGAAAACACCAACAATTTGCTATTGCTTTGATATCAACAAGCAGCCTTTGTATATAGAATTCCTTCCTTATTGTGTTTTGTTTTAAATATTGAGTCATGAAAGGGTAAATTCTTTCCTGCATCCATACTGTGAATTTATGTGTGTGTACATGCCACTGGAATTTCTAAAATAACATGATAAAATTTTTTTTTCAGATTTAAATGCATCCTCAATCACTATAAAAAATTATGCCAAACAAGTTAAAATATATTCAAGTCCTTACGGGAAAATGTTTTAAAAGAAAGTTGTGCTTTATTTAATGAGAGCAATGTTTTGCTACAAAGAGAATCATTTTTATGCTTCAACAACCAAATATTTTCTGTTATATGTATGTGTGACATGAATGTACAATTTGGGGCAGTTATTCAGAGTCAATTCCCTAATATTCAGCATTGTTCTTTATCCTATCACACTGCACCCTTTCTTAATCACACTATATGTAGTTGCTCATATAAATTCTGTAACTGAAAAAGGGAAGGAGGAAATCTAACAGAAAATTTCTTGCCAGATGGAGAAAATTGAAACATTACCCTTGTTTCTTTGCCAGCACAGATCCATTTTGACAAGCTGGAAATGATTTATGGGGAAAAAAACGTATTTACACTGGCAGAGATGTTATTAATTGCCATACAATGTTCACATTTTTGCATTGTTTTGTATATGATTACTCACTAGGCTTAAATATACAGCCCAAATATGTGGCTTTTTTTTGCATACTGATTATTATATGACAGACAAACTTACAATACATGATGCATGCTATAAATTTCATTTAAACCTTCCCAGACAATACCACGGCAAAGACCAGACAAAATAGCAAACCCACAAACAGCATTCAAAGAACACAGGTCATTATGTGTGTTTGTATACACACAAGCAGACACAGGCATGCAAATGCCTTTAAAGGATTGTGTACAATATATGGGAGTTGATGAATAATATAACACTACATGCATAAAAATATTACTTCTATTACTTTTCATAGTAACTGTTGTGACATGAAACTACTACTAAAAGAAGACCCAAAAATGTTTGAAAATGAAAATATTAAAGCAATATATAATGGCTATGCTAGAGAATTTTGCATCATAAAAGACTTCTACCCTTGCTAACTTTTTACAATAGAAGTTTGGAAGAATATTTTTTAGTTACCTTACTTCAAGTGTTCTAAAAATAATATCTTTTCAGGGAAATTTTTCATATATATAGATGTGTGTGTGTATATATATATATATATATATATATATATGGATAATACATATATATGGATATATGGGGAAATAAGAAAAAGAAAAATTAGGCTATTTAGTGAAAATAAAAGCAATTGCAATAATGACAAGGCAATTAATCATAGGAACTGACCACTGGCTGTCTACCTGTTTATTGCTCTTACAATACTGTCACTTTTTTTCACACTAATATAGATGGATACATTTATTACTACTTGCAAATCCAGATTTTAATCTCATATTAGAAAGATGCTCTCATATAACAGCTACTTTGTCTGGGAATCGTTTATAATATATCTGTGTCCATTGAGGGCATTCTAAGATACCCTTATTTCTAGTGGTGGAAATTAATTTTGAATCTCTCAATTCCAAGCAGTCATATCAGCATTCCTATAAGCATTTGTACATACTTATCCCTCAGGTTTAATGCTTTAGTAGCACAGTCTCTCTGCAATTAGTTTTATGCTTCTTAAATGTAAATCAGATGTAAGTCTCTATAAACACTCGCTCTCTATAGTGTTTTGCAGAGTGTTTCCATTGTATTAGGTTACTCTAGGAGGCTAATAATTCTAAATATGAAACAAAACCATGTGTATGTGCCAAAACTATAATTTAGCTGTTTATGATTTACCCAACTCCATTTTTACTTGGGAAAATGGATTCAATATGTCTATTTGAAATTAGTTCATAAATAAGAGCTTATTGTGAGTGATTAATGAGTCCTGCTTACATAAGATTAATTCCCTCCAAGGGCAGTCTATCCCACTGGGAATTTGGGCATTTGCCCAAAGCCCCCTTGTGGGTGGTCTTCACTTTTCCAAGATGGGACACCCCATAGGAAAGCAGAGTCTTGCAGCTGCCAAGTGTCACATTTAAGCTACTTCTTTTACTTATCTCTCCTTGAAACTCTTCTCAGTTCCAACCCTAAAAGATCTGAGAAGAGGCCTGGTTTCATAGGATTTAGTAGCTTCATACTTCAGCATCTGTAATCACTGGCTCAAGAGGGCTTTTACTGAGCACATACTTCATATCCAGCATGCTACTAAACATCACAGGTGTCAGGAATCATAATTTTTAAAAAATCACTGCTGCTTTTGTTTTGATCATAATACAAAGCATTTAGAACCGTCTGACACACAGCAAGTACTCATGAGTAGGGACTACTATTTTTATCCAGAGTATACTTGCTTTATAGTAAGATCCTTTTCATCAAGAGGATTAGCAAGGCACCACAAGTCCTGAAATGGGTACAAGCACATATTTGCTTGTTTTTGTAACTCAACTGTGAAGCTAACATCAGGAACTATGTCTACTCTGTTACAAACAAAAGGCTGGAACTTAGTAGGTGCATAATAGTTATCTGTTATAGTGAACTGAGCTTATTAAGCTTTTGCAATACTTTAGAAATTAAAGTTTATCCCTTCACTGTCTTTCTAGTTTTGGAGCCAAAGTTGTCTTAAAGCCTAACCACTTAAGATTGATTAAACAGGCACATGATTCTTGGAGAGAAAAGTTGTATTTTGTCCCCAGATAGCTCAAAATGTAGCAGGAGCTGGAGAACTTACACCAGGACCTGTGGCAAGGACACAAGCAGAGCAACAAGAGGACTGAGAGAAAAGAGCAACCATCACTGAGAAGTAGGAAATCTCAGAAGTAGGAACTGTGGCGGGGAATTGGCCTCTCTGTTCTGGTAGCATGTTGCAGAGGCATGACCCAGACATTTGTAAAGTGTTTTGTTGGCCCACCGAGCCTGCAAACACCTTTCTTACTGGAGAGTAATTCCAAAAGAGAAGGAAATTGGGGCTGAAGGGAGTCATGCAATTCCTTTCTTCTCCTCCCAGGCACAGGTTGGAGACACAGACCCAGGCCTGTGATGGAAATGAAGAGCCAAGATGGTTATTGGCAGTGATTTGGAGTGGAGCATCCAGGGACACAGGAGCAAGTGGCCACTGGGAACAGTGTTAGTAGGAGCTTCCCAAGTCAACTAATTCTATAGCACTTTTCTGTAGAATTTGTTGCCAAGTATCTTTTGGCCTCTGCCTCTATTTTGAGCCTCATTCTCAAGACTTCCCAGATATTCTATGAAATATTCTTCCAATATATTAAATAAAGTTAAATAGAGTTAGTTTTCCATATTTTCAACTAAGAACCCTAATTAGTACAAGAACAGAGCCAACTGCCTATGTCATTGTCATCTAGACTTATGATTGTTCAAGTCTAGGATTCTGTGATACTTGCTAGCAATGTGACCTTCAGCATGCTAACTTGTTCCAGGATGCTAAGAATAGTGACAGCAGTATCTCAGAAAGTTGTAGTAATACTAATTTAGAAAAAGACTATTAAATACTTAGAAAAGTTCACAGTGAATAGTGCTCAATATAGCCTATTATTATTGGCTATTATTAATGAAGCAAGGATAATAATGAGATTCCAACACCTCATAGCAGTATTTTATCCTGCTTATATTACACATCTCACCATGTCATCTCCTCACCAATGGAAATCTTTTGATCATATTTCAACAGCTTGTCTGATGCACCACATATAAAGGATAATTTTAGGGAATACTTTTATAAACACATGCAATATTTTTTCCCCACATGTTAGATTTTAAACATCTTTATGGAAAGGGAAATATAAGTTGACTTTTATTTTCTGTCTTCTCATGCTCTTTTATCTCATAATTAGACTGCAGACCCAAGTGAGTTAAAACACTGATCTTATATTTCCTATGTATCCTCACAATGTTGAGCACATAATAGGTGCTAAATATATGCTCATTGATTGATAGTCAGTATTTAATTTGATTACCAGAGCCATCTGGGCCACTTAGTGGTATAGCTTGCACCCAACCATCTGGAACTCCCTCTGACCTCAGTCTGGTCCCCATTAGCTGGGCCCAGTGACACACACCACAAAGTCACCGAGAGATGTGAAAGTCTGGTTTATAATGATCTGCCTGACTTGGAAAAAGAGAATCCAATTCAGTTTTCTCCTCTAAGCCCCGACTACCTTACACAGTCACATAAACCAACTTCAGAACAGAATTAGCCAGGTAACAACAGCTTTCCTACAGAGTTTCTAGTCTAGCGCTCTATATTACCCTGGTGTGGCAAGCTGTGAAATTTGCTTCCTGATTCCCTCCAGAAACACTGGACTGATGAGCTCCAGTATCATCTTTTCCCCTTTGGGAGAATACTGTCACTGATTCCTCTCAGCATACACTTTATTATCATCCCAAAGGCTCTTGAGAATATGTGATTAAAGGAATTCCCTACTGTCACATACACAATAAATCTAACTGGCTTTATTATCTGGCAAGATTATTTTTTCTCCTTCAATCAAAGATTTCCTGTTTGGAATTAAAGCCACTCACCAACTACCCCTAATTCAGCCTTACTTTTGGGATATTAAATTGGGTGTAGATAGGTCAAGTGCTGAGCTGCCCACATACGTTTTAAATATTTTAAAATCATAGAGATGTATGTTTTAAATATTTTAAAATCATAGATACAGACTTAATTCAGAATTCCCAAGTCTTCAAAGCAGAGGTGAGATTTGGGGGCAATTATAGCAAAAATGATCCCCTCATTTCTATTTAATGACTCCAACTCCATATGTCCATTTATAAGTGGGTGAAGAACATCTAAACATGCTCCTTCCTCCTCCACTGGTCTCATTGCCTTCTCCTCATTCTCCTACCAATTGCCTTCAATCCCTAAGTGATAGATGGAAGAAATCATCAGGTAAAAGAAACCCATCCAAGGCCTTCAGATCTGATCCCTGATCTTGAAAAGAAAAAGAAGCATGATGAAAATTAATACTCTGGGGCCCAGAGGACCACTTTCTGGCATTAATTTTTTCAATTTGGGTTAGCTATGCCTGTGTTCCTAAAACACCATGGTTGCCCTTCTGTCAAAGCACTTTTGACCTTCCCTTATAACTGCTATCTTCTTGTCTATCTCTACCATGCAAATAAGGGCCATTATCAATTTTCATGTCTTTACTGCCAGGGATAAACTTGATGTATAAAGATTATGATAGATTTCAACAATTAACCATAAATTTCTCCCATCCAAGTGTGCACCATCCTCCTCTTTGTAAGGATAGTTTCCTGCAACTATCTTCAATAGGTGGAGATTTGAGCGAGGGTGTCACTCAGTGGTAGAGCACTTGCCTTACAGGTATGAGGCCCTGAGTTTAGTCTCCAGCATTGGGGCACAGAGACTCAGGGGAGATGCAGAGGGTATACAGAGTTTCTTTCTCTAAATCTTGAATCTAAACTGACCCGATAACATGTCCAGACCAATACCATGAAGCAGAGTAATAGTGTTCTGGTATTTTAATTCCCTTGAAGTGATGCTGCAACCTTGTGAAGAAGACTAGGCTGTTCTTGTTGTGGGTGTGAGGCTATAGGGAGTGGAAATAAGCCATGTCAGCTGAGCATCCTTGATGATCCTTGACAAGGTGAGAACCATTTGCTAAATATGTGAGTGAAACCATCTTAGGCCATCCAACCCCGATTGAGCTGGCATATCTTACCTCAGCCATGTGGGTGACCCAAGGAGAGACCAACAGATGAACCACCCAGCTGAGTCCAGTCAAAAGTGCAGACCCATAGAACCTTGAGTAAATAAAAGTGTCAAGTGTTAAAACATAGGTTTTGGGGGATTTTGTTTGTTTTGATTATTTTCAGTTTGTTTGCTTTGTTTTTGGAGACAGGGTCTCTTTAATGTTGACAGACTGGTTTTAAACTCCTGGATTCAAGAATATCTCCTCATCTTAGCCCCCCAAGAGGCAGGGACTATTGTCACATACCACTATGTCCAGCCAAGATGCTGATTTTGGGGGTGATTTGTTATGTGAGTGTCCAATATAGGTTGGTTAAATGAATAAATAAATGAATCACTTAATTAAGAACAGTGGGGAAATTCATCATACAATTGCAATCCTTTGTCCTTGTAGCCAGTGCATATACTAGCAGAATGGTTAGCACCTACTTGAAGTGAGCTCTATTTGTACTTCTTTGAGGTAATGTTCATACAGCTCTCAAGGTACTAATTTTCCACATCCTACCATCATTTGGACATTCTAGTAGTCTTACATAGAATCATTAGAAGATTTCTTATCTCAAATCTGTCACTTTTCAAGACAGGTGAATAAGGTGAATGCCCATTTGAGTTTGCCTGAGAAAATCCCAATTTAATGTTTCTTTCACTCTCAAAGTATCTTAATTTGAACCACAACAACAACAAAATTATGTTTATCTCTGAGTCTCAGCTTTTAATAAAATAAAACTAATGTTAAACCAGAAAATAACATGGTTGATTTCAAAAGTAAACAAAATAATACAGGTGTAGGTAATGAAGCACTGTACAACAACAGTAAGGCATCACTTATTAATAGTACTAATAAATACCTTTGGAGAGAATGGTAGTGTGGAATTTAAAACTCAATTACCTCAAAAGAGTCTCCCTTTTACCTACTATGATTATAATAACTGCAATCACTTCCTGAGTGTCTACTAGTTTCAGGCACTAAAGGAAGCAGGTTATGTGTGACAAATTCCCCATCATTTCACTGACTGATCAATATAAATGAATCTCATTCATAGCAACCAGCTCAATTTCTCTCCCATCTGGTTTCTGGTTTATTTGCAAAATAAATAAATAAATAAAATAAGAAATACGGCTGGACATTTGCTTCAAAGTCCACAAAGACTGTGTAGAGGTTAAGAAATTCCACAAAAACTTTTTGACAGAAAGCAAATATATCTAGATTTTATGTAATCGAGATAGAAAAATTTTATCCCTCATCTTGATAAAATACTCTTACACATACATTAACTCATTAACCTACAAATCTTTGTTATTTTCCCTGATTGGGTAGATGACAAAGTTTGAGGCCTAGAAAAGTTAAATAACTTGCTTAATATCACTCATCCAGCAAGCTACAGACTCAAACCAAGATCTGTTTAACTTCAAAGCTCTCCTTTTGGAGGTGTAGCTCAATGGTAGAACACTTAGCATTAAGGAGGCCCCAAGTTTGATCCACAGCACCACAAATGAATAAATTAAAAAATAAACTTTTCCAAAGCCCAACTTTTTCTGGTAGATTAAAAGTGTAGGGTCATTACCAAAAGTTATTTTTCAAATTGTTTCAAAAAAATGTTATTAGGAATCAGTAGATCAGATGGAAGGCTAGCAATTTTTCAAACCAAGGAGGTTTTAAGATGTAAATGGGTAGGTTTTAGTGGGGTGCTGGATGAGAGGCAGAGAGAACAACAGGTACAGTATTCAGATGGAGAGAAAAAAAGTGGAGTATCAGGAGAGTGTATGCAGGAAAACAGAGGGGCAGATAGCAATCATTCAGACACTGAGCCAAGGAGAGGAAGCCCAGGCAAGGGGACTTCTCACATGGCTTCTTACCAGTTTGGAAAAATAGGAGGAAAACAAGCCTAGAAAATTATATTTTTCACTTTGCTGACAGGGGCTCACTCAGCCTTCTCCATTTTCAACTAAAAGAAGCTGTGTTTCAGGTCTAATTCATGGGCAGAAACACTAATGTCCTCCCATTATCCATTGATGGGTACTTTATACTTGTTTTACTGTGGCTTAATAAATAAATTAGAACATAGCTAAACTTGTTCAACAGCCAGTCATTAGTGCAGTTAGATCTACTGTTCAGAAAACTGAAGGGCTATTGACTCTGTTCAGTTTAATGAAGGAAAATGAGTCACAGGAGATCTGGGCAGGAATGACTCATAGTTCCACCAGCAGCCTTCTCTCCATTGTAAACTACTTTCCATCATTGTAGTCAGCAAGAAGCTAAAAGAATGTTGATGTTTCTTTCCTGAATGGTTAACTTCCTGAGTTCAGACAGACGGAAATTGTGGGCAACAGGAAGTCGACATTTCTAAGGTAAGGGACCAATTACACAGAAAGCTAGCAGGCAGTCGGGTTTCTCATTAGCCTTTCAGAAATTGAGTGTGGCATTATCCTGAGAGGAGTCAGGAGCCCATTCTATAGGAAAAATCTCATGAGTCCAAAGGGCCTTCTGATATCCTAACAATGGAAAGGGAAAGCTCCTCTTGAGATAAACATCACACATACTGAACAATGTTACCACATATCGGGAATGATGTTTCCACAAAGTTCTCAAGTGATTTCTGAGTTTGTCATGGGAACAGTTTCTCTTTTCCATGGCTTAATCTTGGAGTAGAGATGCTGGTGATACAGTTAAACATGTTATTATTAGGGAGAAAAAGAAAAATGTCAGTTTTCAAAAGAAGAATTTTCAAATATAGAGACAATGAGCAGTTGTAGACATCGACAGGACAACCTAGCAATAATATTCTGCCAGCTCAGCTATGAGAGGAGCCTTATGAAGAAGGATGTTGGACCATGATCATTCAAAAATTACATACAACTCTTACAGGAACAAAAGCAATATACATAAGAATATTCAGATACCATGTGTATGGGAAACAAAAGAAATATGCAAGAAAATACATCCTCTCAGTGTCGATATTTATAAGCTTGGAAATAGGACTAAGAGATAGATTATTTTGGAAAACATCACATTTCTATCGCTCTTGGCTTCCGTCTGATATCAGCCATACAAAGAACATCCTCCTTCATCCTCCTTCAGGGAGGAATGTTTAGAACTCAGATTAGAACATAAGGTTCAAAGAATGTCACACAACCAAATTACAGATAAATGCAGTAGAACTTTCTCTAAGTTTTTCTTTAGAGACTTTCAAAACATACCTTGGATTTTCCGAATATGAAGCTAGGGCAATGATGAGCAAAACAAAGATGGCCCTTATACTAAAAATGCTTAAGGGGTAGTAGAGGATACCAACAAGTAAAAAGGTATTTACTATACATTATGGTGAGAGCTATGATAGGAAGCACAAGGGAAGGACATAGGAAGAGACCCAACCCAAACTTGACCTCTCAGGGGAAGCTTCTTGGGTTAGTAAGGATTCTTCAGAGAAACAGAACCAGCCTGGGTGTGTGTGCATGCGTGTGTGTACTTATACTTATTTTAAGGAATTGGCTTACATAATTATAGAGGTTGGGCAAATCTTAAATCTGATGGGATAAGCTAGCCAACCAGAATCTCAGGGAAGAGTTATAATTTGAGCCCAAAAGCTGTCTCCTGGCAGAATTACTTCATGAATAGAAGAGGTCTTTGTTCTATTCAGCCTTTCGATTGATTACCTCCATGTTATGGAGGGTAATCTGTTTTAGTTACATTTCACCAATTTAAATATTAGTCTCATCTACTAAACACCTTAACAGAATTATACAGAACGATGTTTGAACAAAGATCTGGACTCCGAGGCCCAACCAAGTTGACCCATAAAACTCACCATTGCGCTTTCTAAATATGTGATCTCTATGGTGAGACAAGAAGGATGAGTAAGAGTCCATCGGACAAAGGCAGAATGGGTGAAGAGGGAGAGGGGCTGAGCAGAGTGAAGAGTGTATGCAAGAGCCAGAGTAGGGAGAAAGCTGGAGCAAAGGTGGTACTTCCATGTCTGGGAGAGCAAGGCTTTTGGTGCACTTTGGTCTCTAGTATATCCTCAGCACAGACAACAGTGCCTGGTTGCTATATGGTCAGTGCTCAGTGAGTATCTGTGGAATGGGCCCTATTGAAAATAAGCCATATTAGAGGGTTTAGATACAACCTAAAGGCAAGGGGAAGTCACTGGTCAGATTTCCAAGAGAAGTGACTCTTTAGAGAGTAACCGTTCAGGCATGCGTTTTTAGAAACTCCATGGCTATCATATAAGCAATCGACAAGTTGGAGGAAAGGCAGGACATGTGGAAGGAAAAGAAGTAAATAATTTTTGGAATACTCTAGACAAGAAGAAAATTTTAGACCAATTTAGAAGTAATTGGAATATAGTTTAGAGATATTTAGAAAATGGAATTAACAGATATTTATGTATTTATTAGATTAACAAAGTATTAAGGCAGTTAGATAAATGGAGAAGCTGTATCATACTTGTTCTTAAAAACAAAAATTTTAATGCCATCCTCTCAGCCATAAAATAATAAATAAAAAACAAAAATTTTCATGTCATCCTCTCAGCCATAAAATAATAAATATAATTAAAGGGAAGAAAGAGGAAGAAAGTAACTATTTAAGCATTGATGGCATTTCAATGATGGCATTGATGGTGTTCACCATTTTCCATAAAAGAAGTGCCCTGCAGTCACTTTGAGTAGGAGATATGAATCTGCTCTTTCTTGGATCAATCTCTATACATACATACCTCTCAGTGAGTCAATATTTCACCAAGCTTAGTGATCTTTTGTACAGTAGGATAAAGTACTTTGTCCAATACCCCAACAGTGAAATATGCAAGTGTTGGATAGAAAAAAATTAGCTGAATTTGCATGCAAGTTTCCATCACATAATCTCTGGTGGAATTTCCAAGGGTAATATTGAAAATAGGCCACCCATGACCTGTGAGTTGTACTTAGAACCTAACATACCTGTGAGATGCAATTGCACTGAACAAACACAGACTAAAGATCCAGACATAAGCTTGGAAACAAAAAATAGCTGTATGCATCTGAAGAAAACCAACATTTAAAGAATGGATGGAGGAAGGAAACCACAAAGGACTCTGAAAAGGAAAGATGAGGAGATATGAGGCAAACTAATAAGCGGCAGCGATGCCCAAACAGACAGAAGATGTCAAAGGGAAGAGTGATCCTCATTATCAAATGCTGCTAAGAAGATAAGTAAGGTAAGGACTAAAAAGTGTCCATTGACTGCAACAATAAGATGACCATGACCACCTTGGGGACAACCGGATAGGTAATATGATGTGGTGGCCATACAGATTCCAGAGCACTAGGAGGTGTTACAGTAGAGAATTAATATAGATAATAGTACAAAATAGCTATGTCTCTATAATTATTTATGGAATAATTTAAATAATATCTGTTAATATTTTCCCCTACTGGATGGTAAGCTTCATCAAGGCAGGGATCACATGTTTATTTTCTCAAATTTTTCATTGTGATAGGACTCAAAAAACATTAAGCATTTAAAGTATACAATTCAGTAGCATTTAGTACAATCACACTGTTGTATAACTGCCATATCAATCTAGTTTCAAAATATTCTAATCACCTTTAAAGGAAATCTCAAATCTATTAATAAGTTACTCTCCATTTCTTCCTCCCTCTAGCCTTCACCCCTTCCCCTGCTTCTGCTCTCTTTCTGCTGGGTTTACCTATTCTGAATACATCATATCAATTCAGTTATAAAATATGTAGCCTTTTGTGCCTGGCTTCTTTCATTTAGCATGCTTTCAAGGTTCACCGTATTGAAGCATGTATCAGTATTTAATTAATTTTATGGCTAATTTCTATTATATGGATATACAACATTTGTTTACTAATTAACCAGTTAAAATGGACATTTGGTTTGTTTTCATCTTTTAGCTATTGTAAACAGACCCTCCGGTCAACATTTGTGTTCAGATATTTGAGTACCAGTTTTAAATTCTGTGGGGTGGAATTTCTGGGTAATATGGTAATTCTATCCTCAAATTTGTCAGGAACTACTAAACTGTTTTCCATAGCACCTGCATATTTTACATTCCCACCAACAATGTATGAGGTGCCACTTTTTCCCCACTCTCACCAGCACTTTATATTTTTCAAAAAATTATACTATCTTAAAAGTAGATGTGAAGGGACAGTTCATTGTGGTTTTGATTTGCATCTTCTTGATGACTAATTATGTTACATACATTTTCACAAGCTTTTTGGCCACTTGTATATCTTCTTTGGAAAAAATATCCATTCAAATCTTTTTCTCATTTTTTGATTGGGTTGTTTGTCTTTTTTGTAACTGAGTAGGAAGAATACTCTGGACTCTAAACTCTTTATATGTACATATATATACACACACACACATGTATATGTGTATGTACATACAAGTGATCACAATATTTATTCCATTCTGTCACATCTGTTTCTTCATACAATTACAATTACATTCCCAGGACCTAGCACAATGCCTGGCAATAAATATGAATGAGGAGAAAAGATTAGGGATGTGAAGAGTTTGTAGAAGGTTTAAAATAACAAACTCAAATTTATCATCAAATGCTCAGCATAGCATTATATTTTGTTTATCTGCAAGTCACAATATAGGAACTAGGCTTAGTAGGCCACATACTGGTCTAATCTTTTAGAATGCTTTGTTTGCTTTTAAATATTTTTATTGATAACCTTTTGATAATATAAAATTCTAAACAGTGAAATCTGAGCACTGAAATACATTAAGAATGGAGCTTCAAGTGGAGTTGATAAGGACCAGCATGCCGTAATGGTGATTTTTTTTTTTTTTTTTTTTTTTTTTGCTGGTATGACAGTAGTAATATGGCCTTGCATTTGCTAATAGAATGTTTTTTTTTTAATTTTCAAAATGCTTTTTAATCATTAATTAATACTCATTTTATCATTTTTAGATCTTTCATCACATTGCTGCTATTACTGGTAATAAAATTAGGGCAGGAAATACAAACACACACATACACAAAAGACTCCTTCTTCTTCTATATAAGAGCAGCAAGATGTAAATGCATTTTTATTTCATCATCAACGTATATCTATTTTTAATCTTTTCATTTCCTAAGGGCTGTTCCTTCCAAGACTCAAGCTACTAAAGTCAACCAGTAAAACTAGAGAGAAAAGTAAAAATGGAACAGAGAACCAAATGTCCTTCTCTTTCTTCTCTCTTTCTCTCAACTCCATTTTTGGATGGCAAATAGATTTAAGAAAGAAGGTGCTTTAATAATATAAAGGAGAGTATGGATTAAAAGGCAAGAAAGAACAGTAGTTAGGGGAAAGGGAGAAAATTGAAAAATGTGTCTATAAGAAGAATTAACCATAAAACTCAGTCAGGATCTGAAGGAGATCTTCACCTCTAGAGTGACAGCAGAAACCATGCTGTGAATGGAATTGCGCCCCAAGTGCCCCACCCCAATTCGTGTGTTGAAGCTCTAATCCAGCAGCTCAAAGCCTAATAGAACATTCAAAGATTTAACTAAGGGCCACATGTGGAGGCACATGCCCGTCATCCCAGCAACTTGGGAGGCTAAGACAGAGAATCACAAATTCAAAGCCACCTTCAGCAACTAACAAGCCCTGTTACAAAATTCTTTAGAAGCGGGACAAGGGGCTGGGGATTTTACTCAGTGGTAAAACATTCCTGAGTTTAATCCCCAGTACAAAAACAAAAAGTTAATCAAGGCTAAGTGAGGCCACAGAGGTGCACCCTAATTCAAGATGACTGGTTTCCATACAAGAAACAGAGATTATGATGCAGATATGCACAGAAGGAAGACCACATAAAGAAAACTGAAGAAGACAGCCATCTACAAGACAAGAAGATTGGCCCTAAGAAGAAATCAACCCTGCTAACACCTTCATCTTGAACTTCCAGCCTCTGGAAATGTGAGGAAATACAGTTTTATTATTTTGGTTGGTGGTGCTTTTTTTTGTGATGGCCCTAGCAAACTAATAACACTTTACACACAGTGATAAGATTGCCTTATTATTACAACAAAAAATCCCTTCCAAATAAATTCCAGTAACATCTATAACAAGTCCTCTACATAAGCTTTTTCCAGGTTGATTCATGTAATGGACCATTGATTTATTTTTCTAACTATACTGAATCCTCAAGTTAGATCCAAGCTGAGTTTTTCATAGAAAGAATAAAACAAGAATTGAATTAGTTTAAGCCCATTGGATTTGCAGGAATAAGTTTAACTAGCACTTAAGTGTCTTAAAACAATAATGAAGCTTTTCCCATGTTTTGTTCCAAACTCTCAGGGCTATTTATGAGAAGCAAAGGGACCCAGCTGTCTTTTTTTTTTTTTTAAGAAATTTTTTTTTATTGGTTGTTCACAACATTACAAAGCTCTTGACATATCATATTTCATACATTAGATTGAAGTGGGTTATGAAGACCCAGCTGTCTTTGATGGGCATTTCTGTACATTCGTGAATGTGTGTGTGATGTTTTATATTTTACAAAGTACTAATGATCCATTATCCCACTTGATATTCATACCCACACCAACACTGAGATGAACCAAGGCAGAAGGTGTATCTTTTTATTTAATGATGAGGAAACTAAAACTCAGAGTAGTTGCTTGTTCAATATCACACAGCTAGGAGGATCATCATGGAGGAGACCCTGCCGTATGCTGACTAAACCAATTTTCTTTTCCTCTTAGACCAGATGCAGTCTGGTCTTACTGGCCAAATCCAGCCTGTGCCCATTGTGGTAAAGTCTTGTGGGAATACACTCATATCAATTCATTTTCATCTTGCCAGAGACTACTCCCCTGCTTCAGCAACAGAGCTGAGTGGTTGAAACAGACAGAAACTGACCACATAGCCTGGAAAGGCTGAATAATTTACTATTTAATCCTTTATGGAAAAAGCACGGGTCATTGTCCTAGACATTCAACTACACAGCACTTTCCTAAAACTTCCTTTATAACCTAGGAGCCCTCTTTTCTCTCCTCTGAGGCTAAATGCAGAAGACCCTGTGGAGGAATGTAAGACCTTAACAGAAAGCAGCCACTTGATGGAACTCAGTGTAGATGGCAGGGGGCAGAGTCCCAGAGCTACACAGCAACTGGCCTAGGCCCTGCATGAGAAATAAACCTTAATTGTATTAAGTCTCTGAGGTTTGAGGGTTTTAGCAATTCATCCTAAAACAATAGCAGAAATTGCATCTTTTTAGTCAAAATCCAGAGTTGTTCTTCCTGTTAAACTGGACAAAGTAGTTATCAACTAAAAAGAGTAAGGAACCAAGAACAGAGCCCGAGCCCAGAATGTCATTACATTGGCTCTCAGAACAAGTGGCCTTAGAGCAGGGGTGGCAGGTAGGTTTTATCTCCCCTTCCTATTCTGCCAGTGGGCAGTGGATGGCTTAACTGCTGTGCTGACGAAGTGTCTGAAGCCACCTCTGGGATCCAATGGAAGCCGTGGCAGCCGTTACCAACACCTACTCAGGAGCGAGGAGTGGATTCTGCCATCCACACCTCTGAGAGCTGAACCATCAGATACACAGCTATTGTTAACAAAAGTAAAAGCATGTAGTAAGCACCAATATCAAATGATTTGGCATGGTGGGGGTAGAAGTGGGACAAAGGAGATGTTTCACTGAGAACATTAAAATATTTAAATATAAAAAAATGTAAAACCACATACACTGAATTTTACCACATAATCAATGCTAGGCTTCATACCAGAAATTTGGTCACATCTTTCTTTCATAAAGAATAACAAGTACCTTTCAAGATATTCAATTCACCAAAGCCACTTATTTTTTTACACAGGGACATCTCAACCAGCTTTCCTTGTAAATAGAAAGGCTTATTGTTGTTATTTTTATTTTTATAATTTACTCTCCTAAGTTTTTCTTCATTTAGTTAGGAAAATCTAGGAAGGGAAATTCTCGAGGAAAAAAAAAACCAATCCATTTGATCTGGAATAATACAGAGTTGGAAAAAAGAAAACAAATGATGTTTATGTCTTCTGCAACTTGTAGTTATTGTGCAAACCAAGGAACTCAAAACTCTGCTCAAGTCTTCTGGTTTTTTTCCAGCTTTCTTCCCTGAATGACCACGACATCCTCAAAAATACAGTCTGTTCTGAAGTTTCACTCTGTCTTTCGTGAGTATTTACTTTTAAGACAATTACACTGAGTAGAAATGGGATCAGAATATACTAGTTTTTCCCTGCCCTCCCTTCCCTTATTTTGGTAACACCATTGTAGGTTACTCTCTTATTGCTGAAAAAATTTCCATCCTCTTTTCTACTATATCATTTTTATGTATTTATTAGGTTGCTTACAGGTACTGCAGCACCAGGAAAAGGTTTGTGAACCATTCGGTAAGTGGTTCCTGCTTGAATGAATTACCCAGCTTTCATGAACAGCCATGCAGAAGCAAAGCAGGCAGAAAAAATAATGAAGACATTCGTACCATAGCACTCTCTCCAGCTATGAGCTTCCTACAACCATGCAATTTCCCCACGAGGGAAGACAAGATTGCACTGTCATTAGAATAGGTAATCATTAGATTTATCTTTTATATAATTTGTAGCATCTTAAACTATTCTATGTAGTCTCATTACTGCCAAGAGTCCTCTTTAACTGAGATGATAAGTAAGTAAAGTAGAAATTACACACCAACAAGAATCTGGAATATGTTGTTTTAGTGTATGTCTGAGAGCTCCCTTCAGCAAACCTAATCTGCACAGCAGTTACCATTATTTCTACCTCAATGAGCATCTCCTAATTGCTGTGTTATTGCTTGTGAAGAAAATATATTATTAAAGTCCACAACTCATGACTTGTTGCACATCTACCCATAAAAAAACTTTCATCATCTTTTAATCATTCCAAATTGGATGATCAGCAGAAGGATTTTTCTCCTCCTCTCCTGAATACCCCCGTTCATTACCGTTACCTAATGTCAATGTATGCTTCTAGCAGTCGAGATGCATTCATAATTTATTCAGAGACCTGAAGATTTTATTAAACCAAATCTATTTAATTCTCCATGAATCAGCTCAAGATGATTTGGGTAGCTTTTTGTAATGAACAACAATTAGAAACTCCAAGGACTCAGAACCTGCATTTAGTTGTTAATGTTTTATGTTCTGCTGTTGGTCTGCTGCCAGATAATGATCCACAGAGCATTAAAATTTTGTATTAATATTATCTTTACAAATGCAATATTGCTCAGTGGAAGATGAGGTTTCCATAGGCTTCTTCTGTGTTAGGTGGTTGTTAACTTTTTAAATATTAGATAGATTTTTTGAGGCTGAGAATTAAAACCTCACAACCCTCATTCCTCTTTCTCATTGGACAATCTAGAATGGATCAGTCATGTTGGTCAAGGCGAATCAACACAGCCTTGTGGTCTGAGTGAATTTAAGAAGGGCAAGCAATTTGAAAAACAGAATAGATTTCATCCTTCATTAATCAAATAATACCTTCCTTAATGACTGAAACAATCTGGGCCATGGACCATACCGAAGTATTGATCAATTATATGGACTGATAGATTCTTCCAGGAGGGGTGAGTTAGTATAGTTTTTCTCATTTGTAGCAGGTATTTAGAATGATGGTCTTTAAAAGTCAGTAGACTTATTCTCACACATCTAATTCCAACAAGTATTGTCATACACAATGATGCTTTCATCAAAGATGGACCATATGTATAAAAGTGTTCCCATAAAATTATAATATATGGGGACACCACCGCAGTCTTAGTTTGTATAAGTGCATTTACAAAGTTCACACAATAACAAAATCAACTACCAATGCGTTTCCCTGAACTTCTCACTGTTGTTAAGCAACATGTATGGTATTTGTTTTTTTCTAGGACCATTCTAATGACCTGTTTAAACTCAAATAAACTTAAAATAGTTTATAAATTGAAAAGCATAGGTAACCAAAGTTGCCTTTGACTACATGTTCTACTTTGGAAAGGTTATACCTACTGTGGTAAAAGACTAGGCTGTACTGATTTGAATAATTGCACTGGCTGTATTTAGGTGGTGAGGTTGGTCATATTAGCTAAGTCATCCAGTACAGTTATCCAAGTTAGTGGCCCATTCTTGTCCCAAAGACTTCAAAGGAATGGATCCCTTCCATTTTCCATGAGCTTCTGGATAACTCTGGCTTAGAAATGGGTGGTGGACACGTGCCAACTTTTACCTACCAAGAACCTGGTCAACCCAGATTGGCTTTATTCCAAAAATTTAAGTTCTTTAAAAGTAACTCCAACTTTTGAGAAGAAGATCACTCCAGGTTAGAAAAGCAAGGGTGGAAGCCCTGCAGTCTTTCCTGTGTTCTCTCTTGCTTTAGTGTCTTACCTTAAGCTTTTTCCAAATGTCACAAAAAGAGACAAATACAAGGACTCTGAATTTTCCACAAATAGAATATTGAAGACATCTTCTATATCGATAGAGCGTATGGAGGTTAAAAGGATAAGATTTGTAATCAGCTTACCAGATTCAGAGTCTGGTTCAACCGTGTACCAGTTGGATGACCTTGTGCAATATTTGGCTTCAATGTCCTCATCTGCTGAGGAATGAGCATAGCCATAATTCCTATGTCCTAGACTTCTTGAGGGGATTAAATGTGTTATCGAAATAAGACCCTTAAGAGAGTACCTAGTAAGAAAGAAGCGCTCCATAAATGGTGCTCATTGTTCATTCAATGGACAGACACTCATTGGCTGTCCACTATATTTTAGACATTGTTGAGGTCCTGAAGATTTAGAAAAATCAACAGAACACCTGTCTTCTTTGATTCATTTTAAAAATAGGCAAATGATAAGCAAACTACATAGCATAAAATTGACATCTTATAAAATGGCTTCAGTGCCATGAAAATAGATTAAAATGGTAGAAATATGACAAATGTTGAAGTTGTAATTTTGAATATGGAGAGAAAAGACCTTAGTGAGAAAATAATTTTTACTGCAATCCTGATGGATATAAAGGAGTGAATCAAAAAGGATCCTCAGAGGAAGACGGATTTGTACCAAGGAAATGGCAAGTGCAAAAGCCCGGAGGCAGAGCATGCTTGATGTGTTCTAGAAATAGTGCAATAAATGTTAGCTGTAGTGTCTTAGATACGTTTACACTCTTAAGTCTTTTTAAGAGAAAAGACCAGTCCTATTACTTCTTTTCACCTCTCATTAGGCTTGGCTCAGTACCAGGTAGAGAGCAGAAGAGTATTACTTATAATAAATTGCTGACTCTGCCTCATGACAGAGTGACACTATTTGTTTTTAAAAGTTCTATGTCAGACCTACAGAATTTTTGAGGTTATGTCCCTGGACTCTGCATTATAATAAGTGCTTCAGGTATTATTGGTAAAAAAAAAAAAAAACATGTTATTCTAATTGATTTCTTTTTATTTCTACACAGACCTGTGAGTCTGCATTACTCCAGTCCAGCCTTGCAGCTGCCCTTATAGACAGATGAACTTGGAATCTACTTTGGAGAGAGATGCAGCATTTGATAAAAGCCAGAAAGCATGCTGGCATACATTTACATTGGATGAAATACCAATTCCATTTAGCTACAGTATGAAATGCTTCTTTTATTTGCATGGGAGATCAACCATATAAGGCATAATAACTTCTTTCAAAAGTTCATTGCTAGTCCCATACTAGCTTCTCCCAGCAGGGATGGCTGGCAGCTCTTCATGCAGTAAGTGGAAAGCCATAGTCTGTCAAAGCATCAAGCACTAATGAAATAAACAAAAACTTTCCTTACCTGAGGCAGGTGCCAAAGCCTGCTACTCTAAGTGCCCCCACTGGACACAATTTAGATTTGCTTTCAAATGTTAAAAACAAATAGGTTCTCCTAAGTGCAATTAAAACTAAGCCACACGCCGAATCTATTGATACTGATGGAGCTATTTGGATTCCAAGGTTCTTAAGAACTGTTCCTAAGAATATCACATAATTTGGTAATTATTGTTTTATGCTAATATATGACAAGGAATTTCAAAAAAACAGTCATGAGCTTCCTAGACTTTTTTAATAATCTTGAATCAATAGTATTTCTCCAAAGAACAAAGTAGTTACCATGCCATTATAGCGCAGTATGATTTAATTTAAATGATTAAATATACTGTTTTAATAAGATGTATTTCCACATTAGAAATACTTTACATCCCCTTACATTCATTAGCTCCCTCTCCCTACCCAGGAATAAAGGCCTAATTCCCAATCATGACAATTATTTTACTATTTCTTTTGACTTTAGGGTTGTATGGGAGAGGTTTTATTCTGCTTAGTTATTCAGGACAATTTGAAAAGGCCCCCTACTCACAAATACCTACAGTTCTTATGATAAAAATTTTACATTGTGGGAAAATTTTTATGGCAGGATAAAAGAAGATACTGATAGTAAGTATGCCAGGACAACAGGCTTAATCCAAAATTGTCTCCATTAAACCAGAAAGTACAGTCATCCTACCTAAAGGCATCCTAAAGAAATAAACATCAAAATAGTAAATTCAGAAATGTTTTCACAATATTGCTCATAATATCTGAAAAAGGCCAATTATGTATTCCAGGCCCACATTAGGACCCATGATTAGAAGAGAAGATGAAAGTCCATTAATCTGGTCAAGAGAGAACCTAGTCTATGGGATGAGGCACTTTAACATGGTGGAACATGGTAGAAGACAATTGGCAATCAAAAAGCATACAAAATCATCAGATTCCTAAGCCTAACAAAGAATGGTTAAAAGAATGTTTAGGAACAGTGGCCCATGAACAAGAGAGAAGAAAAAACATAAGACAGATTTTATCTACTGTCTCTTTCCCCAAATGGATAAACTCCAGGTATTTTCCATATTCTTCCCCTGGTCTTTCACCTCAACATTTTCGCTTTCCACCCAGTCTCCTCATTCCCTCTTAGGTTCCCAAATCCTAAGTAATTGCTGCAGATAACATCACTCAAACCCAGATATGACAAATATCTTTGCTCCCAAACCCAGGATGGACCATTGAGCAGAATGAGCCTCATAATCATTCTCAACATACAATTCAAGCAGCCACTAATGATTTATTATTATTGACTGGTGAGATGAAAATTATTTATTCATGACTTTAACACTAGCCCAAAGTAATATCATGACAAATTCTATTGTCTATGCCACCCAGTTACAGAAACCAAATATTACATTGTGTTATAAGAATGGATCATAATTTTGTTAACAAATTCCCTATGAACACAGAGTTGCTTCTAGTTTTGTTAACATTATAAGGAACTTTGCAATGGACATATTACTAAAATATCATAAAAATATAAAATGTATAAGATCAGATAGTTGAGACTCTTTTGCTCATTAACACAAAGCCTGGCACTTTGTAAATGCTTAATGAGGCTTTCATGATTGACTGACTGATAAAGGAAAAGACCTTCAAGAAACACTGCCATCTAATAAATAACCTAATGGACAGGTCACAGATGAGAAGATAATTTTGCTTATAATGAATTATAAAATGATACAGAGAAGAAGAGGAGAACTAGGTTTAAGCTGGACCATAGATGATTAGGAATTTAACAGAATAGGAAAATATGAAGCAAGCATTCAAAATAAAACAACAGTAGGAAATAAGAATAAAGAGGTAGAAGCACACTGGCTTTTGAAAAAAAATGGGATTCAGTATAGTATACATTTTGAGGTAATAATGTAAAATGTAGAAGAATAATAGTTTAAGAACTAAGTTTTGGGCTGGGGCTGGGGCTCAGAGGTAGAGCACTTGCCTCGCATGTGCAAGACCCTGGGTTTGATCCTCCACATAAAAATAAATAAGGGAAATAAAGGTATTGTGTCTGACTACAACTAAAAAATAAATATTAAAAATAAGAACTAAGTTTTGAAAAAATCTTGTAGGCTTGCTTAGAAACTTGGACTTAACCTTAATAAGAAAGAGAGATGGACAGAGGAGGAAAGCTGCTTAGATAGAGTTATTATGTTTCTAACATTTTTTCCTTATGATTCAACAGGCAAGTGTGTTAAGACATTTGTTTGAGAATATGTGCAACAAAATTTATTATAATATTAAAAATTCTAAATAACATAAATGACCATTAAAGGGATAAAGACAAATGAATGATGGTCCATACACAAAATGTAACCACGAAAAATGATGATGAAGATTTTTATTTATTGGTATGATAAAAATATCCTTACCATATATTAAGGGGAAAAAAAGGTCTCAAAATATGCAGAGCATGATTTCTGTTTGGTTGTGTGTTACTTTAGGTGATATATGCATAAAAAGAGTCTGGAAGGATACATACTAAAATATTAGCATGACTATTTCTAGATAGTGTAATTATAGGAAGATTATACTGAATCTTTACTGTTTCCAGATACATACATATATATAAACATATACATACACACATATATATACTTTTGCAATATATGTGCATTAATTTTATAATTGAAGAACATTATTTTAAAATAAATTAATTTTCTTGATAAGTTTATTTACCAAATAAGATTTACTTCATCTTTACCTTTGTTTCTATGTCTCTCTGTTCCTCTCTTTCTCTCTGTAAGGTCATAAATATCTACATCTGTCTTCATGGTCATCTTCCCCCTGGCTAGGAACACTTAAGCTCAATTTACTTAATTGTTCCTAAATGCCTGAATAGTGTTGCAAGAAGCTTGGCAAGAAAGTAGTTTTTGACATGCTGAATAATAATCACGATTATGGAATTATGCATCTAACTGAAGCCTCGTAAGTATATTAAATGAGGAAAAGAAGTCACTAAAGGCCGTGAGGCATTGTAAAGACACAGGAAGGAAAGAGAAAGGTGGTCTGAATAGGGGTATAATAGAACTGAGCAATCAGGGTGTGAAAGAGACCTTCAGAACTCAACAATGATTGTGTAAAACTGCAATCATTATAGCCTGCATCAGAAAACAAGGAGAATCCTATTTGCCAGAGAGCATTAAGTATCAACTGTGCAGGGACCAATTAAATTCTATACAAAGACAAATGTAAATTCAAGCCATAAACTGGGTACATGTACAAGAAAAGCATTCTGCACAGCTCTGAAGACATAGCTGAAATAAAAATTCTGGAGGAAGAAAACATAAAAATACCAGATGTAAGTGATAAAATAGATGTGAATAATTCTTACCCAGAGAGCAACAGCAAAAAAAAAAAAGCAAGACATTAGGGAATATGTACATACTCTCATTTTAAGCTTTTAAAAATATAATAATTATAACAATATTATGTTGTTATATAATATTTATACCAGCAAAAGTCACTTATAGTTTACTACTATATCCTCAGTGAATAGAATAGTGTTGGAAACATAGCAAATATTCAATAAATGTTTATTATTTTTTATTAATTTAGAAGGAAATTATGTACTTGATTTAGACAAATAGTGAAATCAGAGAAATCAAAAATAATGATTCTGGTCAAATACATTAAACTATTCACAATATAAATATGAAATGTGAATAACTGAGAAGCCATTTACATTTTATGCTGAAAAGCAATAATCTTGGAGGGCCTTCCTATGTCCAGCACTCTATAATATTGGGCAGAAGACAGCTGAAAAGACTGGGATTGGAAACCAAGCATTGGTCACTCAACATTGTGACCTTGAATGAGAAAATTATTTGACCTCTTGTTATTGAGACTTCTTATATGAAGTTTTGATATTCAAACCAAATTTATATTATAACTTGCTAAACTTCTAAATGAGTAAAAGGTGGTCTGAACAGGGGTATAACCAACTGAGCAATTATGATGGAAAAGAGATCAGAACTCTGTTCAGAATGATGTTGGCCTTGGGTTTGTCTTAGATAGCTTTTACGATGTTGAGCTATGTTCCTTCTATCACTAGTTTTCCAGTGTTGTAAACATGAATGGTTTCTATATTGTGTCAAATGCTTTTTCTGCAACTATTGAGATAATCATGGGGTTCTTGTCTTTAAGTCTATTTATGTGATATATTTATTGATTTCCATATGTTGAACCAACCTTGCATCCCTGGGATAAAGCCCACTTGATCATGGTACACTATCTTTTTAATGTGTTTTTGTATGTGATTTACCAATATTTTATTAAGAATTTTTGTATCTATGTTCATCGAGGATATTAGTCTGAAGTTTTCTTTTGGTATTAGGGAGATACTAAATCATAGAATGATTTTTCAAGAGTTCCCTTCTTTTCCATTTTACGGAATAATTTGAAGAGGATTGGTATTAGTTCTTCTTTAAAGACCTAGTAAAATTCATCTGAGAATCCATCTGGTCCTGGACTTTTCTTTGTTTGTAGGGTTTTGATATATGACAAACCCAAGGCCAACATCATTCTAAATGGAGAAAAACTGAACAAATTTCCTCTAAAAACAGAAACAAGACAAGGATGCCAGCTTTCACCACTTCTATTCAACATAGTCCTTGAAACACTAGCCAGAGCAATTAGACAAAAAAAAAAAAGAAATTAAAAGGATATGAATAGGAAAAGAAGAGCTCAAACTATCTCTGTTGCTGAGAACATAATTTTATATTTAGAAGACCCAAGAAACTCTACCAGTAAATTTCTAGAACTTATAAATGAATTCAGCAAAGTATCAGGATAAAAAATTAACACCCATGAATGAATTGCATTCCTATCTCCAACAATAAATCATCTGAAAGAGAAATTATAAAAAACTATCCCATTCACAATAGCCTCAAAAAAAACTACCTAGGAATCAATCTAAACAAAAGACATGAGGTATCTCTACAATAAAATCTACAGAACACTAAAGAGAGAAATTGAGGAAGACCTTAGAAGATGGAAAGACCTCCATGTTCTTGGATAGGCAGAATCAATATTGTCAAATGGCCATACTACAAAAGTGCTATACAAATTCAATGCAATTTCCATCAAAATACTAATTACATTCTTCACAGAAATACAAAAAGATGCCATGAAAAATAAGAGGCCCAGAATGGCTAAAGCAATCCTTAGCAATAAATAAAAAGCAGGAGACATCACAATATCAGATCATAAATTATACTACTCAGCTATAGTATCAAAAACAGCATGGTATTGTCACCAAAATAGACAAGAAGATCAATGGAACAGAATGAAGACACAGAGGCAAACCCACATAAATACAGTTACCTCATACTAGAAAAAGATGCCAAAAACATACACACACACACACACTGGAGGAAAGATAGCCTTTTCAATAAATGGTGCTGGGAAAACTGGAAATCCATATGTAATGGAATAAGTGTCAACTCCTGTCTCTCATCCTGCACAATAAACAACTCTAAGGTGATCAAAGTCCTAAGAATTAGACCAGAAACTCTGCATATACTAGAAGAAAATTTAGGTCCAACACTTTGACATATTGACACAGGAAATGACATCCTAAACAAGACTTCTAATGCACAAGAAATAAAATAAAAAATCAATAAATGGGATGGCACCAACTAAAACACTTCTTCACAGAAAAAGAAACAAGAATGTTAAGAGAGAGCCTACAGAATGGGAGAAAACCTTTGCCACATGTACCTCAGATAGTGTGTTAATTTCCAGGATATACAAAGAACTCAAATAACACTAAAAACAAATAACTCCATCAATAAATGGCAAAGGAACTCAACTGACTATTCTCAAAAGAAGCAATACAAATGATCAATAAATATATGAAAAAATGTTCAACATCTTTAGCCATCAGAGAAATGCAAAATAAAACGCCATCGAGATTTCATCTCACTCCAGTCCGAACGGCTATGATCAAGAATACAAGTAACAACAAATATTGGTGAGCATGTGGGGAAAAGAGAATGTTCATACATTGATGGTGGCACTGAAAATTGATGCAACCCCTCTGGAAAACAGTATGGAAAGTCTGAAAGAAAGAAAGAAAGAAAGAAAGAAAGAAAGAAAGAAAGAAAGAAAGAAAGAAAGAAAGAAAGAAAGAAAGGAAGGAAGGAAGGAAACCATCATTTGATCCAGTTATCCCATTCCACTCCTTGTCATATATCCAAAAGATTTAAAGTCGACATACTACAGTGACACAGCCACAACATTTATAGCAACAAAATTCCAATAACTAAGCTATGGAACCAACCTAGATACCCATCAACGGATGAATGGATAAAGAAATTGTGGTATCTATACACAATGGAATATTACTCAGTCACAAAGATGAATGACCTTATAACATTTTCAGTAAATGAGTGGATTTGAAGACTATCATGCTAAGTGAAATAAACCAACCCCCCCCAAAACAAAGGTTGGATGTTTTTGCTGTATGTGGAAGCTAAACCACAATAAAGGATGGGAGGGGAAGAAGACTTCAGTTTATTAGATGACGGAGAACCAAAGGAAGGGAGGGAAGATAGGAATAGGAAAGACAGTAGAATAAATCTAACATAATTTCCTATGTACATATATGAAAATCCCTAAGTGAATCCCCAACTCATGCCCACCCACAATAATGGGTTCCTAATTAGAATAATATATATTCCATGCCTGTATAATTTTTTTTTATCAAAGTGGATTCTATTGTCATGTATAACTAAGAAGAATCAATTTTTAAAAAACTCAAAAATGATTATGTAAAACTGCAATCATTTGTATAAAAGATGATGAGGAAGGGTACCTCCTTTACCATATTGAACATGATAATATATTACTAAATATTTACTATATTTACCTCCTTTACTATATTTGACTCAATAAAGGCCTTAGAAACTGAGGGGTGGACAAAAAGAAATTTAGTGGTTGCACTCAGTCAAGCACATTACAAACATTATCTCTTCTCTTTCAAGTATTACCAGTATCCTAATTTTATGGATGAAGAACTTAAGCTCAAAGAGGTGCAGTGACTCACTCAAGGTCATGCACAAACTGGTGAGTCATTAAATTAGTATTAAACAGTTTAATGCCAATTAAAACTGTATTATGATGTCATATTAATTAATTACATCCTCAATAGCCCTGTTTCCAAATAAGGTTACAGTCTGAAGTACCAGGCATTGGACTTCAACATATCTTTTGTTGGGGAGGGGGGTCACCATTTAACCCATAATGAATGGGTACCCTAAAAAAAGTCAGGTTATTGAAAGAGAACCCAATGAATCATATATTATAAAATGAGCCATTTTATAAATTAGAGCCACAAGGAAAGAAATATCTGCAGCAATCCAAACTTCTGTCAGTAGCCATCAATCCACAAAAGTAAATATTTGTAGAGGCATGATTAAGAAGAAAATAAAAAAATGAAAGTAGCATCCAGAACAGCTCCTAATTGCATTCACTCTATGTAAAAAGCATCCCCAAAGTTAATAACTGTAGAAGTCATTGGGGCTTCGTTTGTATTCAAATAAGCAGTTTAATTACAACAGGAAATAGGGCTCTAACTCTGTACATCTACCCACATACCAATCATCCCAAATATTCGTTCCAGAGAATTGAAATCTGGAGGAGAAAGAACCCCTCATTCTGTCATCAATAGCTGCTGGTATCAGTGAAGCATAAAGGCGCCCAAGCGCAGGAAGGCGAGTGGTAGGAGGAGAAGGTTGTCGTTACCCAGCAGTATGGATTGTGTTATTGTGTCTGACCCTGAGTTCTGCATGGTCACCCACCTCTGCATCAAGTACCCAGGGGATAATTCATCATAAATGAAAATGTTCTTGGTAAAGGTGGGGGAGGAGTCAGTGGTCATGGCTAGAGCGGGGATTTATGGCATTATAATAAGTTAATTAACTGCTGCACTCATTGCGTTTTAAAGAATGAGGATAGCATCCAAAAGCACGGGCTTATTAGGAAAGCTATCTTAAGGCATACGAAGTGCTTGTTAGGGAAGGTGTCTTAAGATGAATTAAAATATAGAGTTTTATGAGGTCTAGGCCTACACATTAATCATAAGAACTAGAATATTACAGGCTAATGGTGCCATAAAGATCTGATTGGATTACATTTGTAGGCATGTGCTGAAATTGCCAGTTCAGAAATATTCAGGCAGTACTGATAGGAATAAGTTAATGTCATTGTAAAATAACCCGTCCACACCTGAGTATTTGAAGACTCTGATACTGGTGACTATAGTTTAATAAACAGGGAGATCTTCATAAATTGTTTTTAAGTTGTTTCAATTATAAAAATGTTGCAAAACTTTATCCAAAATGATTTTATAAAAACTATGATACACAAAAAAGCAGAGTGAAAATGCTCAGAGAATATATACAATTGAAAAATCTAAGCAAGACAAAAGGATAAAAAATTTTCACAAACACGATTTTTTAAATGAAAAATAGAAAATGTTAAGAGTTCAACATGGTTGTATATTAGCAAATTTCAAATATCAATTAATTTAATGCTTTGTGTAAATGAAAATATATCAAAATTACCACAACAGGTTAAAAAGTAAAATAAGTTGAGAAAGTTACCCAAAAGCCACATCATATTTCTAGAAAAGAAACTCAGTGCCAATAATGGACTTACTAATAAATGCCTTCAAATTCCTTCAGACTTTGAAGGAACAAATCTTTCCTTTCATAGGACCTATTTCAGAAAATAGAAAAATATTTAAAATGATCCAGGTAATTCTAAGAATCTTAACCTTAATTTTTACATATCTACTTGAATTGCTGAAAAAACGCACCTAAAATATCAATATGTATATAAATATTTAAATAAAATATCAGCAACTAACTCAAAAACATAGTAAAAGTTAATCTTATACTTTTAATCAAATAGTTTTTTGTACTCAGAAAGAGCATAAAATTAGAAAATCTATTAATATTATATTATTAATAGATTTATATTTCAATCAAATAAGTTTAAAAGGTAATCATTTCAACAGTAGCATATTTTCAAATTTTAAAGATACCTAGTTAAAACCATGAGCCAACATTTTACTTATAGTGACAAAATAAATAACCTTCAGGAGATTATTATAATACAAATATTTTAAATTACTAGTCTTTTTGGTAGTGATATTATTCATAACAATATTGCCCAATATTTACTGAGTTCTTATGCTGGGCAGTGGCCAACAATTATACATGATATTCATGTAATATTATTTCAAGAGTTCTTAAGGCATAAAACACAAACAAAATTACAAACATGAGGAAAGAAGAGATGGAATATGATTATTTAGAGGAAATTTGGTTTTAGAACATAAAAAAGTAATAATATGAAAAGCTATTAAAATTGAATAAAATTGCTGTCATAACCAGAAAAAAAAGACATTTCTATTTCTCCACATCCTCAAAAGTATTTGTTTTATTTTTATAATAACTGAAGGGAGATGATATCTTATTGTAGTTTTGATTTACATTTTCCTGATGACTAATGATATTGAGCATTTTTTTTCATATATTAGCCATCTGCATTTCTTCTTTTGAGTGCATTTACTATAATTCTAAGTTAAATCCCAATGAAATTTCCCTGAAATTGACCCAATAGTTCTAAAATTGATTTGAAAGTATAAAATATAATGCAATATATATAATAATAATATGTAATATAATAACTTTGTTGGAAAGTATATGAAAAAGCAGATAAATCAAAATATACCTCCTTCCACGGATACAGTCAGTATTGGGGTAGACCTAGATGACCTTTCCTAAAAGGTAGAACTTTCTGGAAAAATAATCATTGTTTACTTCGAAGAGGAAAAAAAATAGTCTGTTTTAAGCCTCTAAAGAAGAATTTTCTAAAGCAAATGTTAAATGGAAGAGAGAAAAGGATCAAGAAAGAGAGGAAAAAGCAGTAGAAGGCATTTGTAATTTGTAAGAATTATAGGAAGGAAGGATGGGAGAAAGGGAGACAGGGAGAAAACTAAAACCACAGCAAAGTAAAACAGATTTAACTACTTAATAACTAAAGGGGAAAAGTGCTTCAGAAAAATAAAAGCAGATTCAAAGACTAAAAATTTAGGAAGAAATGTTAGAAAATGAATCAACTCAGAGGGCTAATGAGTTCACACACACTGAAGCACTTTCCCTAGGATAAATGGGAGCCTAGAGGCCAAACCCAGAGGACTAAGCTCCAGGGCTACAAGGCCCAGGCGGGACAAGGCAGAGGCAGAGGCACAGGCAGGGCGCATGCATAGAGCAGCCAGACGGTGTGGGGAGGCCCAGCAGTGTCCTCATGCTGAATAGTGGCCAGATGTATGTCGTCTCTACTCTTTACAGGAGAAACAAAAAAAAATCACATTTTAAAAATGCTGACCAAATGGTTCAAGAATGTCCTGGCAAAGCAAAGCACACACAGGGAGTCATACATCATATAATCAGCAATCCCTAAATGACTTTAACAGAAAACTAATAGGAAAACACTATAAATAAAATACATTAAAATATTTTGAGGATCAACTCCTACTCATCTTGTTTGTGGAGTTAGTCACGTGGTATTCATCTACATCAGGGAATCTTGAGAATCTAAGAAATTTCAAAAATGAGGAAGGAGCAGGAAAGGAAGCCAGCCTGTGTTTGCTGTCTGTGTTAACATCCACAGCTCAGCATCTCCCCACTGGGCCTGCCGAGAGCATCCCTGTGCTGTAGCTACCCTCATTGACACACAGCCCCTCAAACACATCCTTTCATTCCTGCTGCTGTATAGTCCTGGAATCTGGAACATTCTCTATTACTCAGGGACACTTGGCCACTGAGCCACATCCCCAGCCCTATTTTGTATTTTATTTAGAGACAGGATCTCACTGAGTCGCTTAGTGTCTCGCTTTTGCTGAGGCTGGCTCTGAACTCTCACCTTCCTGCCTCAGCCTCCCGAGCTGCTGGGATTATGTTCTCTATTCTTTCTACCTGGGGTTTTATAGAGGAATAACATTTCAACTAAGCTTTAAAGAGTAAGTGAGATTTTCTTCATGCACATTTCTCTATTCTTGATGAAGAAAAACCTCACTTACTCTTCAAAGCTTAGTTCAAAGCCTATTCCTCTATAAAACCCCAGGTAGAATCAACCTCAAAATCAACATACCTATTGGGGATCTGCTGTTTCAGACAGTAGGGGCAGAAACAGAAGAGGGATAGAATCATTTCTGCCTTCACAGAGCTTATACTCTGCTCTGTCACAGCACTTGTTTCCTGTGATAGTGTGCTTAACATGTTCCTAGTTAGAGTTAGGATAGGTATTGGAAGTTATTTACCTCCCTGGTCAGACTGTGAGCTCCTTGAGAGAATGAACGTGTCTCCCCATAAATCCAGTTGCTCCTGTGGTCCATACCTTTTATTGCCTACAATTTCAGGGTTTATAAATAGTTGTGTATATATTAGAAATTCCATATATGCTTGTGAAATGTGGGAAGGGAGATATCCTGTTATAAAAGGCCTCCCTGACTATGAAATCTTAAACTTTCTGTTAAAAGTAAACTCAAAGTAGGGTAAAATTTGTAAAGGTAATTTAGGAGTCAAAACTATTCATCACAATTTCCTAGCGCTCCGTGCTACACCGCAACATTCTGCTCTCCCTAAAGAAGTGACAAAAACACTGAAACATTAATCAGTCCAGATATCTGCTAATCACTCTTACAGTTAATTTGAGCAACAGAGAAAGAAGTCAGTATTCTTAAATTAACCCTGCAGAGACTTATTAGCATAGACACACAACACAAATCCATTTAGACATCTGGAGTTCTGTACAGTAACTACACCCAAAACACAAGTATATGGGCCTGGTCCTCTTAAAGCATCTGCAAAATAATTTCTTCTTTATCAAACCATGAGAGATTTATAATACAGGAATTATCCTGGGTTGCCATGGCTAGGAACTATAGTTTGGGCTAGGAAAAAAAATAGTTAACTCAAGATAGGAAGCAAAGGTGCAGAATTTATAACTACAGGCAATGCTGCTCAAGTTATGAGTTCCCAGGGTGCCTCTGTAGGGCTTGTAATTCACAAGCTTTCCTGTGACTGGATGTCTATCTCTCTCAGTGGGCTGAAGTTGTCCAAGGGTGAGAAAACACACATATGCCTTGTAGTATCTTGAACACTGACTTGCACTTGAGTATTACATTTTATCACATAAGGCAGAATACAAACATTTTATATTTGAGAAGCATAACATGCCAATATTATGATGATTTAATGCTTGACATTTAAATCATCTGCATCCATTATAATCCCCAATTTAAAAATAAAACAGGTTTAAAAGAAGAAAGAAGTCAGAGAACTTAAGTAGTGTGAAAGCCAGTAAATGGGTTTCTTTCTTAGGCCAGAATCGTTTTATCTGTGGATCACCCTAAAAAGATGAACTAAGACTGATATACCATGAGCAATCTAATATGCTGAATACTGCAACTATCAGGAGTCACACAAAAAAAATCTAAGTTACTTCTTCTGAAATATTGACTGAATGTAGTAAAGTGGTCAAAGACAAGAACTGGCTCATTGTGGGGATCCATAACTCATAATAGACATTATTCACTGATTCTTTTATCAAATATCTTTGAGCACTGATATTTAAGAAGATAAAGAGCCACCAGTAGAGTTATGAATGCACATACGACATTGTTCCTGTCCCCAAGAAAGCTATAATCTTAAAGAAGAAACAGGGTGGACATAGTTGGAGTACCAACTTTTGTGAGCCAGAGTATTTACAAAGAACCATCCACATTTATTTTCGACTTCTTTGTGTTAGAAGCTTGTACCAGAGAAGTGGCTAACATTGTTCATCATGAAGTATTTGAAGAATATACAAACATTATCTTGTTCCTCTCTTTTATGTTAAAAAAAAGAAATTCCAAAAAGTTCCTTGTTCAAAATTACTTTCAATTTAGCAATAAATCTGAGAGAAGAACATATGTTTCTAGCCCTTCATTTTTTTTCTATTAGTACCATGCTCTGAATATTTTAGAGAAATAAGGTATTACCTACATTTGCACAGAAAGTACAAATTGTTTCTTATATTAACACGCCCAACTCTGTTATGTTCTTGCCTTTCAGTTGACTTTTAGCAATTCTAGCTCGGATAGAGTCTAGTGACCTTCCAGAACAAAATGTACACCTCTTTATACATATTTTATAATTTGTTTTAAGTTTTACATTACAAGGTTTCTAAGTTTTTCTCCTGTACCTCTGGTATCCTGATTTTAGTTAATAGCAGTAAAATAAGAAGAGCAAAAAAAAAATAAAATAAAATAACAGGCCTTGATCTAGGCCTGCTTAGTGTACCAAAGAAAAAATGCACCAGGGCTGGAGGCACATGAAAACATGTCAATCAGATGTAATTGCTCTCCAAGAGAAACACTTTTCAGGCAAGTAAAAAAGAATTCATCCTGAACACAAGGCTTTGTAGCAGCGACTAATCTACTAATGACAAGCTCAGTTTGTTATTCTCATACTTGTTTTTCAAGATGAACATTTGATTTGACATGACAGAAAAGGACAATCTGACCAAATCACAGCTCTTAACCATTATAAAAATGATATAGAAGGCATATATCATGTCTATATGCATATGCATAAATAAAGTGATATGTCTTTATGTCATTAATAGTTGTTGGGAATCAAATAGTTTTTAACTACTCTTACGCTTGGTGCAGATAAATATAACTTCAGCACATTAAAGAAAAAGTCTCTACTTTCATGCAAAGTAACTCTTAAAAACATTCAATAGTCCAGATTTGACCTAAAAACAGTTAGGCCTATATTCCAGGGGTAATATTTGAAGACTAAATTTAGCCAGATGTATATAATGACATTTTTAAAATTCTTTCAATGTGCCTTTCCATTATTGCAGAGTCTACTTAATAATCCCTGCCAACAAAGGGCAAAGGGATGTGGAGTCTATTATCAATGCTACATTCACTACCCATAAACTGAAGTACCAAACTTTTAATAGCATCAGATTTGAATATTCACTAGCTAGAAGGCATAAGCCTTTTTTAAAGTGAGCAAACCAAGCAAAACAATGACAACAAAATCTAACACAAGCCTTAGCCAAAAGTCTATTATAATCTCCGCTTAAATTTATTAAATGTGGATGCCACCCATTAATCCTCTGAAATGCCACATGGGGAAAAACCTATACAGTATTTGTGTAGAAAATGCATTTTAAGTTTTGTAATAATTAACTTTCAGCATTAATAAAACCATGCAAATGGAAAGAATACATAAAGTCAGGATGTAAAAGGGACCAGACAGATAAGTTTGTTAGGTACTTTCTTTTCTTCTCTCATCATGTTGCCTCAGTTTACAGAAGAAAGCAACTGAGAGTAAATAGACACTTCAGACCAATCTTTTCACTCCCCTGAGTGCCAGATTGGCTCATAACATTACTTATAACTTGGGGTATAGAGCAGCTACATTTCACAAGTGGTCACTTCATAGTGACCTTCATGGTGACTGGCTCCATTCTCTCTTTTTCTCTTACCATACTCAAGCAATAGAATTCTTCTTGTGTAACTGATTCTTGGTTGTCAGTACAACCTCTAAGAAGCAGTGCAGTCAGCTTTTTTTTTTCCATTTGTACTGTTGATGAGAGCATTTGGTTGGTGTGGTGGTCACTGGCCTGCACTGTTCAGATACTTCTTTGAGAAAGGAAACCAATTTCTGTGATCACTGTCAGCAAATGGCCTCCAATGTGTGCTCCTTTGGGGGATGTCTTAGTCATCCCCAGAATTAAATTAAAGTAAGGTGAGCTTTTGTGTTGTTCAATTAAAATGTCATCCCCAAAACCCACCTTTCCAGGGCAGCCCACACTCCAAAACTGATTAATACAGGAACAGAAAAGTCTGGCAACCTCAGCCCCCACCTCAGGAAAGGTCCATCTCATCTCTAGAACTCTCCATGGAGTCAGCCAAGGATGTCATGGAGCCCCCCACCCTAGCTCAACTTCTCTATGTCCACTCTTGCTTTCTTGCTTTCCCTTCGACCGCTGTGGACCCCATGAGCACTCAATAAACCTTCTGCACACACACTTGGACCTGGAGAATGCTTCCTGGAGAACTCAACCTGAGACAGCAGGGATCTGGCCTTCATTCCAGACATTCTAGATTCTATGGAATAGAATCTCTACTTATAAGGGATGCGGAGGCAGACTCCTGCTGCAGCTTCTTTTTATCAGAGAAGACCTGCACTTGGATGTAATGAGCACATTCTAGCTATTAATAAAAATTGCATTTCACTTCCCTCTTAGTATTGCCATCATGTCATGGCCTACATGTCACTGGGGCAGAATAGGAGTGGGTGATGGAATTTAAACATCAAAATCCCACCCTCTACCCCTTAATAAGGCTTACTCTTAGAGTCAACTGGAAAGATACAGTGTGAGTCTTCAGAAATGTCAAGGCTTCTTCAAATCATTTAAATTTGCCCTCTTGAGATTCTTCATTTCCATGACAACTATAAGGAGAAAGGGTTCGTGAAGTTTGCAAATTCTGAAAAGTTTTGGAGACTGAGGATTTTAAGGAATTAAATTTAATCAAATTAAATTAAGGTGAGCTTTTGTGTGGTTCAATAAAAAAAAAGAATGTGGATATGAAAGAATATCTTTTCTACCCATTCCCATCAAGAGGGCAATAGATATCCAGTTTTTAAAAGACCAGTACTCAGGAAAAGCTTCATTTAGCATGTTAGAACATTACAAGAGCATTCACATTTCAATGCACCACATGGTTCAGAATCTGCAGGCAGAAAAGAGTGATATGAAAGTAATGCATACTCCAAGGGGTGATATCATGCTCTGATATTTAAGTAAACTGCTTCATTTGTGCTGCTTAAGAAAGTTTGACATGTAAATTTCTAAACTTTCCATACATGAAAAATTATACTTCCTTTTCTAATGTTATGAATCTAAAATTCACTATGTACAAAAATAAATAAATAGAAGGAAAAAGCATCCATAACACAACAGGCATAGTAGCCAGGATTCCTTGAATTTTGATCTGAACACCTCATCTAACCACCTGGACATTGTCACCCATCACTAGAGAAAAGTAATGTCTTTGTGAGGCAAATCAGTAACTTTAGCCAGTTTTACAGAAGAGGAAACTAAAATTGGATTTAAATTACTTGCCCAATAAATGACTAACTGGAAGATACTATAAAGTCAGGATCACAAACCCCCATCAATTTACAAACAATTCAGCCTTTTACCTTCTGGAGTTACATTTAAGAAATTTATATTTGTGCTATAAAAGATACCAGCCCAGCTCAAAATTCAGCAAAACATTTTTAAATATATTTTAACAGTTAAAATTTCAGTTCCTTAAAAGAGATTAGATGTTTTGAGGAAATAGTAGAGAAGCATTTTAATTATTCCCTGCATCCCCATGCATCTCTTTGGCAACTACCACCCCACTGGGCAATAAAGTATATCTAGATAACGTTCCAGTCCCAGCTACTGTCTACACCAGTGCTTTCTAAACTTGCCTAAAATGATTTGTACTTTAACTATTGCTCCTCCTATTGCCCTTTCTTATAAAATAATAATAGTTTACATTTCAATAGCAATTTACATAGCAGTTTTACAAATACTAAATTTTACAAATACTTTATTGGGTCTCTCTTTTTTTATTGATCTAAAGTCTTCAACAAGAAGGAAGTATGTTTACATTTCTTACATGTGTTATGAGTAGTTATCAAATAAATAAAAATTAAATTAAATAGCATTCCAAACCCTGGCATGACATTTGCATGCCTAACAGTAACTTATAGAAGTTCCCCTCGACAGACAATAACCTGGAGACTACAGCTGCTGATGCAAAGTTCCAGGGCCAGCTTCAATCAAGACATAAGACCTAACGAAGTTCTCCTTCATAGTCCATGGACTTGGGACCTGAACTGTTGGTGCCAAAAGCCCTGGCATTAATTGTACTTGTTCCTGGGAGCCTAGAAAAATACCATCTTGGTCATATGCTACCCAATGCTACAAACCTAAAAATCATCCACAACTACTCCATGGGACATAGGGGAGGTCCCCTTGCTATTCCACAACCTTTGAGTCATCAATCACTGGTGCCAAAGAACCCAGCCTCACCTGTGCTCATTCCATGGTACTTGAGCAAAATCTTTTCTCATCCTGTAGCTCCAGAACTGTGGTTACTGGTACAAAAGACACAGGACCTCCCACATTTTTACTGACAGTTCTGGGAGAAATTCTCTGTCGCATCTGTGACTCAAGGACTGTGACTGCTGGTTCCACACACTTGGTGTCACCTATGTTCATCATAAAGGACCTGGGGACAGTCCTCGTCATATCTCATACCACTAAGACTGTGGAAAGAGGTGCTACAAACCCCAGGGCTATCAGTGCTCAACTTGTGGAGACTGAGGATACACACCTTTGGAAGCCCCTATGTCCACTGCAAAATCATAAAACTGCTTTCATACACCACTTTCATACACTTTCATATACCACTCAACCCTCAGTTGAGACAATTGAGGCACACATATTGCGACATCAATCAAAGCCAAAGAAGTTGCACAGAGGCTACACTTTCGAGCTCACCTGTAACCCAGGCCAAAGCACCTATCCCAATAACATCTTATATCCCATCTAAATTAAAGAGTCTTTTCCTATAAAAGTGACTCCATAAGATGGGAAGAGGTGGCTATTACCTGATGTGCAGACATTAATGTAGGAACACAAGAAACATGGAGGGAAGCATGAAACCTCCAGAGGAAACAATGATTCTCCAGGAATAGACCCCAATTTGGAGGAATCTTTGAAATACCCGAAACATTACTCAAAACAATTATCCTAAGACAACTCAATGAGATGCCAGAGAATACAGGCATGCAATATAAAGACATGTGCAAAACAAGGCAGGCTGAGAATTCAACAAGGAGATATAAATCACAAAATGAACCAGTCAGAAATCTTGGAGCTAAAATCATCAATATATAAATAAAAATATAATAGAAAACTTCCACAAGGGACTAAAACAAGCAGAAGAAAGAATTTTTTTTTTGTGCCGCAGTCTGGCTGGGCACAAAAATAACCAGGAGGTCACGAGCCACTTGTAGGTTCAAACAGGAACTACTTATTGCTCTAACCCCACGGGTACTCTCTCGAACTCCACGGAAACTCCGCGAGAACCAATGGGAACTCAACGGGAACTCCAGGAGAACTCAAAAGTAGCGGGCACCCAAGGCAGCAGGAGCCGCCCCACTGCCGGACAGCAGAGGTCCACATACACAACTGAATACACAGCTTGCCCCAATCCACCATCATCCAGTTACAGCAATCAGTCACCATCCCAATAATTATACACAGCTAACTAACAAGTCACAAAAAAATAAATAATCACCATCATCTCCATGGCTCGCTGGTGTCACCTCCCAACCACTCTATCTGGCAAAATGCCAGGCGCCATCCTGACTTGGCTGTGGCTCTCAACATTTTTGGGAGGGCTAGGGTTGTGGCTCAATGGTAGAGCACTTGCCTAGTATGTGTGAGGCACTGGGTTTGATCCTCAGCACCACATATAAATATATGAATAAAATAAATGTCTGTCAATATCTAAAAAAAATTTTTTTTAAATTTCTGAACCTGAGGACACCTATTTTTAATTAATCCAATCAGACAAGAAAGAAAGGAGAAAAAAAAGAAAGACTGGCTGATTTATGGGAAACTGTTAAGTATTCACATTATGGGAATTCCAGAAAGTGAAGAAAAAAAGAAGGGCATTAAAAATTTACTTCACAAAATAATAGCCAAAAATTTCCTGAATCTTCAAAAAGAAGTGGACATTCATATACAAGAAGCTCAAAGGACCCCAACTAAATATCTAAAAAAAAAACCAACAAGGCATGTTTTAGTTAAAATGTCAAAAGCAGTATAAGACAAAAAGAGAATTCTAAAAATATCAAGAGAAAAGCATCAAGTCACCTATCAGAAAATGCCCTTTAGACTTATATTTCTCAGCAAAAATTCTACAGGCCAGAAGAGAATGAGGTGATATATTCAAAGTTCTGAATGAAAAAAACAGCCAAACAAAACTACTATAACCAGGAAAAATACCCTTTAGAAATGAAAGAAAATAAAGCCTTTCCCTGATGAGCAGACACTGAAGGAATGCATAACCATCAGATCAGCCCTACAAGAAATACGTAAGGGAGTCCTATATTAGAAACAAAAGGATGATAGCCACCATGATGAAAACACATAAATGTACAAAAGTCATATTCATGGGAACAAGTACATGAAAAAGAAAGAGAATCAAAACTTAGCATAATTGAAAACTAACAAGTCACAAAAAATAAATAACAATAGAGGTGGAAAGAAAGCACACACAAAACAAACTGAAAACAGTAAAATGACAAGAGGAAGTTCATATCTATCAACCATAAGCATAACCTTGAATGTAAACGGATTAAATTCACCAATCAAAAGACATAAACTGGCCAAATGGATTTTTAAAGACTAACAATAAGCTGACTACAAGAAACTCACTTCACTGGTAGGCAGAGGTATATGTAGGCTGAGTTGTTAAAAGATATATTTAACAAATAGAAATCAAAAGCTAATTAGAGTACCACTACTCATATCAGATAAAGTAGACTTTATATAAGGCAAATATATATTTATATATAAATATATATAAAGCAAATATTATTAGATCTAAAAGTAGAGATAGACTCTAATACAATAACAGTTGAGGACTTTAATATCACACTTTCCACAATGAATAGATCACCCAGACACAAAATCACAAAGAAACACAAATCAAACCCAAACAAATTGACCTAACATACACTTACAGGGCATTTCATCTTATCAGCATATGGAACATTCTCCAGGATAAGGAGAATCTCATATGTTAGACCACAAATTGAGTCTCAAAAAAATTTTTTTAAACTGAAATTTTACTGTGTATCTTCTCATAATAAAATATTAAAACTACAAAATAAAATAATAAAACTACATAATAAAAGAATAAAACTACAAATCAACAACCAGAGGAAAAAGAGAAAGTACACAAACACATGGAAATCATGCAGCATACTCCTAAATTACAACTGAGTAATTGAGAAACTTAAAAGGAAAATCAAAATGTTTCTAGAAACAAATGAAAATGATAATAAAATATGTCACAATCTGTAGGATACAAAAGCAGTATTGAGACAGAAGTTCCTATCAATAAACACGTATATCAAAAATAGACAACTTTACTACATACTTTAACAACTTAGAAAAGTAATAACAAACCAAACCCCAAATTTGTAAAAGGCAAGATATAATAAAGGTAAGATGAAAACCAAATTAAATTGAAACTAAAATATAATACAGAAGATAAGTGAACAAAGATTTGGTGTTTTGAAGAATAAACAAAATTGACAAACTTCTATCTAGACTAATTAAAAAATGAAACAGATGATGCAAATGAATAAAATCAGTTTTTCACATCTGAAAAAGGAGACAGAGGATACCATAGAAATACAAAGTGTCATAAGAAACTAATATGAACAATTTTATTTTAAAAAAGGTAAATCTAGAAGAAATGAATAAATTTCCAAATATATATAAAGATTGAATCAAAAAAAAAGAGATTGAATCAAGAAGAAATAGAAATTTAAACAGACCAATGATAAGTAATAAGATTCAAGCAGTAACTAAAATTCTTCTATCTAAAATAAGTCCAGGACCTGATGGCTTTACCAGTGAATTCTACAAAACATTCAAAGAAGAACTAATTCCAATATTTCTTAAACTATTCCAAAAATTGAAATAGGAAAAAATAACTCTACTAAACTCAACAATACCTTGATAACAAAATAGGCAGAGATACAAAAGAAAAAGAAATCTATGAACCCATATATCTGATGAACACAAATGCAAGAATTCTCATTAAAATACTAGTACACCAAATTCAACAGCTCATCAAAAAAGGTCACACACCTTGATGAGATAGAATTTATCCAAGGAATTCAAGGATGGTTCAATATATGGGAATCAATTAGTGTGATAAAACATAACAGCTGGATGAAGGGCGAAAGTCATGATTACCTCAATAGATGCAGAAAAAGACATTTCATAAGAGTCTTCATTTTTTCATGACAAAAAAATCTCAAAAACTTAGGTATAGAAGGAACATACTTCAAAAAACTAATGATTATATGTGAAAAATTCACAATCAATATCATAATAAAAACTTCAGGGAAAACCTGAAGTGCTTCCTTTAAGATCCAGAAGAAGAAAAGGATGTCCATTTTCACCATTCTTATAGTACTGGAAGCCTTAGCAATGCACTTAAGATCAATTAGTCAAGAAAAAGAAACAAAGAGTTTCCAAATTGGAAAGAAAAAAGTTTAATCATCCATGTTCACAGGTGACATGAATTTTTTTTTTAACCAAGGATTGAACTCGGGGGCATTTAAGCATTGAGCCCCATCCCCCAGACTGTTATTTTTTTAAACTATTATCATTTTCTAAATTTTAAGAAAGGGACTTGCTAAGTTGCTTAGGGCCTCGCTAAGTTGTTGAGTCTGGCTTTGAACTTGCAATACTCTTATCTCAGCCTCCCAAGCCACTGGAATCACAGGTGTGAACCACCACACCTGGCAAGATCACATACATGATTTTAACATAGAAAAACAAGTATTCTGTCAAAAAGCTATTAGAGCTAATAAACAAATTTAGTAAAATTGCAAGATACAAAGTGAACATACAAAAAAAAGTAGTATTTTTATATACTGACAATGAACTTGCTGAAAAAGAAATGAAAGAAATCTCATCCATGATAGATGTAAAAAGTAAAATTTTTGGAGTCATTAGGGCTTGGATGTGAGATGTCCCTTTAAAATGTTCATGTTAGATAACATGGAATGTTCAGATGTAAAATAATTAGATCACAAGAACTACATTATAATCAGTGGATTGATCCATTTGGTAGTCCAATTTACATGGACTACCGGGTGGCAACTGTAGGTAGGTGGGGCATAACTGGAGGAAGTGGGTCACTGGCAGTGTGCCTTGGGGATTATCTATCTTGTCCCTGACTTCTACCTGTTTCTCTCTGCTTCCCAGCTATCATACACTGCACAGCTTTTCTCTGCCATGTCCTTTCACCATGATGCTCCACCATAACTTCAGGTTCAAAGCAATGGAGTTGGTTACTATGAACCTATGAAACCATTAGGTAAAATAAACTTTTCTTCCTCTAAGTTGTTCTTGTCAGATATTTTAGTCACAGCAATGAAAACCTGATTAATATAGGAATTAACTTATCAAGGGAGATAAAGATCTCTAATGAAATTTATAAAACACTTATGAAAGAAATTATACAGGATACCAAAATATCCTATGTTCATGGATCAGAAGAACTAATATTGTTAAAATGACCATATTATCCAAAATGATCTAAAGATTCAATGTAATTTTCATCAAAATACTAATGACTTTATTTGCAGAAATAGAAAAAAATACCCAACAATTCAACCACAAAAGAATAACCAAAGCAATCTTGAGATGAAAAAAAATTAAGGCCAGAAGCATCATAATACCTGACTTCAAAGCCTACTACAAAGTTATAGTAACCCAAACAACACAGTACTGGTATAAAAATAGACACAAGCTGACTATAGTGGCACACTCCTGGGTTTACTCCCTAGTACCAAAAAGAAAAAGAAAAAAAAAAAGACACAAAGACCAATGTAACAAAATAATACACATTTATACACTCACCTTTGTGTGTCTATGTGTGTGTGTCTGTATATGTGTGTGTGTGTCTGTATATGTGTGTGTGTGTGTCTGTGTGTGTGTGTGTGTTTTGCTGGGTGCCGCAGTCTTGGCTGGGCACAGAATCACGAGCCACCACACAGCTTTGTAGATTCAAACAACAATTCTTTATTCCCAAACTCACACCGGCCTCCACACACGTTCTGGGGCAATCCCAGTTCTGCTGCCACCCAATTCACCTACTCCATGAGGCTTTCTTCCCCAAAGTCCTCTCTGAGTCTCACGAGAGCTCAATGGGAGCTCAGGCAGCAGGAACGCCCTAATCCCGGCAGCAATAATCTTCAACCTCCAACTTCCCTAAAACCCTTGTCTTAAACCGGGAATGCCCTAAACCCAAGGACCGGGATACTTCCTCAAACCTGGATCAGCTCTAAACCCGGATCTGCCTTGGTCTTTGAGCAAGGTCACCTTACATGCAATGTCAACAGCGAAATCATTAACATGGGGTACGCTAGCAAGGAAATTTTGATGCGTCATTTCTACTTGGTAATGGCCCTCAGCATCTCCCCCCTTCTGATTAATTAAACAACAAGCAATGTGGCTTAAGAACCGTGCCTGGTAGGTTGTCCAATTCAACATATGGTTCTTACCCGTCATGGGAAAACTGACCTTTAGGCGTCAGCCTCTTGTCTTAGGTTGAATCCACTGCAATCAGATCAACCCGTCACTGACTACCGGTCCAGCATTCAGCCATGCTTGTAGATAGGCCTATGCACCAGTGGGGGGGTGAGGTTCTTGCCTCACCTCTGTTGGCCCCCAAATTTAGCCTTGGTGCCAGTGGGGGGGTGAGGTTCTTTGCCTCACCTCTGTTGGCCCCCAAATTTTAGACCATCACTAGTAGAAGGGAGGAAGATACAGAAATGCCACGACACCAAGCCAATTGACGGCTCCTTTGGAAAAATTGCGTCACTGGTGACACCATCAGCAAAGATATGCCAGCATTACCACAATTAACATGGGGTGCGCTGGCAAGGAGATTGCATCACTGGTGACACCATCAGCAAAGATATGCCAGCAGTACCATAATTCGCTGCATCAGACGATATTTCACAATGCATGCAACTGATATATAGTCCAGGCAAGTTCTGCAGGCAGTTCAAATCGGAGGAGTCTATCAATATGTCCATTTCTTCCCAAAGTAAATCAAGTCCTTGATTGAGCATTACTTGTTGAGTTATATTCATTGATGCATCAGTTTATACAGTTACTGTGATGGCTATCATAGAAGCTGTAGTTTGGTTTTATCTTAGTCTTCACCGGCACTGGGATGGAGATGGGAATTCTGGCAATGATGTTAAAGAGACATTATCCTGAACAGAATTATTAAATATAATGAAAAGGAAAGGTGAAAGTAAACAAACAGATCTGTTAACCTCCTTAAAAAACAATCCTTAACAGCTGTTTACCTAATTTAAATTAGTAAGCAAACAGATCTGTTAACCACCTTTAAAAACAATCATTAACAGCTGTTTACCTAATTTAAATTAAACCATTTAAATCACGTGAATAAAAAAAAAATTCGGATCCATTTTTTCATGGAGCGCTCCTCATAAATGAAATATGGACATACACACATACAGACATACAACACAAAACAGAAATGTGCACACAACATACAACACATAAGACAATAGTAAATAAAGGCCTTGTAGCTATACCTAGGTGAAATCTCCATTGCAATGTTTAAGAACTCCAGTCAAAAAATAAAACACAGTCAAAAAATAAAACTGATCAGAAAAACATTAACCTAGGTTTGTATGAGCTCAAAAAATAAAATAGAACTTTACGATGTGGGGAAAATGCAATAATAAAATAGATATTGAAAAAAACACCGTGGTTAATCACTGTTGCAGATGTAAGAATAGCCAAGCTGGAGCTCTGGATATCAGCTGTTATGGATTTGAGTCAAATCATCTTCTTTTTCTGTAGAAATTGCTTTAGTTAATCTCTCTGGAATCCAAATCGGCTGCTGTTCTCCCTGTGGAAACACACAAAGGGAACCCCGATTCCAGACAATAACTGGATCAGGGCCTTTCCATTGTCCTGTTAGAATATCTTTCCAAAGTACCTTAGGCTTATGTACATTTTTCGGGTACATATGTCTTTCCGCAGCACTAAGTCCTGATGAATCCAAATTTAAAAAGTTTAGAGTAAAAAGGGTTATTTTAAGTTTATCTTTGGGGGATATATACCCCTTTCCAATTCCCTCTTTTTGCTTTAATAGGTACGTTTTAATAGTTTGATGAGCTCTTTCAACTATGCCTTGTCCCTGTGGATTGTATGGGATTCCTGTTATATGAGTAATACCAAATGATGAGCAAAATTGTTTAAAAGAGGCAGAAGTATAACCAGGACCGTTATCAGTTTTTAACTGTTTAGGAACACCCACAGTGGCAAAATTTTGTAAGCAATGAGCTATAACATCTTTAGTTTTTTCTCCGGCATGAAGGGAGCCCATCAAAAATCCAGAAGAAGTATCAACTGTAACATGTAAATATTTTAATTTTCCAAATTCTGGCAAGTGTGTGACGTCCATCTGCCAAATATGGTTACGTATCAGTCCTCTAGGATTGACTCCAAGATTAACTTGTGGTAGAAAGGTCACACAATTTTGACATTGTTTTATTATATGCCTGGCTTGTTCCTTAGTTATTTTAAAATGCTTTTGTAAAGTATTAGCATTGACATGAAACCTTTTATGAAAATTTGTAGCTTCTTCTAATGTAGAGAAAATATGTACGTCATGTGTAGTTTTATCTGCTAAATCATTGCCCAAACTAAGGGCTCCAGGCAATCCTGTATGTGCCCTAATATGTCCTATAAAGAATGGATCTTTTCTGTCCCATATTAGACTTTGTATAGGGGAAAACAAAGAAAAAACAGTAGAAGAAGGGGAAATCCTACCAGCATCTTCAAGGGAATTAATAGCATTAACTATATATTGACTATCAGAAAATAAATTAAATACAGAATCTTTGAACATCACAAAAGCTTGTAAAACTGCATTAAGCTCTACCTTTTGAGCTGATTGTTTGGGTACTAAAAATGTAAAAGTTTGATCAGGGGTAACTACGGCTGCTGTACCATTATTAGACCCATCAGTGAATATATTTGGGGCATTCATGATAGGTGTTTTCCTTGTCATTTTAGGAAAAATTACAGGATGCTTAGACCAAAAAGACAACAAAGGATTCGATGGCAAATGATTATCAAATGAAACATTAGATTTACACATGATTATTGCCCAAGTATTTATCTCATTAGCTAACTCATCAATTTGATCCATAGTATATGGAGTAATAATTTTATTGGGAGAAATTCCAAACACTCCCTTTGCTGCTCTTATTCCTTTGAGTATTAATTGTCCTACAGCCTCAGGATACCTAGTAAGAATAGTGTTAGGAGAATAAGATAAATGTATCCACAATAATGGACCTTCTTGCCAAAATACTCCTGTAGGAATATTTTTTGTTGGTAGTACAATAAATAATAAAGGCAAACTTATATCAATTCTATCTAGATGCATATTTTCCATATATGCTTCAATAATTTTTAATGCCTTTCTAGCTTTAGGAGTTAACATTCGGGGTGAATTTGGATCTGATGGACCCTTTAGAATATCAAATAAAGGTCCCAACTCTCCTGTTGGTATGCCTAGATAAGGCCTTATCCAATTTATGTCTCCCAATAACTTTTGAAAATCGTTGAGTGATTTGAGTTGATCTACTCGTATTTGAATTTTCGGTGGACGGACCATGGTTGAGGATAATAGAACTCCTAAATAATTAATTGGAAAATTTAATTGTACTTTATCTATTCCTATCTCTAGATTATAATTTTTTAATAAGTTCGTAAGTGTGGCATAACATTCCAGCAATATGTTTTTATCTTTATGTGCTAATAATACATCATCCATATAGTGAAATATTTTTAGTTCAGGATTTTGATTTCTAAGTGGCTGGATTGCTTTATTTACATAGATTTGACACATAGTTGAACTGTTAGCCATACCTTGAGGGAGTACTTTCCACTCATATCTCTCATCAGGACCTTCATGATTTAATGCAGGGATAGTAAATGCAAAACGTGGACTATCCTCGGGATGAATTGGAATCGAAAAAAAAAATCTTTAATATCTATAGATAAGACATGCCACGTTTTTGGTAAAGCAGACAATTGAGGAATCCCTGATTGAGCAGGTCCCATAATAACCATCTCATTATTAATGGCTCTTAAATCTTGCAATAATCTCCATTTACCTGATTTCTTTTTTTTTTTTTTTAAAGAGAGAGTGAGAGAGGAGAGAGAGAGAGAGAGAGAGAGAGAGAGAGAGAGAGAGAGAGAGAATTTTTAATATTTATTTTTTAGTTCTCGGCGGACACAACATCTTTGTTGGCATGTGGTGCTGAGGATCGAACCCGGGCCGCACGCATGCCAGGCGAGCGCGCTACCACCTGAGCCACATCCCCAGCCCACCTGATTTCTTTTTGATGACAAAAATGGGAGTATTATGGGGAGATACGGAAGGTTGTAAATGTCCTTCCGCTAATTGTTGTTTGACCAGATCATGGGCTACTTGTATCTTTTCTTTAGTCAAGGGCCACTGAGGAACCCACACTGGTCTTTCTGATTTCCAAGTAATTTTGATTGTCTCAGTGGCCCTTTCTGAAAATCCAACCCATGTCTGTCTGTTCCTTGATCTAATTGAATTGGTGCTGCTAAACCTTGTTCTTGTTTTCCTAATCTTTTTTCTTTCTTAACACCTTGTCTAGCCCTAGTAGTGGGCGCATTAGAATTGATGTTATTTGTTAACATCAAACCTAGTTGATCCAGGACATCTCGTCCCCATAAATTAATAGGAAGGTGATCCAAAACATATGGCTGTATAGTTCCTTCACATCCTTCAGGATCCTTCCAATCTAATACCATAGAACTTCTATGGGGATTAGTCGCCACTCCTAGGCCTCGAAGCGTTTGAGTGGCTTGTTGTAATGGCCAATGTTTTGGACATTCTCGACGAGATATGATGCTAAGGTCAGCACCTGTGTCCAGCAGCCCATTAAACTCGTGACCTTGAATATTTAGTTTTAGCATGGGGCGAGAATCTAAATTTAAAGACAACATAGCCCAATCTACACCTGTGGAGCCTAATCCCTTAGAACCTCTTTCTACATTATGACTAGAGAACTTATTATGTAGGCTGGGTATTATTAACAACTGTGCTATTCTATCTCCAGGTGAAATTACTGATATACCTCCTGGAGAACTAGCTATAATTTTTATTTCACCTACATAATCGGGATCAATTACCCCAGGACTTATCATAAGTCCTTTTAATGTAGATGAACTACGTCCCAATAATAAGCCTACTGTTCCTTGGGGAAGAGGTCCTTTTACTCCTGTAGGAATGATTTGAACTCCCATCTCTGGAGTTAATACTGCTCTGGCAGAGGCGCAGATGTCCAACCCTGCGCTCCCTCGGGTTTGTGTGATGAGGGATTTAATGGACAATGTGTCCTGGGCACCATCCTGATGGTGTTGCTGGGTTCCTCCACTGCCCCGTATATTTGTGGTTTTGGGCCCCGGAGCATTGGGCCCCTCACTCCGTTTTTTGGCAATGAAGCCTGATGCCTTTCTCCACGATATCGTGGGTAAATACCTGATCCTTGTCCGTTTTTTGATAACGGAGTACCTTCTATGGTGGTTTGAGAACGGCATTCATTAGCCCAATGTCTCCCTCTACGGCATCGTGGGCAAATACCCGGTATTCTATTCCTTTGATTTCTAGTTTTGTTAAAACCTCCTCTTATAGGGCAACTCCTTTTAAAATGTCCTGTTTGTTCGCAATTATAGCATGTCTCTGGCCTGGCATCTAAAGCCTGTTGTACTGCAGCTGTGAAGACTTGCCCTTGTTCATTAATATCTCTACATAGTTTAATATATGTATTTAAGTTTTCATGTCTCCATGGTCTAATAACCTCTCTGCAGCAACGATTCGCTTGGTCATAAGCAAGTTGTTTTATTAATGGCATTGCTTGATCTGTATCCCCAAAAATTTTGGCGGCTGTTTGAATAAGCCTATCTACAAAGTCAGCGTAAGGCTCATTAGGTCTCTGTATTACCTTAGATAGCTGACCTTGTGAATCTCCATGTCCTTGTAAAGTCTTCCATGCCCTAACTGCGTCTGCAGCAATTTGTGCATATATAGCAGGATCATATTCAATTTGTTGCCGTTGACCCTCATAAGGTCCTTTTCCTAAAAGCATATCTAGATTTCTTTGAGGGTAACCGGCTGCTGCATTTCGCCTAGCTGTCTCCGTGCAAAATTCCTCATTGGCAACTTTCCATAACAAATATTGTCCTCCATTTAGCACAGATTTACACATGCTAGCCCAATCTGCTGGCGTCATGTCCAAGTTAGTAATGGATTCGACCATGCTTACCGTGAAGGGAGCTTGGGGACCGTAGGTTGTTACAGCCTCCTTTAACTGCTTCACTGTTTTAAAATCTAAAGCATGGTGAATTCGCTGCCCTCCTACCTGTTCAAGTACAGGGCATGCTAATCTTTGAGGTCCTGTCTCAGGATCCCACTTATCAACTATGGGGTTTGAGGGCCACTCAGCTGTTTCCATCGGTGGGGCTGTTGGTTGAATTACACCCTCTGGTAATAAAACGGAGTTAGTAACAGCCTCTTGTTGTGGCCTTTTTCCTAATAACCCCTTTTCCTTTAAATTTTCTTCCTCTCTCTGACTAGCTCGAGAGATCTTCTCTTTTGCTTGATCAAAAATGTCTTTCTCCATGGTCTGAATCTCTAACAATTTACTTAACACCTTTTCAGTTTCTTTTTTACTAATTTCTAATCTTCTATAAAGATAACGCAACCCAATAAGATAACACAAAACAAAACCGCAACTGAATGAAACAAAAACTGAATAAAAATTCGCTGTATCAATTTTCTCTTTCTCTGGGCTGACAAACTTCAAACCTTGAGCCATCCATTTTTCCCAGTTTGCCTGAGAAATTTCTAGGGACAGGCAGCTTGAAACAAAAACGAAATAAATCAAAACAAGAACACATTGCTTTTTAAAATAGTCACCCATTCTCTCGCCTTCCCTCAGGGGCGAGGAATTTCACTTACCTCCAAGTTTCAGACGCTCCGCGTACGGGCCACCAAATGCCGCAGTCTTGGCTGGGCACAGAATCACGAGCCACCACACAGCTTTGTAGATTCAAACAGCAATTCTTTATTCCTGAACTCACACCGGCCTCCACACACGTTCTGGGGCAATCCCAGTTCTGCTGCCACCCAATTCACCTACTCCACGAGGCTTTCTTCCCCAAAGTCCTCTCTGAGTCTCACGAGAGCTCAATGGGAGCTCAGGCAGCAGGAACGCCCTAATCCCGGCAGCAATAATCTTCAACCTCCAACTTCCCTAAAACCCTTGTCTTAAACCGGGAACGCCCTAAACCCAAGGACCGGGATACTTCCTCAAACCTGGATCAGCTCTAAACCCGGATCCGCCTTGGTCTTTGAGCAAGGTCACCTTACATGCAATGTCAACAGCGAAATCATTAACATGGGGTACGCTAGCAAGGAAATTTTGATGCGTCATTTCTACTTGGTAATGGCCCTCAGCAGCTGGGGATTGAACCCAGGGCCTTGTACAAATGAGGCAAGCATTCTATCAAACTGAGCTATATCCCCGACCCATCCTGCTAATTTTTGACAAAAGCACCAAGAAAATACAGACTCTTAAATTAGTGTTGCTAGAAAAATCAGATGTACATATGCAGATGAAGCTAGAACACTTTTTTCTCACTGCACACAAAAATCAATTCAAAATGGGTCAAATATCTAAACACAAACCTGAAACTATGAAATTACCACAAGAGATCATGAGGGGAACATGTCAATATATTGGTATAGGTAATGATTTTATAGATAGACCCCAAAGGCATAGACAACCAAAGTAAAAATAGACAGATGGGATTGTGCCAAGCCTGTTAGATTCTGTACAGCAAAGAAAATAATCAGCAGAGTTAAGAGACAGCCTACAGAATGGGAGAAATATACTAGCAAACTATTCATCTGACAAGTGATTAATCTCCAGAGTTTAAAAGGAACTAACAAAAAAAAAATTAAAAACCCAAATAATCCAATTTTATTTGCTTAGGTTTATGTGGTTCTGAGGTTCAAACTCAGTGCTTCACACATGCTAGGCAAGCGCTGTACCACTGAGCTACCACTCCAGCCCCCAAATAATCCAGTTTTAAAATGCACTAAAGATCTAAATAGACACTTCTCAAAAGAAGTAATACAAATGGCCAACAGTATATTGAAAAGTGTTCATTCTCACTAAAAATTAGGGAAAAGCAAATCAAAACAACAATGCCTTTTTATCTCAACCAAGTTAGAATGACTATTATCAAAAACACCACAACAAAAAATAAACAAATAAAAAATAACAAATGCTAGTAGAAGTGCAGAGAAAGGAACCTCTTACATGTTATCAGTGGTAATGTAAATTGGTTTAGCTATTATTAAAAACAGTAAAACTAGAAAAAAAAACTAAAACTAGAACTATCATATGATCTATCAATTCTATTATTTGATGTATATTCAGGAGAAATAAAATCATTATAGAAAAAAGATATTTGTATTCACATGGTTATTACAGCACAATTAGAGATAAACTATGGAATCAGCCTAGTTGCCCATCAGTGAATTAATAGATAAAGAAAGTGTGGTATACACACACACACACACACATACACACTCACAATGGAATATTATGCAGCCATAAAAAGAATGAAATCTTGTCATTTGCAGCAAAATTGATAGAACTGGATGCTGTTATGTTAAGCAAAATAAATCAAATACAGAAAATAGATGCCACATGTTCTCACTCTTTTGTGAAACTAAAAAGTCAATCTCACAGAAGAGCAGAATGGAATAGTAGTCACTAGAGACTGGGAAGATCAAGGAGAGTGGAAAGAAGTTAAATATGATATACCAAAACATGGTTAGAGTGGAAGAATTAGTTCTGTGTTTTTTTTTAATATTTACTTTTTAGTTGTAGTTGGACACAATACCTTTATTTTGTTTACTTATTTTTATGTGGTACTGAGAATCGAACCCAGGGCCTCACATGTGCTAGGTGAGCACACTACCGCTGAGCCACAACCCCAGCCCTAGTTCTCTGTTTTTTATAGCACAGTTGTATATTATTTGTTAAAACAATTAATGGTATATTTCAAAATGACTTAGGAAGGAAGAGTACAAAATTCTCAGTACATAAAGTGATGAACATTTGAAGAGATGGAAGTGCTAATTAGCATTGCACATTGTGATATACAAATATTATGTGTCATAAAAATAAATAAACAATAAAAACAACAATTAGGAAAATGCGCCAACCAGTAATCTTCCAAATATGAAACAAACTAAAGTTGAGACAAAAATTGAAGCCAGTGAAGATCTCTAGAAAAAAAAAATTCCATTTGTTCTTAATGCAAGTAAGAGTTTTATCCCTCTGGGCAAGATAAGCCACTTGAAGCTGTAGAGAAGGAAATTTAAAACCTAGCTGTACCAGGATTAAACAATAGCCACAATAATGCAAATATTGTTCATTGCTTTTCACCTTTTTTATATTCAGCCCATAATGAATGGAATACTTGGTGATGACTACAGAACAAAATATATTGTTTATATATAGTCTAAATATATAAAGTATATAGTTTAAATATATTGTCTTGACAATATGAAAGTAAAAATAAAGCTTTAAGAAAACAGTATATGAATACGGAAGAAAAGGTAATAATAATATTTTTCTTACGGATTTTAGAGTCAAGAGGTAATAGAGAAAACTGATAAGCGAAAAAGTAATGTTTGAGGATATTATTTAAAATTTAAAAGATAACCAATATAATAACTAAAATTATGTAAATGCCAACTAGTCAGAGGAGGGAAGGTGGTCTAAATGAGGCAGATCCTCATCTTTCATATCTGAGAGCTAACAGATTTTGTCAAAAATTGTGAATCCTGAAATTGACGTATAAATGCATTATCTTGTCTTTCAAAAGTAAGCACCAAAAGAAAAGTTGAACTGTTAAAAGAGATGAACTCTGGGGATTGTGACATTGAAACGGGAGACATTAATGGGAGACGGACAGTATTATTTATCATCATGTGTATATATTTGTTACAAATAACAAAAATTCTTTAGATGAGTGGAGGGGCTAAATTCCAGACAAAGAGAAGTGAGTACCTTTGGGTGTGGCCGTCTTGCTCTCTCCCAGGTGAACATCTCATTTTCCTCCCGTCCTTAGTCACTGTGGACATTTCCATCATTCTTTTGCCATCAGCTCCACAGTGCTACAGTGGCTGCTCTCCATTCTCTTCCTTCTTTGGCTCAGAATCACTTCTAACTGAGAAACTTGTAATGTCACTGTGACTTCCCTGACTTTTTTCTAACATCCTGTCCCTCTTCCCTTCACATCCAATAGAACGTGGATATGAATGTGATAGGGTGACACACACAATTTTTAAGAGGCAAAATGTGTTTAAGCAATGATGGGAGAATATTCTTTCACTGGCCTGTGTCAATCTGAACTCTTTCGACTGCAAATAGAAGAAACCAAATTCAAACTAGTTAATAAGACAAAGGAGAACTAATTAACTCCAGGACTCCAAGGAAGAATTAATGGCCAAATTGCAGGAGGAATAGGTGTAGAGGTAGGCCTCAAAGACATTGGGAGCAGAAACTTAAGTGCTACCAGGATTCCATTCCCTGTCTCCATTATCATTGATTTTTCTCTGCATATCAACTTTATCTGCCTCACTGAAGACCAGAGTCCTCTGCATGGTATTGAAGCCAAGCCTTTCTTTTGGACCTAAAAGGCAGTAGCCCAGGTGTGCTGGGGTGTGAGCAGCAAAGCCTTCCACGCCATCTCAGGCCTGAGGCACAGTGAACAGGGCCAAGGAAAACCAGGGCACAACCCACATTGGCCCACCTTGGCCAGATGAGCAGCAAAAAACAGAAATGGGGCACACCCAAATGCAGAATCCAAGGTTAACCAATAGCATTGGTACTTTCCCAAAATCTGATTAGCCATAAATTTGGACCAATAACAGAGCTGTATAAACCCTTAGACTAGCATACCCAAGCAGCAACCCCTATCAGGTTCCCTCTCCTCTGTGAGAGTTCTGTTTATTTTCTTCACACTTGGATAAATCATATTCTTTTATGTTCATTCTTCTTCATTGGTGGATTTCATTCTTTGAATTCACAAAACAAGAACCCAGAAAGAAACTGGTGTGAGCTGCTGGGGTCTGCTGCAACACCGGAGGGCATGGACTGCTATTAGGAGCTGCAAACCTCAGAGCTGAGGCCAGCAGGTATCCCCTGCTGTGATTAGTTGCTAACACTAATATGGGCTTTCTCAGCTGCAGAGGACTGCAGCTGACTTAGACCCAACCCATCAGCAGAAGCAGAGAATCTAGTTTCATCTCAAACTCCAGTTTTAGTAGCAAATATAGGGCAAAAGTGGCAACTCTCCATTCCTGTAACAGCGAACTTTATCATCTGAGAAAGACTTCCTCAGATCTGACTTACAAAACCCCAGGGAAGAACTCTAATTGGCCCATTTGGGGAAAGGCTTTTATCTCTGGGCCAATTAGGTATGATCGGGTAATGCTACAACTGGACAGGTTGAGTCATATCCCCAGTTTGCTCATCTCTACTAATCAGTCACTTAAAAGCAGGAGCACATGATCATGCAGGAACAAGACAGGTCCTGCTGAAACTATATGGTCAGGACCACAAAAAAGAAAGGGAAAGCGGGGAAAGTTTTTAAAAAGAGATGCTATTCAACATAAATGGGGTTGGGAGATAAAAGTACTAGATAAACAATAAGGTTTATTACATAGAAAATAAAACTTTTGGTGAAATAATTAGATGCATAATAACTAATAATATTAGTTTTCATAGCATTAGGGCTTTGTTATTGAGAAACTATAATAGAGTATTAATTCAACATTATCATTCAAAGACCCATAAATGGGAGAAAGATTGATTATTTATAGTCTCAAGATTATCTAACATTTGCCCATCACCCCCCTCACAATAATTTCATGTGAATATCCTCAAAGCTGTGAGTATATGTTGTCCTATAGGTGTTTATGTTGTTTGAAAGCAGTTAAAACTCAACTGGATGCATGTGTGATAATAAATAAGGAAGGGGATCGAGCTAAATATCTTGAATTAAAAACAATGTTTTGGATTGTAATAAAATAAAATAAGTAACTGTAAACAATAAAGCAAGTTATCCCAGGTGGCTCTAAAAGTAATTCCAAAGGGGTGGGATATAAAACAGACACACACAAACACATATACACAATTTGGAGCAAGAGAAGTTTTTTTTAAAAAAAAGAGATAGAGAGCCTACATCCTGGGAACAAATCTTTACCCCCCACACCTCTGATAGAGCCCTAATATCCAGAATGTACAAAGAACTCAAAAAATTAAATAATAAGATAACAAATAACCCAATTAACAAATGGGCCAAGGACCTCAACAGACACTTCTCAGAGGAGGACATACAATCAATCAACAAGTTCATGAAAAAATGCTCACCATCTCTAGCAATCAGAGAAATGCAAATCAAAACCACCCTAAGATACCATCTCACTCCAGTAAGATTGGCAGCCATTATGAAGTCAAACAACAACAAGTGTTGGCGGGGATGTGGGGAAAAAGGTACACTTGTACACTGCTGGTGGGGCTGCAAAATGGTGAGGCCAATTTGGAAAGCAGTATGGAGATTCCTGGGAAAGCTGGGAATGGAACCACCATTTGACCCTGCTATTGCACTTCTCGGACTATTCCCTGAGGACCTTAAAAGAGCGCACTATAGGGATACGGCTGCATCAATGATTATAGTGGCACAATTCACAATAGCTAGACTGTGGAACCAACCTAGATGCCCTTCAATAGATGAATGGATAAAGAAAATGTGGCATCTATACACAATGGAATATTATGCAGCACTAAGAAATGACAAAATCATAGAATTTGCAGGGAAATGGATGGCATTAGAGCAGATTATGCTAAGTGAAGCTAGCCAAGCCCTAAAAAACAAATGCCAAATGTCTGCTTTGATATAAAGAGAACAACTAAGAACAGAACAGGAAGGAAGAGCATGTGGAAAAGACTACAGTAAACAAAGACGAATGGGGGGAGAGAAACGGAGAGAGAAGGGAAAGCATATGGAAATGGTAGGAGACCTTCAAGGATACATAAAATTATAAGAGGCTATGAGGGGCAAGGGGGAGGGAAAAAAAAAAGGGAGAGAATTGAACAACAGCAGGGGAGATAGAGAGGGAAGATGGGAGGGGAGGGGAGGGGAGGGGGGATAGTAGGGGTTAGGAAAGGTAGCAGAATACAACAGACACTAATATGGCATTATGTAAAAATGTGAATATGTAACAGATGTGATTCTGCAATCTATATTTGGGGTGAAAATGGGAGTTCAAAACACAATTTGAGTCTAATGTATGAAAGATGATATATCATGAGCTATGTAATGCTTTAAATAATCAATAAAAAATTTTAAAAAAAAAAGTGTATATAGCCACCTAGAATGACTTCTTGGAAATAAACAAGTTATTTAGAAACATGTGATTACTAGGCTTGTTATTATGTCAGGGCTTGAGAAATTCTTTCTATGCAGCATCAGATAAATAGGTTTATCTGGCCACACTGTGTCCACCAAGACTACTCAAGCCTGCCATTGTCTCTTGAAAACAGCCATAAACGGTAAGTAAATGAATAGGTGTGGCTATGTTCCAATGGCGCTTCACTTGTACAACCAAAGTATTTAGTCAGAAACATAACCAAAAAGATTGCTCTAAGACATATAAAAGAGAAGTTTATAGGAGTTAGCTGGCGTGGTTATGGAGGCCAAGTCTGACCATCTGCTGTCTGCAAACAAGAGAGTCAAGATAGCTGGGGTGTAACTTGATCTGAATCTGAAAGCCTGAGAATAAGGAACACTATTGCCCAAGGGCAGGAGAAAGTGGATGTCTTAGCTCAAGCAGGAACAGCAAATTCGCCTTTCCTCTGCCTATTTGCTCTATTCAGATCCAGATGGATTGGATGATGCCCACCCAGTTGCTGAGGGGTGGAACTTCCTTACTCAAGTCTATTCATTCAATTACAAGGCCATACTGGAAACATCATCACCAACTTACCCAGCAATAATGCTCTGCCAGCTACTTGAGCATTTTTTATCCAAGTAAACTTGCACATGAACTTAACCATCCCAACCAAGCTATTGGACTTGACCTGCAGTTTTCTCATCTGTGCTCTATGCCGCATATTCATCACTTCCATTATTTCACTCCTTTCATATGCACTATGTACTATTTTTACTTTCTTTAAAAGAATAAATGTGATTATGTTACAGTCTCACTTTAAAATTTTTTTAACTGATAAATTCCTTCAGGACAGAGCAGATTTTATCAGATGATCTCTTCTGCTGAGAATATCTATAAAAGCTGCTGAAGTTAACAGACAGGAACTACAGTCGCCAGGGTGTAAGGGGCAAAGATCCCAGAGTGAAAAGAAGAACACTGAGGTAAGCTGCACCTGTTCCATCAATTTTTCTCCACAGTGCATTCTTCTGTTCACAGCACAGTGCATAGAGGCTGAAGCTTCAACATAGAGCTTTGGCGTTCTCAAAGAACTGAGGCTCTTTAGTCAACCAGGACTTGAGGGACCAAAATCCCAAAGAAAAGAGAACTTCCTGCACCATAGACTGCATAACTTTTGCTCTTGAGGCAATTGTTGAGTCCTAGGTTGTAAAGAACTGAGGAGCTCAAAAACCAATTTCTTGGCTCGAACACAGCACTTTGTTCAGTGCTTTGCACACCATAAATATTCACAAAGCAAATATTTAGTAAAAAGCCAAAAGGCATGGCCTTTAACTTCAGCATACTTATTATGTCATGGAAATACCTAGCATCCTCACATGACATGGCATTAAAACAACAAGCCACAGAGGAATTAATGCAGAATAATGAAACATAGGCATTGAATAAACAACAAAATCTTCTGGGTTCTTCAGCCTGTTATACAACAGCATCTTCCTTAAACCCCGATGATTTTGGTTCCATCAAATCCTCTTTGTCAGTTCTTTGGTTAATTAATTTTGTTGCAGACCAAACTCATTTTTTTTTTTTTTTGCAGATAAAGTACGTTCAAATTCTTTGCCTATTTCCACAAATGGATAGTCTCATCTTTAAACTCCTCAGAACTATGATGGTCATTTATGAACCAAGGTAATGAGTACTATATGAACACTATTCACATTCTGATAGTAATCTCACTTGAGAAAGCACCAATATAATTTTTGGCCTGGTAGGTATCACGGTGCTTTTAAAACTCTCAGTCTACTATTTCCTTTGTTAACTCCATTGAAGCATCTTCCCAGTAATATATTTAATGAAAAACTAATGCACTCTGTGCAGAAAAAGTACAAACTCATTACATGGTATACCATTTTAAACAAGACAGAATTTTGAATTGTTTTCATAAAATTCAATTGATATTCACCAGTCAGTAATAATTATCCTTAAAATTCCTGAAAAATATTCAGATGGATGGATTGATAGATATTATGGTAGGCAGAATAATGACCCTCCCCAAAGTCATTCACACCCCAATCCCTATTGCTGTTACCTCACATGACAAAAGGAACATAGGTGATATGATTAAGATTATGAGGCTTGAAATGGGGAGATTATCCTAAACTATATAGTTGAGCCCAATTTATTCACAATCTGACTCATCCTTTAGAGCAGAGAACTTTCCAGGCTGTAAGGGAAGAGGGCTCAGAGAGAAAGAATGTGGGGACAACCAATCTCCTCCACCTCCAAGGTGGGGGAAGGAGACCTTGAGCCAAGGAATGCAAGCGACATCTAGAAGCAGAAGGGGCCTTTGGTTTATAGCCAGTAGGAAAACAAGACTTATGTCTACAAATTCAAGGAACTGAATTTTACCAACAACTCAACAAGAAAAAGACTCAAGAGCCATCAGAAGAGAACATAGTCCTGCCAACACCTTGACTTCAGTCCGGTAAGATCCATGTTACTGATCTACAGAACTATAGTCCTGGTAATTAGTTGTGGCAGCAACAGAGAACCATATATCTAGATAGATGGATGTGGGATTTTCCAGAAAAGAATCTGTTATGGTTTAGATGTGGTATCTCCCAAAAGCGCTCATGTGTGAGACAATTCAAGAAGGTTCAGAGGAGAAATGATTGGGTTCTAAATGTCTTATCAGGAATTAATCCCCTGATAGGGATTAACTGAGTAGTAACTGAAGTGGTAGGGTATAGTGGAGGAGGTGGGAATTATGGTATGGCTTGGGGGTATGTATTTGTATCTGGCAAGTGGAGACACACCTCTCTCTCTCTCTCTCTCTCTCTCTCTCTCTCTCTCTCTCTCTCTCTCTCTCTCTCTCTCTCTCCTTTCTGATCATCATGTGAGCTGCTTTTCTCTGCCACAGTCTTCCTCCAGGATGTTCTGTCTCACCTTGAGCCCCAAGGAGCCAGCCTTCTATGGACTGAGACCTCTGAAACCATGAGCCCCTAAAGAAATCTTTCCTTCTCTACAGTTGTTGTGGTTGGGTCTTTTAGTCACAGCAGTGGGATAGCTAACTAAACAGATTCCTTCTTTAAAATAAAATTCTTTATTTTATATGAATTTAATAGAAACTAAAAGTTAAAATTGAACTTTGTTTTATAAGACATATGTTTCAAAAATAATTCATCCAATAACTTTGAAAAGATAATGAAAAATACTGAAGTGTTTGAGTCACATTTTTGGAGGGAGAGTGGCAGTACTGGGGATTGAACTCAGACAATCTACCACTGAGCTCCATCCCCAGCCCTATTTTGTATTTAGAGACAGGGTCTCACCGAGTTATTTAGCACCTCATTGTTGCTGAGGCTGGCTTTGAACTTGCAATCCTCCTGCCTCAGCTTCCCAAGCTGCTGGGATTACAGGCATGCATCACCACACCAGGCTGAGTCACATTTTTTTTTTTTGAGTTTTCTTATTAAAACAGAATCTATTGTCCTTAAGATTGTAAGGAAATTAGCATATTTGCATTTATTCCCATTCTCTTCCTCCATCTATAAATTTTATTTTATTATTCATCTTACTACATCAGTTTATAACATTTACCTTTTGTTCTCCAATCAATAGCTCAGAATTTTTTAGTTATTTCTTCATTTCACTGCTCAACACCAGTCTTCTTTGCCATCCATGGCTTTGCCATCCATTTTATTCTTAGATTTTTAATTTTGATTTATTTTTGGTTGACTGGAGTTGTGTAATATTTTTTCAATAGATTCTTGAGCAGTGTGTTGCCCGAGTTCCTGCCTGTAATGAATATTTAAAACTCTAAGCTTGAAGGGTAAGATGGTTTATAAGAAAGTTCCTTGATCATATTTTATTTCCTTCAGAAACTTATAGATTGTATACCATTCCCTTTTGGTACTGATGTAGCAGGGAAGAGATTAAGCCTTACCTAGTACCATTATGTTTGTGCATATTTTTATTTTTTAATGTTTCCTTTCTGGTTAAAAGGTGTTCTCTACCACTTAAGTTTTTTAAGATATACATTTGTGGAAAAATCTTATGGATTTTTAATACAAGGTAAATGCCGTTTAACCATTCATTCAGGTCTTATTTCAGGAAACATGGCCTGTTATAATATACTTTCATTTTTTTTCTGTTCCATTTTTGGTAGTCTTTTCTTCAGTAACTAGAGTTGTATTGGCAGTCATACTGACTCATTTTTTCCCTTGATATATATGGCTTTAATCTCTGCAATGTTTTCATTTCTCTTCCATTTATTTTCTGATCACTACAAGCTCTCATTTCATATCCTCCTGTTCTTTATTATTTTTTTTCTTTAAAGACTGTCACATTTTATTTAAGCTCTTTTCAAATAGAAATCAATTGATTTCCACATTTTTTAGGCCTGAAATTTTTGCCTTGCCCTATTTAATTATTCCCACAGTATATTTTTTTTTCCTTTTGCCTTCTGGTTATGTTTTTTTTTCTTTTACTTTGCAGTTGATATTCATAGGCCCCATTCTAGTTTAGTTTTTCTGTGATGATTACTCATTCTCAAATGTAGCTGGCTATTGATGGAAGAGTGGTGTGAAGAAAAGAGAGTTAAACCAAACCAGAGTAGCTTCTATGGCTTGCAAGTCTTAAATACTCTCTTAACAAGTCTGCTATGGCCTGGGGAAAATGGTAAGAAAACAGGTAAGCAAAGGAAGAGATTGCTGCGCTTGAGAACTTTAAAATATTTATTTATTATTTATTTATTTATTTATACACACACATTTTAAAGAATATGTTGAAATTATGCCTATAATGAAAAGACTTTGGAGATGGTCTGCTCATTGTACCAAGGAAATGTCAATATTCAGATACTGGTTGCTCACCACTCTGCAGTACAGCCCCATTATTACCCCATGCATCCCAGCCTTCACCTAGAGTGCCACCACCCAAAGACAGAGGGTCAAAATACATGGAGTGACAAGGTTTCTTGAGATGTCTCCTTGGTACCATTTCCCACTTGATTCTTGACCTACCTGCAATGCTTTATCTCATCTCTAATGAATAGAAAAGATCATTTCAGTACAAAGACATTTACATTTATATAAATAATGGCTTCTGCTCTGGGTTCAAAGTTACATTCATGGGTTCTCAGTCTCCTCCTCAATTCTTTTTCAGATGACTCTTAGCCTGTGCTTGCTTAGGCAAGTTTTGCATAAGTTGTAGCAGGTACTTTGTAGCAGGTACTTTGCTTTTTTATGTGGAGTATTTATTTTCCTAGCTTATGTTTTTATAGATGCTAGTGATAGATTATGGGGAAAAAAGGTTGAAAAAAATGTTAGTCATTTTTGTTATCAGTCTCAGGTAATCTTTTTTTTTTTTTGAGAGAGAGAGAGAGAGAGAGAGAGAAAGAGAGAATTTTTTAATATTTATTTTTTAGTTTTCGGTGGACACAACATCCTTATTTTTTTTAATGCGTTGCTGGGGATCAAACCTAGCGCCCTGTGCATGCCAGGTGAGAGTGTTACCACTTGAACCACATCCCCAGTCCCTCAGGTAATCTTTCTTAAACCAAAAATAAATAATACCCGTTCCATTGGTTGATGGAATCAAGGCAGATTTAGACACAGACAAATAACCTGGGCATTAGGATTATAATAATAATAGGACAAATTTTTTTTAAAAAGTCAGTTCCCATGGTAATCATCAGGACACAGAAGTTTTTTAAAGGTAGCATATTAAGGTTACAATATGTTTCATCTCAGTAATGATGTTGAAAAAAACAATCTTCAAAACTAGTGATGTAATTTAGACTTGACTTCATTTTTTAAACAGCAGATAGATATTCAGCAATACTCTGAAGTGGGCTTGGATTTTCTGCACAAAAAAGCATGAAGGGTTTCAGTTGCAGTTTCAGATCATTGCCATCGAGTAGGAGTGTATTGGCCCATCATAGCTTTAAACCTTGTTTCTGTCATATTTTCAGCCATATTTTTCTAAAATAGATCAATTTCATCTATGCTGAAGATCCATCGAAGCAAATAACCCTTTCGGGATAATCACAGTAAGGGCAATGGGGGGCTCCTTTGCAGTTCCAGGGCCACCTTCCATGTGCTGACCACTCACTTTGATGCTGTGCAGATGGAAGCAAGTTCCATCTGGGGCTTGATGAAAGTTTCATCAGTGTTCCACTATGCTTGGCTTTTAGGTTCTTAAATTCTTAACCTTCCACTGAACGTACATTAAGATAATGTGCACTCAGAATTCACTTTGATCCTCTGGCCACACACTCAAAAGATTTTCCATCAATCACATTTTTTTCATCTCATGTTGATTATAGTTGAATACGCACGTGCTGAACTTTTCACATTCTGACTGATTCACTCCATATTTCAGAATTTTCACACTGTCAAATGATTAATTTTCAATGCATTTCAGTCTGGTCACTGTCTTACCCCTTCCCATTATTTAATTATCTCCACTGTTTGCACCATAACCTGTACTTCTCCTTACTAGAATTTTCAACATTGCCATTATTTATATGTTGTGATTGATAATACTCCTGAAACTCCTCAAAATTAAACAAGAACACTGTAAACCTGTAGGCTTACACAAAGGACAATGATAGAAAATAAGCTGATTGCTCATTTCTAATACCACCCCTGTGGTTTAGGATAGGGCTTCTCTATATAGCTTTCCTGTTGAAGAGTTGTGAAAACCTACCTCTCTGAGGCTTGAAAGGCAGGTTTGAAAATGCTGCTAAATTACAAGCTAATTTAGTAATGCTGCTCTTCTGGGTCAGTGATCTCAATTAGGAATATGAGCAAATATTGCTGAGTATGTTCCTGAAAGCATTAGAATATTTGGCTAAAAACGGAGACTATTGGCATTACAATTGTCCTCTTTGGATCTTGGCTTTCACATCAGGAAAACCCTGACCTCTGAATCTAAGAAGGTAGACTTTGTTTTAATGACTGCCTAAATCTCTTCCACAGGATAGCATTTTTCCTTTAAACGTTTGGAGATTTGCTGCTTAGCGTTCTTATAGTTAGGCAGCAAATTGCTATATTTTTACTTCTATCTGCCTAAATGTGAAGGTGACCCATGGGGAAGCCCTCTTGGCATCTCTGACATTTAGTCAGAAAGCCTACACTGCTCCTTCACTTCCAATTTCCTGAAATATTAAGTTCATAGATTTAAGCACATATTTCCCCATTTCCCCCTTCTTAGCTCAGCATCTTATACAGGGCACCGAGGCACACAACCAAATATTTTTATAACAAAGAGGTCATCATTTAATATTGGTGGCTATTGTCCAATAAAATGACATTAAAATCTTCTAATAATCTACTTGGGCTCAAACATGTTTTCAACAGTCTTAAACCCAAGGCCAAAATGATGGCCTAAGAATTGATAAGAACCAACATTTATCCACAAGGTCCTTTAAAAAATCCCACATATCTAGCTTCTGATGAGTCCATCATAGACTTGAAAAATGAAAACGCTTATATCATGACTTCCATTTATTCCTTCCCAAAGACATACTTTTTCAGATGGAATTCTATGGTTTTCCTAAAAGGGAAAGAAAAGAAATCTATAGTACGATGACCGTTATTCAGGATATCATTGAAATACATTTAACTAGGCATCTACTGTTTGGGGAATTTGCAGTGATTGAGTTCCAGTTCATTACTTTCAGGGCTGCGTTGTTATTGTCAGGGCCTCAAAATCAGTGAAATGGCTAAACCCAGGTCAGAGAGGCTACAATAGCACAAAGGCAATTATGCTGCAAGAAAAATGTTGTCCACTAATCAGCTGGCAATCAATTACTAAGGAGAGAAGATAACCCTCTCCCCACTCAAGCTCTTCAGTATTAATAGTGCCATCGTGTAATGACTTTAGGCTTGCGCAGGTGCATGAAAGGACAGACTCTATAGCACACTGCATCCAAGATTAATGAGTTCTGTCAATTTGCCCAGCAGACATCTGATTCTCCAGCTTTCTGTAGCTACTAGTTTTACACTTGCCTCAGGGTTCCCCCCCCCCTGAAAAAAATTAGCTAGTAATTTAAATACATTCAATAAGTGTACATCTTTAAAACAAGAAAAAAATACCCTAATTTTACGGTGAAGTATGAACCAAAAGGCTCTTCATCTGAATATTAACACAGCAAGTGGTTTGTGATGGCAGTATTCTTTCGGTCACACTTTATTTTTAGTTGTCACAATTAGTGATGTACAGGATTCAGAGGCTGATAAAACCCTCAAAGGGAAATAATGTAAACCCAACATCCCTGGTAGTCCTCATTTCCCTTGCTGGCCCAGAAGCTGAAAAGGGAAGAACTATGTGAGCTCCAATAAGTAATGGAACTATTTGCAAGCCTCCTACAGTACAAATGGCTTGACTAAGGAAGAGACTTGAGCCCACCAGTTTTCTGGGAAAAAGCTATGGAGCCTTCCCACACACCCCCCACCCTGAAGGAAAATGCAGAATTGGCCCAGAGAACCCGGTCACCCGGGCCCGTACATCTATGTCAGAACAGGAATTGCCTATAAACCGAAATGAATATCAGGAAATTTGCTGTTGCTCCAAATTGATATTTTATAACCCAACTACTGTAAAATCTCATAATCTTTAAATACACGAGGTCAATGTACTAAATGGCTATTTTATGATGCTACCTAAAGCCTCCGATTTGTTTCTCCTGGGGACCTGAGTCTTTCTAGTTCATAGCTCTCTCTAAATTGCTATTTCAGTGAGTATATGAATAAAAGGAGAAAAACATCTGACTGAGAAGCACTATTTTTTTTACCTTTCTGCCTTCATCTAATGTCACAATCACCTATCCATGAAATCTTTTCCCAGACTACATTTATTGAATATTAGATTTTTGCTAATTAATTCTTTGTAATAATGTCTTCTGACACAATATTATCAATTGTTTCCAGTTTTAAAAATAAAAAAAGATAAAGAAAGAAATAAGAAAAAAGGAAGAAAATAGCTCAGTCGTAACTTGATTTTCGCATAAAAGAATTAAAGTCTACCCAAGTTTTACTGTTAAGTTTATCATTGATCTATGTTCATTGGTAGATCCTGTTTAAATTTTTATTTCCTAGAGTAAGGAATATTTTTGATTTGGAGAAACCATTTCTAAGAAAATACTAATATCTGTGCTTCCTGGAAAAAGAAAAGAAAGTCTCATATATCTAAAGCCATTAATTCTCAAATTTTGAAATATTTTGAATCTTCACATCAGAAACAGATTCTTCATCCAAAAGAGACAATAGATACCTTATTGGATCCATCTACAAGAGTTAACAAGAATAAACGTCACCTCCACTCACCTCTACTATGCAAAGATCTTGGTTGCTTGAATGTTGCTTTCTATTATGTTTTTAACGTATGTTGATATCTTTTTATTCACCCAGGGTTGCAAATGTGATTATTTTCCCCAAATATCTATTACCTTCAAATAGAGCCCTCGGCAGCCAATCTGACTGCTCTGCCCTGTCCAGAGCTGAGGGCTGTTCTGCCTGAACACATATCTCTGGGAGGCCAGTAATTCCAATGCACCAGGACCCAGGCCACTATCCATGGTACCACAGCAAGTGTCAGAGATAGAGCTAACCTCAATCACATGTAATCACATGTTGAAATATGTATGTATTTAATTAGGTACTTTAAAACCATCTCACTACTAATGCTTCATCAACATTTACTGGATACTTTAGAAATTAATTTTTTAAATCTATTTGGATATTCTGTCCAAAAGAGAAAATCCAAATGATGTAAACTTAAAATATAGTCAAGGAAATTAGGCAAGACTGTAGGCAATACCAAAATCTGGTCCAAAGGAACAGTCTCAATATCACTAATTCGTGAATGGAAATCTCACTGGTTGATTGTAATGGGTGTATTATTATTATTAGGTGAAAAAAATGATGACTCTTAGGATAAAGCTGGACCCCTGTAAGCCCAGACTATGCAGGGCAGAAGAAAAACTGGATTCAATTTCGATACATTTTTAAGGGGTGGGTGAGATAAACTTAAGGGAATGAGAGCAGAAGAAAACATCATAGCTGAGTAGGATGATTTCCCCTCTCTTTCCCCCTCACCAGGCCTGGGAGTGTTTTCTGTCATGAGACAGAGCGCTTCTCAGGTAGGGCTGACTTTCCCCGGAAAAGGCCTGTGATGGCAGCTAAGTCCACCCATTTCCTTCAATACACATCCTGCAGGTGGCTGTGTATCTTGCTCATGTGCAGAGGTAAGCTTGGGGTCTACTTCAACAGAGGAACATTTCCTGTGGACACCAAAGTGCCCAGTTTATTTCATCCAGGAAAGAGACTGGATTATCCTGTCATGAAATAAAGTGGCTAACAGAAGTGAATAGCTTGTTTCCTGCTCTGTGGAACAGTCACTTTGGGAATAGGTGGGAAGCACTATTCAGAACTTACATAATGTACCCGAGGAGACAAATCCCTGTGGCAAGGCACATATAAAATATGGGCCCGCCATCTCTACCAATGTCCTCAGCAGAGACTTGAAATATAAAATCTTTTGACTTTATAAACTACAACTTTATGTTTTAAGTTCAGAGTAATGTCTAAAAGCTTTTATAACTATTAAAATAATCTGATAAAATAATAATAGCTAACGCTTAGTGTTTACTAAAGAAGGAAATAATAGAACTAGGTAGTCAATGCTCAATCCACCATGCTCACACTAGTCATGGATGAGAGAACACTCACATTAATGCATCAGGCCTTCATTTCAGCAATTCTACAATTTTGAATCTGTTGACTACAACTCGAGTTGAGCAAGGAGTTTTCTGGTTATAAGTTAAAAAACAATTCAAAGAAACTAACATGTATGGGAAAATGGAATGAGTTGACCTAACAAGATTATGGGGTATGTTGGCTTCAGGAATAGCTAAATTCAAGAGTTTAAATAGTGTCCTTCTGTATTTCCTCATCCTCATCCTTCTCTTATCTAACCTTTCTCTAGGTAGCAAAGAAAACACTTCCAGTCATCCATATCCTATAAACTTAGCATTCCTAGTGAAAAGAGCGATTGTGTATGGTCCTGAGTTTCCAAAATGAGTAAGATAGTAGCCTGCATTGAAGGAGCTCATATATCTAGTGCAAATAGCTTTACTATTCTTGGGCGAACTAAACTATGTAAAAATAAATATTGTACTCCCACTTGTTTAAAATATTTTCTAAATTTGTTATTCATCTCTTGTCTACGTTGGAAACCATCATTGTTAGATAAATACCCCTTCAACTCTAGGTCATGAGACTGAGCATCATGTCCCAAAACATATTCTAAAATGCAGAAGTTATGGCATATCACATAGAAAAGTATATCCTGCCAAATAAGTGTCAGAAAATACATATGCTACATCTTATTTATATATTTAAAATGTTCATCAACATATTAAGGATATGAAAATTCTAAAATTAAAAAAAAATGTATAATTTTATATCATCCAGCATGTTCCAAATTGTACCACTCAAAAATTGTTTGTTTGTTTTTCTCCCTTGAGTGAAAGAAACTCAGCTCTACAAAGCCTGTCTTTGAGTTTGAAAGAAATTTTAAAAGGCAGGAAAGAAATGAGAATTACAATTTACATTTTGTAATGTGTTGCACAATCTGCCTTTGTAAATACATAATTCCATGTTTATGCCATAATACATGTCATAACTACAGCAAAGGTAAACAGGGACCAAAGCAATGAAACATGAGAGAATGGTTCACTTTTGTATGTAGGAGATTGAGTTCATTCATTGAGAAGCAGCTCTGTCCTCCAACAGGAACCTACGTGCATTTTGACAGGAGAATGCTGAATGTTTTTTGTTGTGTACCATACACCATTTTCATTACTTAATTATACAGTGAAGTACCTGGAAATGAAATCTCTCCTTTCATGTGCAACTTACCTAGCACAGAGTTATCTAAAGTGAACATACATGGTTCTCTTTGTATTCAAGCATGTTTCTCAGTGGCTTATACATTAATGGGTTCTCCATACACTTCATGTGGATAATAACCATAAGCCTTAGGCAACATCTAAATGGGTCTAGTCACCTCCGTCAGCACACTTTCTGCTTCTCTACATTTACACCAATACGCAAGGTATTCCTACTATGCAAATTCACTGGGGCTGATGAAATGCCACCCAACTCAAATCCCACCTCCTCTGTGAAGCCGATCCTGACAATAATGTTAATATTTACTGGGTATTTACCACATGCTATCTTCTAAGTGTTTTGTACACATGATTTATTTAATCCTTGTGTATCCTAAAGCCCTACAGGGTTAGTTTGATAATTTACTACATTTTATCTGAATCCTAGCCATTACACCATGGTCATTTCCCTTTTCTAATTGAAAATCAAATGACTATTTTAGAAATTTTCTGTTGACAGACCTATAGATAGGACAGGAACTGTTCCTATCCCCTGACACAGCACGAGTTGCAGGTACTTTGTGGCAGATTACAAATACAAAAGGTTATGTAGAGTGTATTGAACTAAAGCTGACCCTGTGGAGGGACCTGGCAGGTTGTTAAAAGCAAGTAAATAGGAACTTACTGGGACACATAGACCAGGAACATCGCCCTAATCTAACTGCTCTCTAAGCTGTCCAAAGTCTAGATCAGATGTTATATATATATAAAAATCTGTTATATAAAACGAAGAGGCAGGAATCCATTCACTGAAACTGATATCGTGCTTTTAAAAAGGGTTTGATTTGAGCATTTAAAATCCTGTGCGCCACTGCTGGTTTAATTTTTATAAATGTTCTCTCTCTTATAGATCTTCTCAATAGCCACATCAGAGGAAAGTGAAGCAAGAATAAGCTTCTCTCAGGCACTCAGTGCACTCCTGCTTGATTGGAATGGATATTGTACATAATATGTCCCTACAGATGTTTCCTCCAGTGAGGCACATTGAATTTCATTTAAATGCCAAGGCACAAAATCTAAAACAATGTGACTTTAACAAAAAATCTGATGAGGAATTTGATGAGAAAATGGCAAGAATTCCTGTGGCATTTGGGTAACAATTTCAAGCCTTCATTTTAATAGAATAAACAGGATCATATTTCATTCAAATCTGGCAATGAGATGAGCTTTGGGTATTACATTGATATAAACCAATAAAGAATTTGCAAATTTGAAGCACTAATTAACAGACACAATATTAAATGAAAAAAGTTTGCTCCAGGGGCAAATATATTTTGAAGACTTTAAACTTTTATTAAAAGACATTTTCGAATCACTTCTTTTATAGTTTACTCTTTTGCTGTTTTTTTAACAAAATATGGGAGTATTGTGACATTTTCAAACTGATACCTTTAATGCAGTATCTGATATTTCTTTTTCAGATTTCTGAGGCAATACATCAATGTCAAAATGTTTGTAAATGTAAAGAAAAATAAGCCAAAAATTAACCCAAATAGAGCAGAATGATCATACCAGCCTTTGTTTGACATTTTTGTCTGTGTTTATAGAGTTTGATAAAAAAGTAAGTATTCAAGTTGACCCTACTGAGTACATGCCAAAAAAAATTATCAGAGCCAGTTTTTGGAAATTAGCTAGTTAGGCCAAGTAACCCAAGGGCACAGCAGGCATGAAAAAAAAGTTGTTCATAAGGGCAGAAATATATAGTTCCACTACCTTTGACTAGATGAGACCTCAAGATTTTATTCTTTTAATCCACTGATAACTCACTTAATTCCACTATCACCACCACAGACCAAGAGCATCCACCCACACACCATATGAATGCCTTTGTGCATTCTTGTCCCCTCAATGTCTCTGAGGTATTAATTCAACCTAATTTCTCCTGAATAAAAATATGGAAGGGAAGTTAAGGGATGGGTGTGAAGAGATACAGAGGATTTAACTCAGGAGCAGATAGCACTTTTTAAATGAATGATCTACTAATTTTTATCTCTATGTGAAAATTATTTCATGAAGGTTCCAAAGGAAAATCTCTCTGAAGCCTAGGCTTAGTGGTCACAAGTGCATTGCAGAAAGAGAATTTTCTCTACCTAATTGCAATGCTGCACAGAGTTGCTTTCCTGAGACTACAATATCTAAGACATATGTATCTAAAGACTCATACTTCAGAAAATAGGAATGTCAGCCCGAATGTTAAAGAATCAAATATATGAGACCGACCTTCACATAAGACATTGTGAGCAGGCTGGTGTGTGTGTGTGTGTGTGTGTGTGTGTGTGTGTGTGTGTGTGTACGCGCACATGTAGACATGCACATACACATCTTTTGAGTATTTGTATTTTAAGCAAGTAATGATTTTATCTTTATCCTAACTATGTATTCAGCATAAGTCAGCTGGTGTTAATATTACCTATACCAGCAATTCTGCATTCTGTACCCCACTGGCTGGCTTTCACAGAGAATTAATTTGATTGCATTACAACTAAATATCACATTTTTCTTCTAAGAGGAAAGAAAAGGGAAGAGGGAAATGAATATAATACAGGAGCTTTATCTACATTTTATCATTTCAATCACCCCATGAGTGACATGTCACTTTATGTATATGACAAATGAGGGATGTAAGATCCAGAAAGGTTAAGTAACTGGCCCAAGATCATACAGCTAACAAATAAAAGAGCCAGAATTTCAAATCAAGTAGGTTTGGCTCCAGAATCTTTTTCCCCACTGTGCCAGGGCACTAGTAAAACTGGTTGAAAATTGAAAGATTTAAGCAATTTATTTAAGCCATCAAAAAATTAATTAAACTTATTTTAACTCATTTTTTCACTCAGAAGAAATTCTGATCTGATTTTTTGTGCCAACTGTGTATGTTTTTCATGGAAACTGCCAACCAGTTCTTGTGGTAGAAATCTTAGGAACAAATCCGGCTTACCTGTCTCCCTCAACCTTCACTGCAACATATAATCAGTGAAGGTTACAACCCTTGCTCCTTTTTACTTTTTTCTTTTTCCTATTTTTCAGTTTGTCACATTTTACATGCTCTTGATATACACAATAAGTGCTTTCTAGAGGAAAGTATATTGTAAATAATAAACAATTAATTTTTTTTTTACTATTTCTACTTTCTACTAATCAATTGTCAGGTGGAACTTAATGAGCCAGCCATTATTTGACTACACATGTTCCTGCCTCCCTCTAGTTTTTAGTTTAAGGGATATTTCACTGACATGTCTACATTGTACTAAACACAAACAAATGATATCATATTTTTAAAGTTGACAGCTGCTGACTATGTTTATTCCAATTATGCGTCTCACAGAGCCAGTGTGGGACAGACTTCAGCTAACATTCCATTGATCACCTCACCAACGTAAGCTTTGGACTGGTGGAACTCACTAACATTTGGGTCTTCTGGAATCAGTGTCAGTTCAGAGTCAATGTCTAGTAGTTCCACAAAAGTGTGATTAATTAATTTGTTTCAATGCACAAACATATTGTTGTTAAAAAAAACTACAGCCATGGGTCACTTTGGGAAGGCTGGGAAAGAGACTAATAGTATAAAGTTTAGGCAGTGTAGCAGAGTGCTTCATTCAACAGGTCTGAGTCTATAAACTGGCTCAAATCTGGGAATTGATTTGAGGAGCTAAAATTTCCTGTTTTGGTGATTCAAGTTTGACTCCTATTCTCTTGACCTAGAACTTTCCCACTTCTCCAAACCAGATAGTAATTTAGCAGACCACCATGTATTTCACTTAGGGACATCATGATCAACTGACCAACACCATAGGTCTCTGTGTATCAGACTCTTCTGACTATGGCTTTGAGTTTGTGTCCATTATGGTAACCACACCTATCTTACCTTTGGTAATCAGGTGGCACCAAATAGCCTCTGACACCCTGAGATCCAGTTATGCCCATTGCACTTATCTCCAATTCAGATAGTAGTTCCCCATATAATTTCTAGCCTGCACCTTTCACCTGAGTGGGAATGCAGGTGTTATATAATAGATCCACTCTAACAGGCCAGAGTTGGAAGCATGGGTATGTGTAAGGATAGCCTAGATAGCAGGGGGCAGAGGATGATGTTAATTTTTTTAATGAAGCAGAAATTAGATATAGAGTTTTAATAATAAATGCTTACCTGTCCACAGTACTTATCCTATCAAACCTCAATCTTAAACACAAGAACTACCTAGAACAAGAATCTACAATTTCTCTTAGTGAATCCTCTATATATCTGCATTATGACAATATGCAGCTATTTTTCATGGAAATTTTTAGAAACACTTGGCTTTGCATTTTTAAAAGCAAACCAAAAGGGTTTTATGTTTTGTTTTTGCTTTTATTTTTTCCCGTTTCTTAACCTATGGATACCTATTAAGTTCAGGAATATGCATATTAATGATTTACTGTCGTTCAAGGACTGATACACAAAGTTTGAATTTTGACTATCAAACATAGTTCTTTAATTGCAACTATTATCAACCATTATATTTAAACTGTATTTTAATTATCTATTTATGTTTCTGTCTACCCACTAGGCTGAAGGCTTCTAAAGACAGAAATCCTATCTTTGTCAATTTTCCACATTCAAGTGGCCAGCATCTTCCCTGGAATAAATCTCTATTGGTGAAGAGCTTTCTAGCCTAAGATCCTCATCTGAAGATTTTTCTCCTTTTCTTATAGCTACATGGAATGCAATTCAGTGGAATAGAATTCATAGGAAAATCTGGCCATGACACAATCTAGCAAACAAGCTAGCAGCTCCCCTTTCTGAAACCACAACCATTGTTAGCATTAGGAAAATAGTACTCTGTAGTCACTGAATCCTAGAAAAATCTCCATTTCCATTCAGTAAAGAGCCCAGCGTCTTGAAGCAGAAGTACTAGAAATACTACAGATGCCTCTGAGACTAAACCATTATACCCATCCCCATCTTCTAACTTTTTTCTAAACTTCAGTACATAGAATTAGTTACATGCTCCAGTTTGTGACACACTAAAGACTCCCATTTTTTTTAAATTTTCACATACTGCCATAGATTACATAGATATGTCTTTAGACATACAAATTTCCTTGGAAAATAGAGTATTGATTAGAGCATATAAATTTTTAAAATATTTTAATATTTATTTTGAATTACTAATTTGCTAATAATCACATTCTGATTCTTACATGTTTCCTAAATGCTCTCATTTTGAGATGTATTTATTTATTTCCATGGATATAAATACAATGTATTACTTTTGATTTTGGTATTTCATCATATGAATATACCATAATTTACTTATCCACAATTGTTAATACCTTATACTCTTTGCTACCACAAAAATTCTTCAATGAATATATATTTCCTTCTTCTGGGTTTTATGTGCATGCATTTTACTGAGTACTGCCAGATTTTCCTCCAGAGTGGCTGTACTAGTGATTCCCATCATCTCCTCTCATTCTTGCCAACACTTGATATTATGAACTTTTTAATCTTAGCCAATTTGATGGATAATAATGATATTTCATGGTTATACTCTAAGTTGAACATGATTTTTCACATACTTAGTTTTTTTTTTAAATTTCCCCTTCTTTGAATTACTGATTACATCCTTTATTTTTTTCATTTTGGATCTAGTATTTGTGAATGTCATTTGTAAAAGTTTCTTGTATATTCTAGATCTCTCTTGTTGCTTTTATGTATTGCAAAACCTCTTCCCAATATATAATATGCCTTCTATAATTTATGTATGGTATTCTCAATTGACAAGAAATTCTTGCTTTTGATGTCATATCCCTCAGATTTCCCTTTTATTTTGTCTTTTGATAAATTCTTTTTGAGATATTTTTCCACTCCAAGAATAGAAAGATATTCATCAGTATTTTCTTCTACTGGCTTTATAGTTTTATCTTTTACTTGTAGAACTTTGATCCATTTGGTCTGCATTCTTTCTTTTGTGCAGTGGAGACCAAACTTTAGTTTTCCACATCAAGATAATCTATTTTTTTCTCCAATGATTTGTGATATTATTTCAGTTATAACCAAAACATTATCTATGTATGTGAATATATAGACACATGAATGCATAAGCCTTATCACAAGACATAAGCAAAAATGGAACAAAGAGATCAATCATGCTTTTTTCCCCATTTCACTGACTCATTTTTTGAATATGGTTGTGTGGTTTTGTATATGCTTTACAATCTGTAAGAATAAACTACCACCTATATTAGTCATAATTCTCCAGGAAAATTAAACCAAGAGTATAAATAGGATATAAGTAAATGAGAAAGAGAGAGTTATAGAAACAGAGAGAAACTGGGACAGAAAGAGATATTACAGTTTATTATAGTTGCTATCTCATACAGTGATGGAGGTTTACAAGTTCCATGAGTACCATGCGCACAATAGAAACCTAGAAATACTGGTAGTATGATTCAGTCCCGATCCAAAGGCCTGAGAACCAGGAGACCTGATAGCATAACTTAATCTGAGGCCAAAGGCCTGAGGATTAAGGAGCCCTTAGTGAGAGCCTCATGTCTAAAAACCCCAAACCCAGAATCTGATGTCTATGGGCAGGAAAAGATAGGTAGCCCAGGTCAAATAGAACACCTTTTTGTTCTATGTGAGCCTCCAATAGATTAGATACTGCCTACACATTGGTAAGGTTGGCTCTTCCTCACTCAGGCTACCAACTTAAAAACTAATCTCTTCTGAAAACACACACACACACACACACACACACACACACACCAGAAATGATGTACCATATATCTCTGCATCCCTTATCCCCCTCAAGTTGACACAAAAAAGTATTCATCATACACCCCATACACACCTGCTACTCTGTTTCCAAAATTGTTTAATGTATTTGTCAGCTTTTCATCATTGTGGCAAAATACCTAATAAAATGAACTTAGAGGAGAAAAGATTTATTTTGGCTCAAAGTTTCAGAGGTTCCCGCCCACAGTCCACTGGCTCCATTGTTTCTAAGCCTGAGGTGGGGATATACAAAATACGGTCCCCAGGGTATGCTCCCCACAAAGACCCACTCCTTTCAGCTAGGTTCTACCTCCTGCAGTGTCTACCACCTCCCAATAACATTCAGCTATGAATCCCCCCATGGATTAATTCCCTGATGAGATCAGAACTCTCATGATTCAATCACTTCTCCAAATCCCAAAATGTTCTAGTCTTGCTTCTGTTCCCAAAAGTAACATAATACTTGACATATGTTTTTCAGTGGATAGACTTTAGCCATCTAATAAATTTTCTTCTATTCTTATTTTTCTGAGAAATTTATTCAATAATTACTGAGAATTTACAGTGTAATTATCACTACTGTAGGGCCTGCAGACATAATGAATAAAATCCCTTCACTCAAATTATATAGCCAAAGAAACAAATAATCATCAAGATAGTTAATAGTAACATTTCTAGACTGAGATGCTGAACTAGCATAAATTTCTGGTCCCTCCCTCAAGTCCAATCCCTCTAAAATAATATTAAGATATTTAGAAATCTTTGAGAAAAACCACTGGAACCTTGCTGGAAATAGGAATATTGACCTTATGTGTGTAGAGCAATGATACTGGCCTGAGACCTGAGGCTGCTGGATAGGACTACAGACTGAGGGATAAAAGAGAGAAGACACCTCCAGTTCTGTCCCTACTTCCCTTCCCATTCTGGTCTCAGAGATTAAATCAGAGCAAGAAAAAAGTCCTGTGCTCATAACACGTGGGAGAACTAACCTCAGACATGTGGCTTCTCACTCTGATTCCTCCAAACCCCAAAGCTGGTGAATTGTAATCTATGCGTGTCTCTTCCTGCAGCTGCTTTTCCCTCAGATGCAATGTGTGAAGAATGATCTAAGGACTTGTTTAGTCTGTTGGGTGCTGTACTTTTCTGGTGTCTTGTCTCTTTACTTTAGGTGCCTCACTTACACACACACACACACACACACACACACACACATTCTCTCTCTCTCTCTCTCTCTCTCTCTCTCTCTCTCTCTCTCTCTCACACACACACACACACACACACACACACACATTCTCTCTCTCTCTCTCTCTCTCTCTCTCTCTCTCTCACACACACACACACACACACACACACACACACACGATCTTTGGAGCTGACCTTGACAAGGGTCTGACCTTCTCCTATTTGCATTATCTAACAACATAGCTGGTATTTACAGGGGAAAGTGAACTAGCAGTCACAGATAACAAGACAGCTAAGGACACCTATTTCAATGTATTGCACTGCAGATATCATTAGAAGAAGAAATATTAGAACAGAGAGACAAAGACTTTGAAATTGAAAAACATGTTAAAATAAATAGAGGAAGATACTAGTAAAACAGAGCAAAAGCATTTAAAAGGAGGTAAGAAAGGAAAGGTTGAATAGTGTATCCAAGGATGATTTCACTATGAAGGCAACATTTCAATAAAGACCACAAGAAATGAAGGAGTTCTACACATGGGTATCTTGGAGAAGAGCAAAACCATGCAGGCTGGTAATAGTCAAGTACTAAGCTGGGGTCCAAGAGAAGAGAGGAAGAATGGTAGGACATGGTGCTCCATAGGGAAGAGGTCAGACCATGGGGGTCTTGGAGGCTATGAAGCCATTTTTAGAACTTGCTGTTATTCTCAAGAAGTGGGTAAAGCCATTGGAGGGTTCTGAATCTAGTGGCACGATCTAACCAGTTTTAACAGGTTTTCTCTGATAAGAACTCAACACAGGAGAGCAAAGCTAATCACAGGAAAGCCACCCAACAGACTACACCAGGTGAAATGATGTCAACTAGAGCTGCAATGGTGGCAGTATAGATGCTAAGAATGGAGGAAAGAGTGGTCATTTACTAAGTGCGTGGAGACTGAGAGGAGCAGGTTTCAGACAGAATATGCATGGATGGATTAACATTGAGAATAGTTATAAGACAGCCAAATGTAGATGTCAATTAAGCAGATGAATATAGAAATTCTGAAGTTCAGAGGAAACATCTGAACTAAAAATAAATGCTATGGAAGTGATATGATATTAAAGAAATAAAAAATTCTTTAATGTTATGCACTAAATGGATAGGTTTTCTAAGTTTGAATAATCATTTCATTTCAGAGAAATAAAAAAAAGTGGCTGGTTATGAAATACTAGTGTAACACAATGTCATATCGAGTTAGTATATTGACATTTTAAATGGTATGTTTGTATCTATGTTCATGAGCGATGTTGCCTCATAAATCTTTTTTTCTGACCTCTCTAGCAAGTGTAAGTCACAAGGTTTTACTTTCTTCATAGAAGGAGTTTGGCAGCTTTTCCTCTTTTGCTATATTCTAACTTCTTTAACATAGCATCTATGCTATCTAGGTCAAGAAAAGAACTTTAGGTTTTATTCTAAATGTGATGGGTTGGCATCAGAGGGTTTTGAACCAAAGATGATGATATCCTGTGAATATTTTAAGGAGATAAATTGAGCTGTGAAGAACCAATTATAGGGGCCACTGCAGTAATACAGGGAAGAGACGTTGGTGGCTCAGAACAGAAAGATAATAGTAAAAATGGAAGAAAACAGACAGACTCACAATGTATTAGGGAGAATCTAATTGGTGGCAGTGTGTGTACAGATAAATTTTTATTCCAATTCTGGGAATTAAATATGGGATTGTTCTACCTCTTAGCTACAACACCAGTTCTCTTTTTATTTTTTATTTTGAGATAGAGTCTCAGATGGTTGAGACAGGTCTCAAACTTGTGATCCTCCTGCCTCAGCTTCCCAAATGGCTGGGATTACAGGTGAGTGCCACCATAACCAGAGGTACACATGAATTTTGAAAAGAGAAAGTGGCAACCATTGCAACCTCTTAAAAGCCAAGATAATCATATGAAAGTAGAGCAAATTCTGAACTACAGAATTTCTATATTCATCTGCCTAATTAACATCTACATTTGGATAACCTATAAGCATTCTCAATATCAGATGCATGTAATCTTTACCTATCCCTACTCTAACCATAAATTATATGTAAAATTATATTAAAATTGGTATTAACATAAGATGGATTAATTGAAAATCTTCTTGCTTGCAAAGAGATACTTTTTTCCTTGTTTATTCTTTTTAGATATACATGATAGTAGAATGTATTTTGACATATTATAAGTACATGAAGTATAACTTATTCAAATTAGGTATGAAATTACTTGAGGTGGTGGAATTCATCCTTGTGGTTGAATATGATGTAAAGAAGGCAAAGAGATACTTTTAAGTGCATTTTGAATTATTGCCAGTGTACGTAACAATTTTAAAAAACCTAAACTGGAATTTTTTTCTTAATTAAAAAAAATAAAACTAGGTATTTTTGTCAAGCAAGAAGATCCAGCTCCCATTCCCAAGCAGGGATTCCCTGCCTTGTGAAGTGTGGCAAAGTGTGTAACAATGCCCACACCAGAAGTGACAGCCACAAATCTCAGCCCACTATGTTCCCTTGTGGACACAGAGTCACCCTGAAGTACTCAACACACTGATTGGAACAAAGCTTTACTCAGACCAGAAAAGGTTCAGCAAGATCAGCATCTACCCTGTGCACTGCTCTCCCTTGGCTAGGCGGCCTCTCCTCTAAGCAATGCGTGCATGCAGCCCCAATGTGCTGCTGAGAAGACCCCATTTTCCTCCCCTGGGGACAGGGCAGGGTTGGGGACACATACTAGAAGGGCTGTGCCAGTTGTTTATGATGGGCATGCTTCAACGCTACAAGGAGGTTAACCTTGTACCCAGAAAAGGGAAATATTTCTCCTAATAAGGGAGAAGAATCTAGAACCAAGCAGTCACACAGTCACGTCCATTTGGACTCTTGTCTAGGGGAAAGTGCCAGGCCCAAGGCACTCAGGGAGGGGTAACAGGTGACACAGTGGTTGAGTCCTCAACGATTGTTAAATGCAGTCCCTATTTATTCTAACTGTTCCCTTCTCAAGTGCTTTTTACACAATTATAAGAGGGGCTACTGATAGAAATCACAACACATTGTTTTGAAAAGTTATCCAAGAGTGTTGTAAGATGAATTCAGACTTTCTAATCTGTCCTTCCACACATGTCATTGTTGACTAAGAAATATCATTGATTTTGGAAATATTAAAAAATAATTGTTACACTGATTTGTAATACATGTAAAATAAATATATTATAGAAAGTCAAAGGTAGGATATGCTCATAAAAATCTCATTGAAAACAAATGTACCTGGAAAAAAAAAATGTCTTTCAACCTTTCGAAACCAGCAGGTGGGTTATGGAATTCCACCATCTCAAGTAATTTCAGTCTCTGTTTGGAAATGAAATTGCTTAAATCTTTACCACTCTAGTGCTTACCTGTAAGACATATTTAAATCAGAGCAGACTTAAAATCTGCCAAAAAAAAAATCTTTTGTCAAACTTAAAAACTTATTGTCACTCCTTCCCAGAGGACTGTACAGTTTTATGAGTCTATGTGTATCTGTTATATCTTACATAATGTGCTCTATTTAAGACAATCAACCAAACTTGTATCAAAATGCAAATACACAAACAATCCAATATGCTGGCAGTGAGAGCTTCCACAGAAATAGACTGAAAAGGTCAAAAGGAATTTACTGCAGGCTTCTTTTAAGCACTCAACTTGTTGAGTAAAACAGCAGTCTATATATATATATATATGTGAAAAAAGAAAAAAAGAAAGAAATCTGATTTCCACATTGCTAACGGAAATATACTATGGTTTCTGAAAACATAGTGAGAAAACCAGTATCCAGACATTTTAAAGGCAAAGTACATGGCTTTCAAAATATAAAAGCCTCCCTGGAAGAACTTGTAACCCAATTTGAGCTTTAATCTAGTGTTTACTGGCACAATTTTGAGAGAAAACCATGCCACTTCAATGATATTTTATCTTTCAATTATGTTCTTGCCATATTTGAGGCTGTGTACGTTTCTCTTGTGTTAGTGAGCAAGGTTGTTTAGGAAAGAGAATCTGATATAATGGAAATAAGATGAACTCCAAAGTTGGAAAATTTGAGTCTGAACCTTTATGTTGAGCACAAATTATATACTAAAACTCAGACAGGACTCTGAGCCTTACTCTTCTCCTCTCAAGGGGACAGCCATAATGGCTACTTCCCAAGATCTTCAATGAGATATCTGAGAAATAAATGTGCAAATTCTAGAGCACTCTACAAATATTAATGACTCTTGTTGCATATCTTTGTAACCCCCAGGGTGAAGCACTGTACTTTGAACATCAATAGCACTCAACACCTGCCTATTGAATGAAACACATCAATTGAAAAAGTGACTGAATCTTACATGATAACAATTGAGAGGCTTACTCTTCATGAGACACATTTCAGAAGCAGAAGAAATTCAAATTATTAAACCAGCCTAGGTTTTCCCTTAGATTCACAACTTGCTTAATGATCTCCAGCTGTATCTCAGGTCCCAAGAATTCATTACTCCCCTCATTTTTACAAAAACTCTTTTCCTAACCTCAGTTATCTACTTCTCAAGATTATTATTTTCCTAAAACACAAAGCATCCACTTGTACACAGTGGTGCATACCTATAATCCCAACAACGTGGTAGGCTGAGGCAGGAGGATCACAAGTTTAAGTCCAGCCTTGGCAATTTAGGGAGATCCTGTCTCAGAGTAAAAATTGAAAAGATGTTCTCAGTGGGAGAGCATCCTGGATTTAATTCATACCCAAATACCAAAAAATAAAACAACAAATAAACAAACAAACATTGGCCAGCTGGATAAACTAAGCTTTGCAAATGGGGAAGAGAAACAGAGAAATAAAATACCCCCAAAATACCTCCCTTCCTTTCTGACATTTTCTCATATTTTTCTTTTTGTATTCACAAATTAAATTTTTCACAAACCTTGGGTTTCACAAGGATCCATATTAAAAATTAGTAAAACATTAAAAAGTACAGATATCCAGTTACTATATTTGATTATTATCACGATAGCCTTGCACGTATCTGTAATCATTATGAAAAGCCAAGGTCGCACCTGGTCAAGTTTCGAGTTCCTCCCGTAGTGTACTAACCACCAGTTGAGAACCACTAACAAATCGGCTTGATTTCTAATAAACACTCAGAGTAAAGAGAGTTCTTCAGATGTTATCTTCTACACGCAGATTTTCAAAGGTCTTGTGTCTGAGGAATTTTCAAAACTCTCACAAATACAATGAAACTCTATTACATTTTATTCTTCTCTTCTTGAATCCAAAGTGCTTCATGTCAATGTGGTAAACTATAATAATTAAGCATAGGACATATGGAGTGAATGAGAGAAAATGTGAACATCTATTCCTTATTTATTATTGATCTCGTACAAGTTGCTTAGCTTCTCTAGGTGAGAAAGGGGACAATAACAGCATCTATCTCTAGCCCCACTTCAAGTCCTCTGGGGCCTTTGGGCAAATTTAAAAAAAGCTACTGCTTCCTCAAAGTACTTCATTGTCTCCCAGAAAAATGTCACCACAGATACACAAGCACAAATTTACAGTGGCCACCAATGTGAAGATACTGCCTCAATCTTCAAAGCCACATGTGGTGACCTCTTCGTCCTTAGAAGTAAATGAGATTTACCTTGTCATTTAAAACAATTTCACTAAATGTCTTTTAACATTATTACTAGACACAATAATGCTCAGTCTAAATACCCTTGGTATAAAGTCTTTAACATTGATAATGTCATTCCTAGACAACAATATATGTAACAAAGTTCTATTATAACATTGCTTTGTACTTTGTAAATGAAAGATCCGACAGTAGAAGCATTAAGAGTTTCCTAAATACTTTTCAATATTTTGGAGTCTGGTGGAATTTCTAGTCAGTCCAAAATTTTTACTTTGGCAAATAATATACACTGACTAATGCCACTCTGGTTTTCCCTTCCGCCGCCTATGTCTTCTCGTATTTTTCACATTAACGGAAAACAGACATATGGCTACAGTAAAGTATATTTGTGGTTCAAATCTGGATCTAGATTTCCAGGAAAAGCAATCACAAAAGAAATATTGTGGGGAGACAAAATATATTTAAATTACATTAGGTTCCCCTACTGAATTGAAATTAAAATTTCCTTGGAAAGTTAAAACCTGCTTGTTTGTTCCTTTTGGTTTGGTTTTGTTGATTTGATTTTGCTTGTGGGGCAGGGGAGGGTTGTTATGGATTTGGGACGGGGTACAGGAACCTTTCCGTTTTAAAAAGATTGGGTTTATAGATCAATATTAATTTGCATATCGATATGCTAGAGAAACCTTAGTTTAGTCTTTGTGCTACCCTATACTAGCAGAGAAGCTACCTTTGCTCCCATTCAATGCAGGGCAAAAGAACATGTTCAGAGATGGAAAAAGAAATAGTTTATAATTAAGCAGAACTGAATGCTCTGACAGACAATATGCAAGGAATAAAAATGAAAAACATTCCAGTCCTCCTTTGGCTTTCTTGGTCTAACACATCTCTCCCTGATGAGCGGGTCTGACCACAGCTGGGCTTTACATTTCTGTAATTAGCACAGCAGAAGCCCAAGCGAGGGCACAGCTTTTCTTCTTCTATTGTTTGCACGTTGGGGGGCAGGATTCTAAATGTCAGGATTCTAAATGCTTCTTCCTATTACAGAGTGGCCCATGAGCTCCTTGAAACCAGTTTGAAAATCTTTCAAAAATCATTGAATCAGACCCCATAGGCCACATTAGATAGGTATTCTAACAACAGGGACCACCGAAGGGTTTGTCAATCTTCTTACTTGGAAAAAATAAGGATGAAAATAAATGAGTTTTTAGATGATCTTGTGAAAAGATCTGATGTAAATGTGGCTACCCTGGACCCTCCCCCTCGATTTCACTTTTTGTGTCATTTCATTGAAGGAGACATGCTTTCTTATAAATCAGCAGAGAAATTGGGGCAGGAGGGGGGGGTGCAAATCATAACTTTTGGAAATTTCATAATGCCTTGATGCTAATTTTTATTTCTATGTACTGACAGCTAGATCTCCCAAGTCAGTAAATAAGCTAAGAAGGAGTTTGGATTCTCATTTTCCTGACAGTTATATAATATGTAAGTCCAGTAAAACACTAGGCACTGATTTTATATCACTAGAAAATTACTGGCTATATTCTGACACCTAGAAGTTTTATATAGTCCTAATTACTGTAGTGTAGGGTGGCAAGGAATTAAATCAACTATTGCATATTTTTCCTCCTGTGAGGTTTCAACACCTGGATATAAAACTGAGGCTTAACTTAAAGAGACCCAATGTTGCTTAGGTTATTTCAAAGTTCATGCAACTTGAACACCATACATTTTCATCAACCTATTTTTTTGAAGTTGGAGCAAACCCTAAAATCCAGTGTAAAATGGAAAGAGTTGTCATTGTTCTGTGCCACAGAGCCTTGTCTAAGACCCTGTGGGCCATTATCAAGTAATAGTTTAAAATTCAACTGAACAAATTGTGCACACTGTCACAAAACCAAACAAAAAGATCACAGATTCATAACTCGAAGGGTAAGAATGTGGGTGATGGAGGCAAGGAGGGTGGAAATATCAGAATGATGAGGGAAATAATTTTCCACTCCTAATGGATAAAGCACCCATCCCAAATTGAGCACCTTTCACACTGGATAAAAATCCCCAAACCTTACTGCTTTCTACCTGTAAATGGAGAATTTGTTGCCAGCACCACCAGTACAGTCTTGATGAAAAGAAATAATTATATCAAATAGGAACCATTCCACTGATGAATAATGATTTAATCCTCACATATCAGTTGTCTCATGAAGCAGCCAAGTGCTCACCTGTATGGTAATTTTTAGATTTTAGAAAATGAAATGGGGTATACAGGTTAAGGAGATAAAAAAAATATATATAGGAAGCCTATCACCTTGTAGTCACTTCACCTGCTCCATCCTTGGCTATAATCTCTAGTGAAAACGTTAGCTCAGCATTCTATCAATTCCCACAATTTCTCTTCAAATTAACACTATTTGGCAGACAGTAAAAAGAAAATTGTGGGTAGTTGAACTGTACAATTTATGTGTTTGGATTCATTGCATTTTTCATCCCTATTATATGTGTGTGTGTGTTTATCTACACACGTGTGTGTATGTGTATGTACATGGTGTGTGTGTTCACTCAAGTATATGTGCCCGTAAAAGCATAAATACTCAATTATACAGCTCAGGCAATCCATTAGCTTTATGTAATTGTGGAAATGTCTACTTATGCACTGTCCAATATGGAAGCCACCAGCTACTGAATAGTTTTAATGTGGTTAATGTGACTGAAAATTGCATTTTAAATGAAATTAAATGTAAATAGTCACATGTGACTAATGGCTACTATATTGGACAGAGCAGATGTTGATGATCTGTGTTCTTATTGGATATGATATTGGCACCTGTTGGCACAAATATATGTTCTGATTGTTCACATATCAATCTTAAAATACATAGAAGAGTAGTCTTGGCATGTGGTAATTGTCAGTCTATTTGGGCAGCTAGAACAGAGTACCATACTCAGAATAGATTGTTCTGGAGGATAGGAAGTTCAAGATTAAGGTGCCAGCAGATTCAGTGTCTAATAAGGGACCTTTTCCAGTTTCATGGATGGTGACTTCTTGCTGTGTCCCCAAATGGTGGAAGAGTAAAAAAGACGCAAACTTTCCCTGAGCCTATTTCATAAGGGCATTAATTCTATTAGCAAAAGCTCTGCCCTCATGATATAATCACTTCCCCAAAAGCCCCACGTTTTCTTACTATCATCATGGGAGTAAGAATTTCAGCTTAAATTTTGAGAGGACATAAGCATTCAGACCACAGCGTTCTGCTCCTAGCCCCCATAAAATCCAAGTCCTTCTCACCTAGTCCATCCCCATAGCCTCCAAAATCTAACTTATTCCAGCATCAACTCAAAACCTTAAAATCCAGAGTCTCATCTAAATATTGTCTAAGTCAGATATGGGTGAGACTCAAGGTACTATTCACTCTGACACAAATTGTTCTCTAGTTCTAAACTTGTGAAACAAGACAAGTTAGATGCATCCAAAATACAATGACCAGTCAGACATAGGACAGATTCCCATTCCAAAAGGGAAAACTAGAAAAGAAGAAAGGGATAACATTCTCCCCCCCCCAAAAAAAAGTCCAAAACCTAAAGCCCAAAAGTGATCTTTGACTCAAGGCTCTGCTCTCCAGGCCCACTGAGACAGAGGTTTTGTCTCTGCAGTTTTGCTAGGCAGAGGTGGCCCTATGACTTTCACCATCCTACCCTCACAACTTTAGATAGCCCCACACCTACAGCGGCTTTCCTGGGTTGGAGTCACCTGCTGCAGCATTCCTGGGCTAGAATCACACACCAGTGGCTCTACTAGCTGAGGTCAAAGGGGTGGTCTCATCCCCACAGCTTCCTTAAGTGTTGCCCTAAAGAGGACTCTGTGGGGTCTCCCTACCTGTTGGGCAGGTCTCTGCCTAAGTCTTATGCTTGGGGTTCCATGCTTAAAAATATAGAGGGTGTGGGCTGGGCCCTATTGCTTGTGTATTCTGGGAGTCAGAAGATACAGTGCTACATTGATTGTGCCAAGTTTATCACCTACCCCTCTGGAAAGAGGCAGCCAGCATGGGTACACTGAAACTACACCTCAACTTACTGAAGCCAAAATCTGGGATGGCTGAGGAACACAGCCCTATATTTTGGAAAGCAAAGCCTAAGACAGCCTGGGGAAAAAACTAGCATCAAATTTTCCCAAGGTGCATTTGGGCTTTCCTTGAAATTTTTTTGCCCCCAAAGCCCTTGCACTCTGCATTTTGTCTCCTCTCAAATTCACGTCAAAATTTAAGTGCCATTGTAATAGTATTAAGAGATGGGACTTTTAAGAAGTGATTGGGCCATGAATGATTAATGCTGTTATCACTGGATTAGGCTCCTTATAAAAGGATGAGCCCCTCCACCCCCCGCCACTCTCTTTCCTTCTCTCCTTCCACCTTTCACCATGCAATGACATAGAAAGGTCTTCACCAGACACTAAAACCTTGATCTTGGATTCATAGCCTTGAGAAATCTGAGGATACAAATCTCTCCTTTTTACAAATTAACCAATCTGTGGTATTTTGTGATACTTTGTTACAGCAGCACTAAATGGTCTAAAATAGGACCTGTGATGGGAAGGTTAACACCAAAATCCTCAAATTGCCTTCTAGGACATTCTTCATTGTCTTGATGGATAGAACCTGGCCAATACATGCTAATACCCTTATCACTTGGCCATACCCTTAAAATTCTTTCCCAAACATACTTCCTCACATTTGTATAATATGGATGATCTCAGAATTTCCAAGTCTAAATTCTCCTTCCCTTTTGATTAAAAATTATTTTTAAGTTGTTTCTCCCTTCTCATTTTACTGTAAGTGTTCAATGGAAGCCATTCCACATCTTTGACACTTTGCTTCAAAAATTCTCCTACCAAATATTCTATTTCACAAGTTCCACCTTCCACAAAATACTGAGGTACAAATGCAAGTTCCACCATGTTTTTTGTGGCTTTATAATATGGATTGCCTTGCCTCCAGTTTCCAATGACCTGTCCCTCACTCCTGTCTGAGATTTCATGGGAAGGACTGTTACCACCCTTGTTTCCACCAATAGTCTGTTTGAGACCACTGGGGTATCCTTTTTGAAGATCAAGATTCTCCCTATCGCTTCCTGCTTCTTCTGAGCATTCACAGGAAATGCCATTTATGTTCTGTTTATGATAATGTATGCATTTTTTTTAGCATTCACCTGAAAACTCTTCCAGTTTCACCCATCACCTAGTTCCAAAGCCACTTTTTCATTTTAGGTATTTATTACATCAGTGTCCCACCCTCAGTACCAGTTCTCCATCTCTTAATCCATCCAAGCTGCTATAACAAAATATCATAGACTAGGCAACTTATTTCCTTTTTATTATTGCTGATAGTTCTAGAGCCTAGAAAGTCCAAAATCAAGGCACAAACAAATATGATTTCTGGTGAGGGTCTACTTTATCATAGATGATGACTTCTTTAAGGGTCCTCACATAGTGAAAGAGGCAAGGCAGTTCTCTGGGGTCTCCTTGTAAGAACACAAATCCCATTCATAAGGGCTCTGCCCTCATGATACAATCAGCTTCCAAATGCCCCACCACCCAATACCATCACTTTGGGTCTTAATATTCCAACACATGAATGAATTTTGAGCAGTAGAACACTAATGTTCAGAACATAGTAATACACACTCTATGTAACTACTATTCATACATATGTTATGACCATATGTATGTATATATGTGTGTAAATGTAGATATAGTTGTAGATATAGATATATCTGAATGAATGGGTCTTAACCAGCTCATTTGTCAAAAACAAGTTATGCTGCCATTTAGCAACCCAGGATTCCAATGACTCAAATGTTGTCCTAGGGATTAACGTTCATGTAACTGGAAGGAAAGAACACAGAGGAGGTTGTGTCTGAGTTTTATAGGTCGGGCCTGGAAACAGGACTCTTCATTTCTATTGACTAGAAGTTACTCATATGTGCAGGTTTCATCATCAAAGAGGCTTAGAAATGTAGCAGTGCACTCAGGAAGGAGGAAAAGATGTTGGTAACCAGCCAACACTACACGCCAGTACAAGCAATCTGACTTTTCTTTCTATACTCCTGTAGCTATGAATTTTCTGTAAAAACAGAATGTATCCCCCCAAATCACAGCAGAACAAATTTTATTTTTTAAAAGACTATCAAATATGTCTGCACAAGAAAATCATGACAATTGTTAAGATACATAATTAAATAATTTTCAGGCCCCTGAAAAGGGTTATTTTAGGAACATAAGCTTTATTTATAGAAGACATAGGAAATTAGATTAGAAAGGGACATTAGATGTCATCTGCTCATTTGTCAGATTAAGGCAGTGTTTGTTAACATTAGTTTATCACTAGTATCCCTCTAAAGAAAAAACAATTTTAAACACTTTATTCCTAATCACCATCTATGATATTTTAACAACATAACCATGCTATTTATCTATTTTTACATTGTAGATTTATGTCTATATTTTAAGAGTACAATAATTTTTCCCCCTCTCATCTCACCCTCAAGAACCAATCTTTAACCCCTTGGGGACAATATCACAGTGAGATAAGGAATCTGAGTCCAGAGAAGTTAGTTGCTTTTCCAAGGTCACAAAACTAATAAATTAATCAACAAGAAATGATACTTAAGCATCCTGAGCATCAACACAATGTTATTTCACTGCACCCTATTCAAATCAGCATAGCCATTGTCCACAATATAGAAAGGAAGAGAAGACTATCCACAGTGTTTTATAATGTATAATAAAGATGCTGATGAAGTGTTTTGTTTGTTTGCTTTTTGGCCTGTTTATTGTTTTTTCTCCCCTTAGGTTTCTTTTTTCTGTGTGGCAAATAACATAAGAAGAGCTAGACTTAGATGTTTAATATCATAATTTGTAAAAATGCTGTGGGAGAGGAAATGAAAATAAATTAAAGGGAAGCTCACAACCAGTCTTATGAACTTATGACTTATTCAAGTCATGTTTCCCTTTGTACATGTCACTCAGTGACAAAGAAGGACGAAAGTCAGGAATGGTGGTCTGGTTATGCCTTCCCAAATACCAACCCAAGACTAACTATTTAAAAAAGAAAAAAAAGACACCTGGGCCTCGATGTTGCTTTGATGAAAGGCATCAGGATGGTTGAATTTTCTGAAGAAATAGCATTGTCATAGTTTCCAACCAGCATTAGGTAATGGAAAAAATGACAGACACATCTCATAAGTACCTATTTGAAATAAGTTCTGGATTCAGAGCAATGAGGGACAGACATGTGCTATACTTGAAATCACTTTCGAAGTAATTTTTAGAGCTACTTTAAAACATTATATACAGGAAAGTCGATAATGCTGCCATAGACATTAGAATAATTTGACAAGAACAAAGTCCATGGTCCTGATGTTGTATTGAGCTGATAATAATGACATTTTTATCAGATTTTATTATAAAATGTTATAACTGTATTTGAGGTTGAGAAGAAATTGCCAAGTTACCGAGTTTGAAGTCTTTTTGAGTACCTCCAGAAATAAGTATAATCCAACTTTTCCTTTTTGTAACTGCTTAATTGATTCTGGTAAGAGTTATATTCTTTCCTTTTAGCAGGACAGGTAAAATTGTCACTTAGAACATCATGCCATTAAATTTGCTTTTTAAAAGGATCATCTTTTAGAGTCTGTAATACTAGCATTCTAGATCATTTTCTACTACCTTTTCAATGAAAAACAAAATCTGGGTAAAATTGCACTATCTGACCTTTGCATTAATATTCTTGCCTCTTGCCTGTCAAGCTAATAAAGAGTTTGGGGAATCGTAAGGACTCATCTGGAAACGATAGAATTTCTGCCTTTGTCTTTCTTTCCTGGACACTAATGGCTTTTTGTCAGTCCTCTTCACTCAGTGTATGACACATGAAGCCATTCCATTTTAGTTGTCCATTAACTTCAAGCATTATGACAAGAACAAAGCAACCCCCTAAAGAAACTGAACTCAAACACTCATATTAAATTTCTCCAATTCTTCAGCTTATAAGGTGCTGTTTTCAATTGTCAATAATGTTCATAAGAGTAAGCGATATCCATTACTAATTAAAACAAGCTGTTTAAACAAACACAAAAGGTCACCAAGTCTGTAGATCAACATATCCGTGCTATTGTTTGGTTTCCTGGTGCATTACCATCTGATGATTTATTTCTATCTAGTCACCTATTTTTCTAAGTAACAAATATAGAGAATAAACACACAGAAAGCAACCTTCCACAATAGGTGCCAAGAGGCCCAGGGCTCCAATGTGGCAGTGGATATTGTTTCCTGAAGATCAGTAATGTGCATTGTATCACTGCAAATGAAAGCAAAGAAATTTTCATTTATTTTTCCTCAGTTTGTAGGGATCAAAGGCATAAACTACAGGGAAAATGCAGTTTTTATTAGGAAAAGTGACACCTGTAGTTTGCTGCAAGATTTTAAACAACCTTTTATCTATATGGATGTGCTATTAAGGCACAAATAAAATGCAGTACCTCATCTGCCATGCTGAACGATGGCTTATTTTAAAAGTTTTCCTTATTTTTATGCCACTATGTCCCCTATAAAATATTTTGAAACTATTTGCTCAATCTTTGCTTGAGCTCTGACATTTGAAACTGACTTTTCTTTTAAAATTGTATTCCCTGACAATGTATTAATTACATAGAGGATATAATCTCTGAATTAATATCAAACCAATTGAGAAAGCCAGCATGAAAGTCAGATAGACATTTTAAGCTACTTAATATTAAGTTGTGTGATTCAATTATTATAATCAATCAACAAAAGAATTATCAACAGAAGTGGAAGATACAAATAATTTAAATTAACAAAGCCCAGATATAATTCCCAAACCACACTTTAGCCAACATGTTCAGTATTCTCCCCCAAAGATTTTATCCAAAATGCTCATGTTTAACAGATTTTTAACTTGTCTTATTTAATTTTTTTCTAACCCAAACTATAGCAATCATATGAATTTTAAAGAAAGGAAGAGTAGGAAATAAACTTTCTGGCTCATCACTCTATGTCTGTCTGAATGGTAAAACTTTCTCATACATCATCTCATTTAATTCTCATGCCAGTTCTGTGAGACTGGTAAGATTATCCACAATTTGCAAATAACATTACAAAAGCTCAAAGAGTTTACATAATGTTTCCAAAGTCATCCAACCAGGGATGAGTAAAGTCCAAGCCAAGACTCCATTTATGTAATCAATTCCAGCAGCCCTAGGACTTGACTCTAAATTCAATGTGATAGTTTTATTTTATCCAACCATAAGATGTACTGAGCTTGAAAGTTTTAAATGGTGTTTAGTTGCAGTACATAATGGAGTTGCCTTATTCCATTTTGACCCTGTGATTATACATATTATGACTTTGCTTCTAACTTTACAACACTGTAGTACTTTGGTGCATGGAAGCACTTCATTAGTTACCATACAATAAAAACAATACAGCTGTATAGTAACATTGACTTTGCCATTCAATGCAAAATTATTTTTCAGATGTTTGTATCTTGAGAGCTACAACATTTAGACTTTTGAAAATTGTGATTCTTTGTCATAGTCTTAGATTCTGCAAATTTGTAACTATCACTTAAACGCCATTCAACAGTGTTCTCATTTCACTGCTTACAAAGTTAAAAAGTAGGCACACTTTTTGGTACTTGACAGCACTGTAGGAAAACAAATGACCACAAAGGCAGAATCCAAGGGACAGTGCACTGGAGGTTAACTCTGGTATTTGTTCTGATCATCTAAGTAGTTTCTAGTTAAGAAGCTATTGTATCAAAAAAGCCAAAGTGAACATGTTGTCGAATTCCAGACTCACTTATACATCACAATTTATTTTAGCAAATTAAGTTTAAAACATCTTGAATGATCAAAAGTGTGAGAAATTGTATTAAATGTTTCTTTGCAGTTGGAAAAACTTAAGCTCCACAGATATTCAAAATAACATAGAAATAGAATGTGTGATTTAAGTATGCATAAATAAAAATATTGAGTCCTTTAATAACCTTAGTTTCTAAAGTATAATGAGACATTTCCAATTTTTAAAAAATTTGCCAAAACATTATAAAAAGAAATTAAGTTTATCCAGCTTACTATCTCCACATGTACTCTTCATTGTCTTACATTTTTCTTCTTCCTTCCCAAATAACTGGGTATTAACATCTTAATCAAAACCTTATTAGAAAAAAAAAATCAAAGGAAGTGAAATTCAAATCCACTGATTCTGCTATATTTTTGCTACTCTGGTAAAAGGTTTGGTGGAAGAAAAAAGAGTTTTAACTGCAGAGTAAAGTGCACCATTTGATGACTCATAAGATTGAGTTTCTTAAGGTAATTGAGAGCTGCCTATAGAAGACTTTGCCCATGATACCATTAGGAAGAAATAACTCCAGTGTGACATAAACCATGTTTGTGAATAATATAGTTGTTCATTAAACCCTAACAAAATAAAACGACTTCATTACATAACCACCTCTGAATGTCACTCTTCTTAAGAACTTCTTAAAGAACATGGTTTTTAAAAGAAGGCATGGATTAAAAATGCCACTTTTCCTGCTTTTGTATGACCTTAGACCTCACAATAATCTTTTCAAATTTCCAGAACTCAGTGTCTTCACACATCAAGTTGAGATAAAAATACATTAATGTATTACAAGAATGAAATGAAATAACACACTTAAAGTCCCTCAAATAACATCCAGCAACTGAAAGGTATTCCATAAATAAAGAATTCTGATAATACAATGCTTCTATAAAATGAATGCATTTGTGAACATGATCCAAAGACCCCACTCATGTCAATTTTCACTTCCCATAAAAAATAATTTAAATCAAAAACCCACCAGATGCATAGTAGACAGACCCAAAGAAAAGAATAGGATTCAACTAAACTACAGTGAAAACTGATTTCTACTGCAAACTCATTTACATACATTTGTAGATTCATGGGGAAAGCAAGGAAAGAAAAGGAATAAGAATATTTGATTGACTGTTTTAATGAAAAATCAGCTGACCATTTTATTTTGCAGAAAATCTTCAATACCAGTGATTACAGAGTTGGTGGTCAGTTATTAATTTAACAGTACATGATAGATATGTGGCACTGTGATAGACCTCCACATAATAAAAAGCCACATATTATTAGTGCATATTATGAGAAAAGTGATAAAATTGAAGGATTCTTGTGAGAGTGAATAGAAAGATACAGGATTGATCAAACATTAAATATAGGTAATTTTAGTGGGGTTAAGGTAATGGAGAACATAAAAAATTCCAAACAATGGAGATTTTATTTTATTGCAAGGGAAGATGCAGTGAGAAAAAGAAAACAGAAGTATTTTATGCCTAATGATTTCAAGAGAGAAAAAATTTATGATTGTATTCTGCTAGGCCATTTTATTTTTGCAATATGTAATATGGGACTTTAATAAGAATTTGCATTTGAGAGTAACAAAAAAGTCCAGCCAATTACTATATACTAGGCATCAGCAAGTGCAATTACTAAGGAATTTTATGGGGCAAATATTGTAAATATGATGCTATATTATATATGCTTTAAAAAGGCTCTCAATGGCCCTTGTAATAAAAATTTTCTCTCCCTTCCTTTTGCCATAGTATCCAGGGACCCAATGTCTTAGTCAGCTTTCTCACTGCTATGACTAAAAGATGTGACCAGAACAATTTTAGGGGAGGAAAAGTTTATTAGAGAGCTCACGATTTCGGAGGTCTTAGTGCATAAAAGGCCATCTCCATTTTGGGGAGCTCGTGGTGAGGCAGAACATCATGGTGAAAAAGTGTGGCAGAGGGAAGCAGTTCACATGATGATCAGGAAGCAGAGAAACTCCACTTGCCAGATACAAAATGTATACCCCACAGCCACGCCCCCAATGAACCACTTCCTCCAGCCAAACTCCACTCAATCTAGTCACCACTCAATCAATTCCATCAGAGATTGATTCACTATAACCCACTCATTTCTCCTTCAAACCTTCTTGCATTGTCTCCCAAGTGAGCTTTTGGGGGACACCTCACATCCAAACTACAACACCCAAATACCTTTTATTCTTTTGAACTGTTTCTGTCCCTCTCCGTTCAAGCAAGTAGTGGTTGTATTAACACAACACTCTTTAAAACCTTGGAGATGTTCTATAAGTCTTCTTAAGGTTCACACTGTTTGACAAAAGTCACACCCACAAATCTTGTCAAAATAAGTCTTCTCTACCTGAAATTCCCTGTAGTGGTGCTGCAGAAAAATATGCCGAAGATTGTTAAAAGCTCTGTTGTTTAACAAAGAGGTTTTGTAAAAAAAATTCCCTTAAAATCCTCACTGGGGCTTTTTTCCATTAAAGGTACCACCTTAAATATTTCTGAAGTTTTTATAAATGATGTTATAGTCAGCCACATACTTGACCATGGTTTTCTTGACAGTGTTTGAATATATTTTTCCAGAAGGCTTTTTCTTATTTTTAACATAGTTTGCCATTTGGAAAGTCTGGGAATGAGAAACCATTCTATTTTTTGAACTTACTATTTTATTTCCTTACTATTTAACTGAACTTCTTTGAACTCATCTTTGCATTTTATTATAAGTGTGAGAAATGGCCAGGTGACATTTCAACACTGCCTGGAGATTTCGTTAGCTAGATCATCCCGTTTCCTGAGTGCATTTTCCATTTTCAATATTACTGCAAGTGACAGGCTGCTGAACTCTCCACCACTGTCTAACAAAATCCCCCTTTTTCCAGGTTACAATAACGTGTTTCTCGCCTTCTTCAAGCCTCACCAATAGCCTTTTCAAGGAGTTTTGGTACCAGTCTCTTCAAGGCCTCTCCAGTTTCCCCTCACTTCTAGTCAGTTCCCAGCAACTGTCACATTTTCAAGGTTTTTGTTCCAGAGACACCTCACTTCTGGTACCAAAGTCCTGTATGAATTATTACAATTGTGCAGAAAATTTCCCCCAAACAGAGGAACTTATTATCACTATCACTTATTATTTTGTTGATTTCTATAGATCACGAATTCAGGAAGGTCTCAGCTAGGAAATAAACATTTGAAGTCCAATCATAAGGCAGATGTTTGCTGAGGGTTCAGTGAGTCAGAAGCCAGTTAGGGGGTAGAACCAATAAGAGCCAGAAGCCAAAGGAATCGTTCTAGGTAGTAGTGCTGAACATTAATCCAGCATCTGGCAGCCTGTGCCTGCCTGGGCTTCTGGATGCTTTGGAGCTGTGATTCCTTCATGCCTCTCCTTCTCCCCAGTTTGGAACAGGAGTTTATAGTGCCTATTCTTGCCTAACACACCATCATTGAGTTGGTTGATTGTGGAGTCAGAAAACATATTGCTTTATTTCATAGGTTTCCAAAAAAGAAGACCTACATTCTAAAAACATTAGTTATGGGGCTTTTATTCACCTCTGGACCTGACTGACATGACAAGATTCTGGACCTAGATCTTGAGCTAAGATTGTATTAAATAAGCTTTTGGGAGCCCTGAAAGGGTCTATTTTGCATTTCAGAGGATTGTAAATTGTTTGGGACCAGAAGGAAGATTCTGATTCCAACTTCCAAGATCTTTGCCTTCCATGTATACATCCTTGTATATTACCCTCCCACATTGAATTAGGGCTGGCCAGTGGGACCAATAGAGTTTGAAAGAAAAGAATTGGAAAAGTTAGGTCATACAAAGCATTTCTGCTTCTGCCACTTGCCTTCGGGATCTCTCACTCTGGAGGAAGCCAGTCACCATCTCACAAGGACATAAAAGCCACTCTGTAAGGAAGACCACATGCAGGGCCAATGGTCAGCACTGGTGAGTGAGCCATCCTTGAAAGTGGAATCTCTGGCTCCAATCAAGTCTCTACCCTAGCCAACATCTGACAGCAATTGCTTAAGAGATCCCAAGTGAGAATTATCCATCCCAAATTTCTAGCATGTAGAACATTTGAGCAATAGTAAATGATTGTTTTTGTTTTGAACAATTAAGTTTGGGGACAATAATGTTACACATTCATACTAACTTGCACATAAATAGAAGATTAATTAAATACTGAAAATAAATAATTACTCAAAATTTAAAAAATAAAATAAAACTAACATGGATTACATTTATAGTAGAGAAGGTACACTGAGGGAAAAACATGTCAAGAGGAAAGATATTGTGATATGGGAGAGGAAAGTTTATGTGCAATGCATTTTGTTTCAGTAACAAAATATATTATGTGACATTTATAAGACTATATATAAGAGATTACTCAAAAAGCAGTAAGATAATTACATACTAGACATTAGCAGATACAGTTAACCCAGAATTTTGTAGTGCAAATATTGTAAATATTTCAGTGCCAAACATACTAACGAAATGAACAGAATTGTTTAAAAAAATGGATATGTCTAAAAATATATACTTCACAAATAGAGACCTCAAACATAAGCAAAATTAATCTTGTTTATTATTTTAATGAGAAATTAAGATACTGTCAGAATTTCTTTTAAAGGAACTGGTATTTACTATAAAACATAGCACCCAAAGTTTGTTTACTCTTATTCTGCCTGCAACAGGCAATATGTATTAACCTATCCAACTTTACATATAAACTAATTGTAATTATTACAATCCATATAATTTAGCAGATTTTTTTTCAAATTACACCCAAGCAACACCTTTCCATATGGCCAATTAGTAGAGTCATAAAATGCAGCAAATATATGATGCTGTATTGAACATCTGTGTTGGTTATCCTATGGGAATTTTTAATAAAGGACCAAGCAGCATATTGATGTTAATTCTACGTTACCGGGACTTTAAATAAAAAACTAAAATAAATAGCATCCATTAAACTGATCATACTGTTGTAACTCAAATTGTGTTTATTATGCTAATGGAACATGAAATTAAGAAAAAGACCTTTATGCCAGTGGAATTAATTAATGAGCTTTATGAAGGCATTGGGATGTAATTTATTTCTAGATAAGTAAGTCTAATTTGCAGTTCCATGGGTCTCTGCAATGCTGATTGTAATAGTTATTCCTGCAGATGTGCTGCTCACAGCATGTCTTTCCATTAGAACTGAACACCTCATTATATAAACTGTACCTAATTAAACATAATACAGTGGTGACTTGTTAAACTGGCCTTTTTAAGTCAGCAGCTGCCTAAGCTAATAATACTGTACACAAGATTTATATCATCTTCCCTAGAATACTGATATTAAAATATACTGCCCAAGGGATTGATAACTAATTTACCAGTATGTAACAGGTACATTTCTGATTCTATGATAAGAGATTAAAGACCAGCAGCCCATAAAAATAAAATGAATTTAAGTCCATTTGGAACTCAAAAGTATTGAGAAACTTTATTGCAACTACATACTTTGAAAAAAATCAGCAAAATCGTCATGAAAAGAAAGCAAACAGATAAATAAGTAAATGTGAACTATCGAGAGGTCTTTTAGATATTTTTTCAGGCGCATACACAATTTTTTCAGACTTGACATGCTTCCGTTCCATTTGCCACTTACTGTCACTTCTGGGTATGAAATATGGAATTTGCCACTGTAGATAAGGAAAATACTTATAATATCAGATCTTTCTCTGCTCAAATCAGTTTCAAACTAGCATCCTTAACAGACATTATAATACTTTGTTTTATAAATTGTTACCAAGTAAATTGAAACTATAGTTATGAAGCCTGAGCTTTGTCAAAGTGCAGCTTATAAAGAAATACCCGCACAAAGTCCTGTTCTTCTACTCCACCTTCACCTGGGTATACTCATTTATCCCACAACACTCAACTCAAGCTTCATATACTCTGAAAAGCTGTCCCCAACTCACCCAGTCTATCTCAGGTGACTCTTGTTATGTTTCCAAATCACTTAGTACTTCTTGACTATTGCAGGTATGATACCATAATATAGCCATCCAGAATATGTGCCCATCTCCTCACTCCTACCCACCAATAGATTACAAGACAAGTTCTACCTGTAACTCATTTCTGCACCCCAACTCTTAGCTGGAACATCATGGTGCTTAATCAACATTGGCTGGTTGCATGATTCAAACAATTCTCGGCATTATGACTTTACTGTTGATTCTTACGTGTGACTACGATAACTTCCTAGGGCTGTAGTAAGTCACTTGGTAAATATTAATCCATTTAATCCATTGATGAACACAATTAGAAACAAAGTCTACTTAACTTGTGAACCAAATATTAATGTAACACAACAATTATAGATTTCATACTTAGTTTGATAATTTCAGGTTGTCTTGTTCTGGTCTACAATAGCCATCTCCATTTAAAATACATATTATTGGGGTCTAAAAAACATCTCATTTTAGCCATCTCAAATATCACCTAGTTTAAATTCTGCAACAGTCACTTTGAAACATTTAAACAGTCATAGTAAATTTGGATAGTTATAAATTGATATTTAATCGCAGTAGATAGTAAAACCAACATAATCTCTACTGTTAGATTCTCCCATAGAATTTGTTAACCCTACTGTCCTATTTTTAGGTTATCAAAGGGCATCAAACAAAGGAGAAAGAAAGAAAGATGTACACACACATAGGCTAGCCAAGGGCCTATGTTCCATTTGGACTAAAACACATATATATATATGTTTTAGTCCAAATATATATATATATATATATATATATATATATATATATATATATATATATATATATATATCAGAATCCATTTTGGAGAACATTGAGGCAGATTGGGGGAGACATGTTTAGTTAGAAATAAATAGTTAGAAGCTGAATATGATAATATTCACAAAAGTGGGTAAGGTCTGAGATGGGCCAAAGTTATTACAATAAAAGTGAAAAAAACATGTCTTGGATATAATCTAAGATAAACTAGGATAACCTAGCTGCTGTAACAAACAAGCCCCAAACTTCAGTAGCAGTTATATTAAAAATTATTCTCACAGAAACCTTTACTTTCAAACCACTTACAATGATTGGACCAGAAATGTTTGTTTCGATAAGAAACAAAGATGTTCACTATACTAAAAATAAAGGCAATAACTCTGAGAAAGACATTAAGTGAGCAAGCAAGAGAGAAAGGTTTGAAGTTCCATCTTTTTAATATAACTCATATAATGCATGAAGAATAGCAAGAGCCAGTTTACAAAGGTAGACTGTAAAATTCAATAAACGTGAAAATTTCATTGAACACACCTGACATTATGAGAACATAAACTTCATATTGCCAGACCCTGAAGAATGAGGCTTAATTTTAAATGCTCTTGCTACCAGTTATTTTCTTTACTTTCTTCTATCACTATTCATCTGCCTTGAAGAAGCAACAAGTTATAATGGGAGGAGTCAGAGACCTGAGGGGATCCTATCTTAATAGTTCTGTAATTTTTAGCAAGTTTTTGAATATTTCTAAACCCGGTTTCTGCATCTGAAAATGAGATAATGTCTACCTTTCAACTGTTGTGTAAATGAAGCTCCTGTCCCCTGATGAAGATCTTAGATTTAGGGGGTTATGACTAGGTCAACTTTGAAATATAAACTGGGTATGGTACTGCTCTTTTGATAAGAAGTTAGATCTCAAATTCTTAAAGGATCAGAATTGCTCTCCTGCTTTCCAAAATAGCTGAGAACTCAAGTTGTGGTCTTAATCTAGATTTAAGAACACAGCTCCTCAAATATCAAGGTGATCCTACTCATAAATTGGGTATTAAACTAATAGTCAAATTATTCACTAAATCTGTTGCCATCTATGATTCATTCAGTAGACCATCAGGCCCCATAAGGTGAATTAAAATACACAACAATGTAGTAATTATAATGCAGATTTTCCCTAAGCTAATCCAAAGCACTGATAGCAATGAGGTTACCTAAAGAACTGCCATCTAAATTTCACTCTCTCCCTTGCTGAAACTCAGCCTCCAATCAGTTTCCTCCAGATATGTATGTGGGGATTGTCTCACATGTTCTCAAAAATCCCATGTCTTGTACTTACAGCGTGCCTTCGCCATCTCCCTCTTCCCCAACCAAACACTGCTTCTGGATTTCTCCTGCTCGGGGAACTCTCTTGAGAATAATCTTCACCTGAGTTATTTTCACGGTCCTCCTTGAAAATAGAAATTCCCTGCTCATAATGCTATCCTAGTGTACCCAAAACTACAAGTACAAAAGCATTAAAGTGGGGCTGAGTTTTCTTCAACTCTCACTAGTTGAAGACTTGCTAGACTTTCATAGAAATGCAAAGAATTTGCCCCCTCTCCATTGTTCCATCATCTGATCTCCCAACTAACATTTTTTTTTTCCTGCCTTCACAACTTAGAATCTCTCCTGCAGAAAACTGACATACTCCTTTCCACAGGGTGGGGGTGTTGAGGGGGTATTGTGGGGGGGGGTTATTAAACCCTTCTAAGTTCCCTCATTCTCACTGCCCCACTCAGCTTCCAACAGCTTCCAACAGCTTCCAACAATATATATATATATATATATATATATATATCCCTTTCCTTCCTACAGATCAACTTATACAAATAAAGGCTGGGAGCCACAGACTCTACCTATGTATCAGAGATGTCTAGACAAGTATGAAGTCAATGATGCTGTAAGGGACTTAGACAAAATAAAATAACTAGAAATTCACATACCAGGAAAAATCCCATCATGTTCCAACTAAAGAAAACTTGTCTTGGCCATAACTCCCAGGCATTCAATTTCAAGTAATTCCAGATTCAACATACAGGAGAAGGCAATTAACCTGGTAACGTGGTAATCACATACATATAGACAATAAGGGTCCTTCAAAGATTTGTAATATAAATATCATCATGGTTAGCCAAAGGAAACAAAAACGAATAAGATGTACAGGTATAATTACCCACTCAGATCCAAACCTTCTAAGCCCCTTGGCATTAGAAGCCAAGCTGTATTTCCCAGGACCACCATTAACAGATCTGAGATTTTAAAAATCCATGTACTTACCTATATCCAGAAAAGTCTAAAATAACACCTTTGGAGAAGATCCTAAACATTTGTTTATTTTAAAGTTAGCTTTCAGAGTGTCTAAGAATACTTTCTAGGTGTTCTCAGGAAATAAGAGCAGAAAATGAAATGTTTTAAAAGTATCAAAAACACAGGACAGAGAATTCTGAAAATATGATGGTATAGGAAGTATGAGAAATCTGCTTCCCCACCTACACAACTGGACAGCAAAATCTGTCTGATGTAATTATTTGGTAACTCTGGGGCATATTGAACACTTGCAACTTCTAGGAGCAGGCTAAGATGGTAAACTATGGGTAATTTCTGTCCATTTTATCTCTTAACATAGTTGAGTCTACCTGTGGCAGCCCCATGCCACCATCTGCTTCATGACAAACAGCTGTGTACATATTCAGAAGCATTTTTAAATGCAGATTGAGGAAATCCGGATAGAAAAAAGCACTCTCTCCTCCAGATATTGGGGATTTGTGATCTGATTGGTGATTTTTGTTTCCGATCACATATATATAGTCAAAAGAGCTGGTGGGCATTGCTTGATTCTGTTAAAACTCTGGTTCTTAGAAAAGATCAAAAAAATGACAAACTTTAGCTACATACACTAAGGGGAAAATATTGAAGACTCAACTTACTAAAATCAGAAAAAAATAGAGACATCACTACCAATTCTATAGAAAATAAAAGGATTATAAGAAAATGCTATAAAAATTGTACACCAACAAATTGGAAAATCTATCTACATGAAAAGGACTAATTCCTAGAAACATAAATTGCCAAGATTAAATCACAAAGAAATAGAAAATCTGCACAAGCCTATAACTAGTAAAAAGATTGAAATAATAATCAAAAATCTCTACCATCATCACCCTAATAAAAAATGCCCTTGATAAGATGGCTTCACTAGTTCGTTCCTCCAAACATTAAAAGAATTACCCAACACTTCTCCAGTCTTCTCAATAATTTCTCAATAACTAGAAAAAGGAACAGTTTCGAATTACCATAATTACCCTAATACCAAAGCCAGGAAAAGATACAAGAAAACTACAGACCAATGTCTCTTATGAAAATTGATACAAATACCCTCAACACAATGCTAGAAAACCAAAGTCAGAAGCATATTAAAAGGATTGTACACCTTGACTAAGTGAGATTTATTTCTGGAATGCAAGAATGGTTCAACATATAAAAATTGATCAGTACAGTATGTCACATTAACAGAATGAAGAGAAAAAACATTATCATCACAATTGATGAAGAAAAGGAATTTGACAAAAATTTAACAAGTTTTCATGATAAAAACACTCCACAACTATGAATAGAAATTATCTCAACATAATAAAAGTGACATATAAAAAAACTCACAATGAATATCCATTCGATAGTAAAAGACTGAAAACTTTTCTACTAATATCAAAAGGAAGCCAAGGATGCCTCCTTTGACCACTTCTGCTCAATATAGTACTGAAAGCTGTAGCCAGAGAAATGAGGCAATTCAAGAAAATAAAGACATCCAAATTGAAAAGGAAGAAATAATACTATCTCTGCTCACATATAACATGATCTTATAGGTAG